>NC_056733.1:1583885488-1584227989 GCF_019279795.1 Protopterus annectens | reverse complement strand
GGTACTTAGCTTTGTAGAAGACTTCGGTTCTGGATTTGGAATGAAAGTCTCAGGAGACGGACGACCGGCACTTGCGAACTGCTTTTGCTTCGGGCACCGCGCGGCAAGAAATACTGAAGAAAATGACGTCGGCTGCATCTTGTATACCCCTGCCGCACTGATGTCAGGGAGGAGGTGACAGCAACTGACGCCGGACCAAGACTTTGGAACTCAGGCCGACTGGGGAACCGCCTGACAGCAGGATAACCCAAGTGTAATGACTGCAGCAGTGTAACACGATGAACATCACCAAAAACAGATCAGGTCTCGCATACTAAACTTCTAAGGGGTCACAAGAGATGACAATATTAAATCTGTCCATCACATAATCAAAACAATATACAAAACCCAAACCAAACAAACCAATTCCACAGCAGGTAGAAACCAGCGTCAGTTTATTCAAGCAGAATTCACAATGGTTAAGCGCTTTCTTCCCTGTATCGGGACTTCTTCAGAACAATTCACAAGCTAACACACAGTTCTTATAAAGACCCCTTTTCAACAATTAAATAATTAGCACAATCCATTTAAACAAATAACTTATTAAAAACACATAATATATAAAAGAGACACTATTACATGCACATTACCATAAAAGATGCCATATAAAACCAACAGCAACAGCAAAAAACATTTTAATCAAAACAACACTATTTATCCTACCAGTACCACTTACCAACCTAATATATGTTTAATAAACACAAAATATTAATATTTTCATTGATGTTAGGGGGCTGGGTAGCATTTAATCTTAGTTGCCAACTGAGTTCACATATATCTAAATGTACATCTAACACTATCCCTTGGGCATCCTCAACTACTGCAGAAGAATTAAAATTTTACAATTGTGTTGATTGTACTCTTGTAGGTGTCTGCTTAATGCATTCGTCATTTTTTGGTTCCTAATATCCAAAAGGTGTTCCTTAACCCTGTCTTTCAAATGTCTACAGGTCTTCCCTACATAACGTGCGGAACACATTTGGCATGGCTAAATAAAAAAGAATCTATGTTCTTACCATAATGTTCCATGTTTGTTGTCCTTTATCTCGCCTTCCTTCTTTCTTGTTGGTTTCGGAGCCGATCTTGGCTACAACTCGGCCACTTCTAAAGCTCGAAGAGTCCCTACTGGCTCAAGGCTAGCCCCTTATCCCAGCATGCTTAGCGGTAGCTACCCAGCTCTCGTTTGTGAGAACTAACCACTAGATAGAACTATAAATTACCAAATAAAGGAGGTAACTAAAACAATACTGCTTTCCTTGTACCGAAACAACAGAACAACAATGGTGACAAGGACTACACCAATAGCTGAAGAGCAAAGGAAACATTGAAATTGGATCGGTAAAGGGATCAATGTCATTTTGCTCAGCCCAGAAGGAGAACCTCTTCCATTTACTAGCGTAAAGTTCCCTAGTAGCTGGTTTATGAGAAGAGACTAAAATATGTTGAACCATAGGTGAGATATCCGGGAGCCTGGCTAGGACTGTAAGTGGAGAAACCAAGCTGTCAGCTTGAGAGTTTGAATGGAGGGATGAAGAGCACCCGAATTATGTGTCAGGAGGTCTAGAACTGGGTCCAGAATCCAAGGCTCCTCTTGCAGGTAATGCCAAAGGAACGGGAACCATACCTGACGAGGCCAGTGCGGGGCAATAAGGATCAACTTGTGATTCAGCAACTTTGCGTTCTGAAGAACTTTTGGAATTAAAGGAAAGTGGGGAAAGGTATAAAGAATCCCGGGGGGGGGGGGCAATCGTGAATAAGTGCATCTCTGGGTGGGAACTACGGCAAAGTAGCTGCTGCATTTGCTGTTTAGGTGGGAGGTAAAAAGATCACAGCATGGCTGGCCCCATCTGCGGAAGATCATATCCGTCACATCTCGTTTCAGAGACCACTCGTGGGGCATGGGAATTGTCCTGCTGAGCTTGTTTGTTATGTTGGACTTCCCTGGGATGTGTGCTGCAACCAGAAAACTCTGAGAGGAAATCGCCCATTGCCGTTCTCGAAGGGCCTCCCGACACAAGGGGTAAGATTTGGTTCCACCCTGTTTGTTGATGTACCACACTACTGACATGTTGTCCGTCTGAATTGCTATATAGCCCAAGGGAAGAGAGTCGTGAAGTGCTTGCAATGCTAACACCACCGCTCTCATCTCCAGGACATTGATGTGCAAATGGTACTCGTGAGTTTGCCAAGTCCCCTGAACTGTCTGAACCAGATAATGCCCCCCCCAAATCTGGGAAGCTTTCGTGGTCATTGTGGCGACAAAGGGTCTGTCTAGAGTGACTAGGGGAGAGTGGAGCCACCACTGTAGATCTTTTTTGCAAGCATCTGTGATTAAGATCATGTGTGACATTGGTAGATCCTGATACGACCACTGAGTGAAGAGGAGCCATTGCAAAATCCTCATATGATAACGAGCTAACGGGACTAGAGGAATGGCAGCCACCATCAAACCCAAGACCTTTAGGACTAATCGAGCCTCAACCTTTGACTTTGACAAGAGGAGAGAGACCTGGCGTTGAACGGCAAGCACCCTTTCCTTTGGGAGCTTGGCTATCATGTCTCTTGTATTTAGTTGAGCTCCTATGAAAGTAATACACTTACAGTGCAACAAAGCAGATTTTTCATAATTTATTGTGATTCCTAAGCGTGCACAAGTGTGAATTGTGTGGTTCCTGGCCCTTAAGAGATGACGCTCGGTGGTGGCAGTGAGGAACCAGTTGTCTAGGTAAGGAAACACCTGGAATCCCAAACGTCACATTTGAGCCATCACTACTGCCATGCATTTGATTAACACCCTGGGGGGCTGTGGTGAGACCAAATGGCAGAGCTCCATGTCTCCTGGACTGGCTGCCCATTTTTATGTGGTAGTATGCAACCTGGAGATAGATAGAGCACATCCAATCGTCCTGATCCAAAAAGGGTAGAATGGACTGCAGTGTCACCATCCGGAACTTGGTCTTCTTTACTGACCTGTTAAAGTTGCTGAGATCCAGGATAGGTCTCCAGTCCCCTGTCTTTTTTGGAACTAAAAAGAACCTTGAGTAAGTTCTGGATTTTATCTGGTCTACGGGGACTTCCTGAATGGATCTTTTTTTCAGCAAAGTTTTTTTACTTCTAAGGCTGCTTGATCCTGAAGATTGGGTGGAACATCTGGGATTGATGGTTTTTGACTTCTTGGGGGTGTCCGGGAGAAGGGAATTTTGTAACCCCTGGATATTATGCACCGTACCAACGTGTCTTCTGTTATATCTTGCCAGGATCTTGGGTACAGTGATATTCTGCCCCCCCCGACTGCCTCCAGAGGTGGGCAACCGGGCAATCCTTCAGGGAGTCTGAAAGGGCCTGGCAGAGAACACATCCCTGTCATCCTGTAGCGGACCGCCCCCGCCGCGAGGTCTGCATCTCCTGTTATTATTTCCCCCTCTTCCCCGGGGGAATTATCTCCAAGAGTGTCCGGCGATGCTCGCTGGGATTTACGGAACCACATTTTGCTACTCTTTTGGTCTTTGGGATAAGGCCAGAAAGGAGTGGAAAAACAGACTCCTATGGCAGAGAGTTTTGCCATCTCGTTCACTCCTGGTAAGAGTGTCTCGAACTTGTGGCCCGAACAAGGCCAAGCCATCAAAGGGGGTGTTCGTAAAGGAGGACTTGAAGGGCTCTGCAAATTGACAAAGGCGCATCCAGGAGTGTCTGCGAAGAGCCACTCCTGTGCCTGCAGCTCTAGTCGCTCCATCTGCTGTGTAAGAAATCAGGCGCATGGAGGAGTTAACAATGGAGGTTAGGATCGCTAGCTGGTTAGCCAACTTAGAAGCTGCTCCCTCAGCTGAAAGATCCTGGAGAGTATCTTCCAGCTCTTTAAGGAGATCCCCTCTGAAGTCTTGTGAAATGTGTCAAATAGTTCAGCGACCAAAAAGTAAAGGCCACTGAAGAGAAAACACGCTTCCCATATCTATCCATGGCTCTAGACTTCTTGTTTGGTGGATGGATAGAAGTAGTAGTCTCCATGAGTTCCTTCTTGGTGGCTGCTGCCACCACCATAGCATCAACTGGCACACCTTTAGAGAAAAAAAGTCTTGTCCCCTGGTGCGGTCGTGAATTTGTTAGGCCTTCTCGGAACAGGCTCCATGGTCTCTGGAGCACTCCACACCTTTCAACTCACTACAGACAAAAGTGGGTTAGAAAGTGGAGACACCCAGGAGGTGGAGGGTCGGGAACCAAACGCTTCCAGGTACATGGACTCGTCCTCAGAAGGGGCAAATGACTTCCATTTTCCCCCTCTGCCTAAGGATCTCCAGAATGTCTGAGAATGAGACATCTTCAAAAGGGGACCCTTCCAAGTCATCCAAGTCCATGTCAGAAGTGCCGGACTCAGGGCAGTCCACATGCTTCCTCTTGCATTTCTTCTTTCTGGGAACCTCCTCTGAGGTATGCTTAGGAGCGGTCTCGGAAGAAGAGGGGTCACCCTGTGGGGCGTCCTGGGGCATTGGTTCCCTATGCATGGGACGGAAAGAAAGATCCGAGCCAGACACCGGTATCGATGGGGATGGAGTCAATGGAGCCAAGGATGGGGCGGACAGCACACTCCTCATCACCTCGAAGGTGCCGCGGTCCAGAACGGAGGGAGGCTCGGCTCCAAGGAGCCTGGCGACCTCCTCCACACTGAAGGCAACTGCTCCAAGGCAGATGTGGGAGCCAAACTCACCTGTGCCGAGGCTCCGAGGGAGAGAGCGGGGTCAGACAAGGGTCCAATGCCACTTCTCCCCTTGCAGCCAACAAGAGAGTCTTGCCACCCAGACCCCTTGACAGAGTGGACTATCAAGAAGGTTGGAGCGGATGTCAGAAACGAAAAGGCAAGGGCTGTCGGAACCGATGGTCCCACCACTACTACTTCCATGCATTCCAGCTCCGAACTGGATGCAGTTGGAGGAATAGAGACAGGGACTGGTTCGGACAACGGTGCCACTTCCTTCTAGGCTGGGCCCAACAACAACTGAGCAAATACCTGTGAACTGAGGAGCCTCTTCACCACTCTCTCAACATCATTATCTGATAAACTCCTGGATAATCGAGAGGAGTGGGCCGAGGACCACTGACTACCTGCCACTGACTGCAAAAGTGGAGACTGAGGCACAGATCTCACTGGGTCCAGCGAAGGAGATCTCGATCTCTTTTGAGTCTGGGATAGCTCCAAAGCCACAGATGGAGCCGCTGGAGACAAGGACTCTTCTGAGCCAACAATCCGCTCTGAAGGTTCTGAAGTTTTAGATTATGACTTTGTCGGCACCGAAGATGGAGCTGACGAAGATGCCAGTTTGTCATCAGATTTTTTTGAGGACTGAGTATCTAATGCTACTTCAACTTGAGGTTTCAATAACCCTCTCAAAATAAGTTTGTTCCACCTCTCCTGCAAAACCTGTGCGCTAAAGACATGGCAAACAGAGCACGAATCCTGCAGGTAGACCGCACCTAAACAATACACACAACTAGTGAACCCGTCCATAAGGGAGATTTTTGGCAACACGAGTCGCATTTCTTGAATCCTGACTGCTTTGGAATATCTTTGGACATTATACACACCACAAAACAAGAAGACTAACAACTGGAAAAAGTTTTTTTTTTTTGAAGAACAAGAGGGGAAGAAAAGTAGGGGCTAGCCTCTAAGTTAAACGGCTACTGGTCCCAAAGGGAGAGGGCCTCTAAATAAAAACGGCTTCTCCCTAGGTAGCAAGGAGGGACCACGACAAGAGAACAACCCTCAATAAAAAAAAAAAAAAAACGGGCCGCCAACAACAACACACAGAAAAAGGCCTGAGTGAAAATGATGGCCCAACAGCAACGAGGATAGGGGTGATAAAGCAGAGAAAACACTAAATTCTAAAGGGAATTAGCCTTGAACAATAATAAATACTGATAGAAAAATTCACTACTTAGCCTGAGCCAGCAAAAGACAATCTCGACGCTGCAAGCGGCAAACGAGATCTGGGTAGCTACCGCTAAGCATGCTGGGATAAGGGGCTAGCCTCGAGCCAGTAAGGACTCTTTGAGCTTTAGAAGTGGCCGAGTTGGCTCCGAACCCAACCAGAAAGAAGGAAGGCGAGATGGACAACATAACATCCACATTTTTGCTGTTACAATTATAATGCCCTGTTATATGTATATCCTTACCATTCAACCTAAGGCAGTCTTTAGTTTCCAGCAAATTATTACAGCAGACCCCATACCACATTTAAAATTCCCCCTAGTTCTGAAACAACCTGCCCCTTCTTTTACTCCACTGGATTCCAATAGATTTTTTAATGACCTGTCTCTCCTATATACTATCACAGGCACCAGTCCAACTTTATTAATAATGTTATGATCATATGACAAAATTGCCCAATTTCGTCTAATAATCTCGGCTACTGCATCACCATCAAGATTAAAAGTGGTGATAAAGCTGAGGCTTCTACTAGGCTGAACAGTTTAATCAGCCTGAGGGCCTTCAATCCTCACTCCATTGTCATCCAGACTTCTCAGAATGGGTTTATAAATTCAATCAGCCCTTTTTCCCTTTACTTCATTGGCAATTTTATATACCATTTGCTTGGGATATCCTACTTTCAGTAACATTTGAATAATAAATTCCACCTCAGCCATAAATTTAATATCACTCACCAAGCGGGCAGCCTTCACCATCTGTCCATTTACAATGAACGTCTCGCATAGTCTAAATACGAGTTTGAAAATGTGGGCTTACGATAAATCTCAGATGTTATTTTACCATCTCGTTCATCAACCCTCAGGCAGATATCCAAATAAGTAATGCTTTCCTTACTGTAGGTATGGGTAAACTTTAAAAAGTCAACCATCCCATTGATGTATTCCAGAAAGTTGGTTAGGGATTCTAAGGTACCCTCCCAAACAAGGAAAATGTCACCCAAAAATAGAGTACAACACAAAATACTCATAAAATGATTACTTTTGAAGACATATTCCTGTTCCCAGTATGACATCACATAATTAGAAAAATTGGGGGCACAAGCCGCCCCAATAGCCACACTGGTGGCCTGTTTAAAATATTGGCCCACGAAATACACAACTATTTTTATGACCAATTCTGTAAACACCACAAGTTTATTAATCTCATCCTGGTCATACATCCCTGTCTTCAACAATTGGGCCTCCGGCCAGTTAAGGCCAGTTTCATGACGTATAATCGAGAACAAATTGCATACATCTATGGTTACTAGGTATGTTTCACTACCCACTATCACAGAATTAATTTTCTCCAAGAAATGCCATGAGACCCTACAAACATAATGGTAATAACTTAACCCACTTCGTAGTTGGAAATCCAAACGCTTACTCAAAAAGCAGGTCTTAGCCCGCTTGCCATCAACTATCGGTCTGAAACTAGGATTGATAAACAAAACCAACCAAAAACTTGGTTTACTACACAGGGTCAAACCCTGTCTTACTGACAGTGTATGAAAACACAGCTACAAACTTTCTATTGTCATCCCTCCTATATGCCTCCTCAACACTCATCAATCTTCAAAATACATTACTATTCAGAATGGAACAATGATACAACAAAGGTGCTGCTAACAATCACTCAAAAACTCATCACTCTTTCACTAAAATATCTTGGCTGGTTATGGGTTCCCACATCTAAACTTGACACAAGTGCTAGTAACTCAGAAATGTATGCATCAACCAGCTACAATCATCCAAGTCTACTTCCCAAAAAAGAAAGGTCAGATCTGAAGACAAGTCTCTGCTTGCTACTTGCAAATCATTTACAATTCAAAAGCATGGAACTCTATTTCTCTCTCTCTGAAACAAATCGGCAACCAAAATTTGTTTAAAACTCACCTACGGTACTGTCTGCTGAGTACATGGTCATGCTCTTGCTCATCTCCTGGTTAAATTAACTTAGCTTAACCCATCCTAAGAGTCAGAACTCACAAACTAATACTTCCAATAAAATCACAGGTCATACATCATGTAAATTCAACTCTCCATTTCCTCATTCCCACTATGGTATTTTCTCTACTTTTGTTTTTCACTATACATCAGTATATACTCTACTATCCTTCACTCTCCTCCTCATTTCACTTAAAATACTAGTGTCTATGTTTTCTTTTTTCCTCCTCTCCCAGTCATTACTTTTTCACTTGTCTACCCTGCTGTACTTTCTCTTTTACCTTTCTCACCTTTACCACTTCATCTCCTTCTTCCTCACTGTCAGTCGACTAACCTGTACTTGACCTTTTCTCCCCAGACCTCCACTGAAAAGAGGTCTTTTTAGGCCCAGGTGGATTAACCTAGTTAACAAATGCCAATCGATCAATAAATAAAAGAAAAACTGGTGGGCACATATGTGTGTGTGTTTGTTTGGGGGTGAGATGGGGATGATAATGAGCCCAATTCCAAAAGACTTGCACTTATACTTTTGGAATCTAGACCCTTATATAAGCCTGTTTATGGACAGGCCTTACACCAAAGTAAGTCACTTACACTGACTGCAAGACTTTTGAAATCAGGGCATACTTATACTGAGAACAGCTTTTTTGGAATATGTCCTAACGAGTTACACTGTACAAATGAGAAAGCACTGAGATGAAATATCACCATGGTTGTTAGATATGCATTTATTGATTGATTTGATCAAAAACATATATCTAAGGTGTAATCAATCAATAAAGTGTGTGTGTGTGTGTGTGTGTGTGTGTGTGTGTGTGTGTGTGTGTGTGTGTGTGTGTGTGTGTGTGTGTGTGTATGTTTTATGAGAGACTGACTGAGGAAACTGTGTGTGTGTCTGTGCACGACTGGTGAAACTTTGGGGGTTACAGGTTACAATGAACTGCTATTTGTGTGTTTGACAGCAATGAGCTGAAATATCACTGTATACTTATGCATTTTGTGAAAGCTGCCAACACAGCTAGACAGAATTTTGTACATAATCCTATGTCATTTGTAAATATTAATATGATCCACAGGTTTGTTTTACAAATGTAAGAGAAAGTACAGTTGTGTACCTACCATAAACGTAGATGTTCAAGTGTATTCACTGTTGCAATCAATACACTTGGGTTATCCTGCTGGCAGGCTACCCACAGTCGGCCTGAATTCCAAAGTCTATGTCCGGCATCAGTTGCTGTCGCCTCTTCCCTGACGTCAGTGCGCCAGGGGTATAAAAGATGCAGCCAACGCCATTTTCTTCAGTTTTTCTTGCCCCAGATGTCAGGTGCCTCCAAAGTGGAAGGCTGAAAATTATGCCAATAAGTACGCTTGCACAAAAATACCATTTCCTTCATCTACAAGCAAATACACCACATAGGTTGTATAGGATAGAGAAGTACAGATAAGTCCCAGCAAAGAAAAAGGGGGATGGTGGGTGGGTAACCTGGACTGCAACAGTGAATACACTCGAACATCTACATTTATGGTAGGTACACAACTGTACTATGTTCATCGTGTTTCACTGTTGCAGTCATTACACTTGGGTTGAATCCCAAAGCTGAGGTTGGGTGGCTGGATCTAAATAGGATTAGGAGAGGCTATAAGGCCCTGAAGAACTGCAGTGGCAAAGCCTGCTCTGGATTTAGAGTAGAGAGGTAAGTGGTAGTGCTTGGTAAAAGTGTGCACTGAACTCCAAGTTGCAGCCTCTAAAATGTCTTTGGTTGGTACTCCTCTGAGGAAGGCTGCTGAAGTGGCTGCTGCTCTGGTTGAATGTGGCCTAATGCCCTTAGGCACTGATTTGCCATGTTGTGAATAGCAGAAACGAATGCAGTGGCCTATCCATTTTGAAATAGTCTGCTTTGAGATAGCCTTTCCTTGTGATCCTGCTGCATATGCTACTAAGAGTTGCTCAGTCTTTCTGAAAGCCTTAGTTCTGTCCAAGTAGAAGCATAGCTGTCTGTTTATGTCCAAAGAATGCAGGTGTCTCTCACCCTTATTCTGTGGGTTAGGATAAAAAGTAGGCAAATGAATGGTTTGGTTAAGGGCCACACTGGACATTACCTTAGGCATAAATGTCGGGTTCGTCCTCAGAAAAACCCTGTCTGGATGGAAAATAATAAAAGGTTCCACAGCCATGAGTGCCTGTAACTCTGAGACTCGTCTTGCAGAGGTTATTGCTAGGAGCACAGCTGTTTTCCAAGATAAAAACTTTATTTCAGCTGTATTGGCCGGCTCAAAAGGCGGCAGTGTCAGTTTTTCCAAGACATAATTGAGGTCCCATGCAGGTACTGGTGCTCTCCTTGGAGGTCTTATGTTTTTGGCCCCTCTGTGGTACTGTCTTAGCAAGGGATGCAAAAAAATTGGTGGTTCCATATTGTAATGAGCTGAAATGGCATAGGCATGGATTTTAATTGATGAAAAGGATAGGCCTTTGTCCAGCATCTCAGTTAAGTATTGTAAAATCTGAGGAATATTTGGTACAAACATGTCAATTCCTTGTGCCTGGTTCCAAGCACAGAATCTTCTCCATTTTTCCGCATAAGATTTTCTGGTACTGGGCCTCCTGGCCTCCAAAATAACATCCATCACTGCTTTAGAGAGAGGTGTGTTCTGAATGGCTACATTATCTGCCATGCTGCCAGATTTAGGGTCCTTAGTTGGATGTACAGGATCTGATTGTTTCTTTGGGTCAGTAAATGAGGAATTAGAGGCAATGTCCAGGCTGGGCCTTGAGACAAGCTCTTTAGGATTGGGTACCAGTGCTGGCGGGGCCAGTCTGGAGCAATCAGAATCATTTTTGGCTTCTCTTGTCTGACCTTTAGGAGTACCTTGGGGAGGAGAGGCAGAGGAGGAAAGGCATATACTGTTATAGGGTTTTCCAGCTGAATGACAGAGCATCCACTTTCCATGCTTGCTTGTGATAAGTCATTGTGCAGAATCTCTGTAGTTGGCAGTTGTGAGGGGAGGCAAACAGATCTATGTTTGGGCATCCACATTTCTGTATTATCATGCTGAAGACTTGTGGATCCAGTTTCCACTCATGGGGATCAGTGAAGTTTCTGCTTAGTTTGTCTGCCAGCGTATTTTTCTTTCCTGGCAGGAATTGTGCTTGCAGGTGTACTTGATAAGTCAATGCTGTGTCCCACAAAGTCATGGCTTGTCTGCGAGGGGGTAGGAATGTGTGCCTCCCTGCTTGTCTATGTACCACATGAATGTAGTATTGTCCGCCCTTATCAGTAGTTGTCCTGGATGGAGTAGATCCTTGAAAGCTGTCAGGGCATTCTGAACAGCTAGCATCTCTTTTTGACTGATATGAAGATGCCTTTGGCTTGTGGGCCATGTGCCCTGAATACATTTTCCTGCCATGTGGGCCCCCCAGGCATAATCTGATGCATCTGTTGTTATTGACTGCCTGGCTGTGGGGTAGGGTGAATGGCTGTCCCTTGTTGTGGTGACAGGTCTGTGCCCACCATTGAAACTCCTTTTGCAGGCAAGGAATTAGGGTAATTAATGTTTCCAGGCTGTGACAATGTTGTTTCCAAACACTTTTTAGATACCATTGTAGTTTCCTCATATGCAGTCTGGCATATGGAATTAGCAGAATGCAGGATGCCATGAAGCCCAAAGCCTGCAGAACTTTTCTTGCAGATAACTGGGTCTTTCTTGCCAACATTTTGAAGTAAGAAGTCAGTTGCCTTTGTTTGTCTGGCGTGAGATAAGCCATCTGGGCAGTTGTATTTAAGCTTGCACCCAGGAATATTGTCTCTTGAGAGGGTACTAGTTTGGATTTCTTTTCATTTACAGTGTACCCCAGGCAAATTAGTAATCTTTTTACAAACACCAGATGCTTTAGTAGGATGTCCTTGTTCTCTGCTTGAATAAGGCAATCGCCCAAGTAAGGATATATTTGAATTCCTCTTTGTCTGCAAAATGCAATTACTGGTGCCAGGCATTTTGTGAAGACCCTGGGCGCAGTAGATAAGCCAAAGGGCAGTGCAGAGAATTGGTAGTGCATTGAGCCAGCTATGAATCTGGGTTATCTTCTCCAAGATTGTCTGATTGGAATATGCAGGTAAGCCTCTTTTAGGTCCAAAGTTACCAGCCAAGCCTTCTTGCCCAGCATGGGCAGAAGCTGCTGCAGAGTCAACATTTTGAATTTTGGAACGTCCAGAAATCTATTTAGAATAGACAGGTCCACTATTTGTCTCCAGGTTTTGTCTTTTCTGGGTACCAAGAAAAGTCTTGAGTAAAATCCTTGTCCCTGTTCTTGCTGTGGTACTTGCTGAATGGCTCTCATGTCCATGAGGGAGGAAACTTCTTTTTGTGCCTCTGCCTACTGATTGTGTGGCAGGTCTGGCATACCTTTTGCCCTTGTCCTGGGAAAGTGGAACCTGTAGCCCTGGGACACTATATTCAGGACCCATTTGTCCTGGGTGATCATGTGCCAATTTTGAGAAAAAAGTGCTAGTTTTCCCCCTAAGGGGGCTGCCAAAAGATAAGTGCTTGGTGCTGGCAGAGGAAAGTCATTGGGACTGTTTCCTGTATGGCTGTGATTTGTCTTCTCCGCTTTTGAAGGTAGAGGCGCCCCACTGTTTAGGCCTGTATGAGCCCTGGGGCTGGGATCAGCATCTGTATCTGCCTCTTTGTGGCCTGTCTGACACTGGAAAGGACCAATTCTTTGTAGGCCAGTTCCTGCTAAATCTGGGTGGCTGTACCTGTAAGAAATCCTTTACTGTTTGCATAGATTTCGCTTTGTCCTCCATTTTCTTCAACACCTCCCCTGCTTTAACACCAAATAAGGTATCATGCTGTAATGGAGCATCTAATAATTTTGCTTTAACATGATCAGGCAGATTCTGTTCCTTTAAAGGAACACTCCACCCTAGAACTAAAAAAATATGTTTTTTTCAGTCTATCTTTGTTTCCAGACCTATTTTAACACCTAAAATTGACTATTAGTAATTTTAGATAGTTTACCACAACATGGCTACCGATGGGGCTTGCTATATCAACGTGATCTTCTTCTCCTTCAAGCCTTTCTCTTTCCCATAAAGCATTTCAAGTCTCCTTTCTGTGACTCATGCCAGACATAAGGAAGTAACAGTGATTTCCCATGCCATTGACATATAATGGGAAATCTGTGACTCATTGTCAGTTTGGATTCCTTCTGTGTTAGGCCTGCTTCTTTTCTGTTGCTAATCACCCTCATTTGTGTTTAGATCAGAGCTTGCTTTACAGTATAATTTGAAGTTATCTAGCAGCAGACAGAGTTGTAGCTAAATTGGATGCCTTTGTTCTAAGTGTTCTTTTGTAGTCCTGCTTGAATTGAAAGTCCCCTCCTCCCACACTACTGCAGAGGTGTGAAAACTGCCACTGCAACTGACAGCTCAGAATTGAAAGGAAGGGAGTGCCATTTCAAATGTCTTCCCCTCTGTCTGCAGAATCATTTGTTAGGCAGCAGCAGAAAGATTTATGTAAACAATTTCAAATTAAATTTCGTACAACAGTGCAGGATAACTTTTGATTATTTCATTGTCTACACTATTTTTATTTCCTCCTTATTTCTACACGACATTATTATGTTCACTTATGTATGTTTTACAATCTCTTTGAGGAACATCAGCCTAGTGACATGTTGTTTCTGTATTTTCACTGACATTAGCATCATCTCCACAAACAGTATACTGCAAACCTGTGTCTATGATGCTGGCACAGTAAAAGCATGTACTGAAAACTCACTGTTTTCTATACTCCATGCAGTGAATTATTTTTTTGCGGTGGGCTACTAATTAATATGTGCATGTATGTATCACTTGCATAATGCAGATAACTGAGGCACTTTGGGAGCTTAATATGATCATCTCTAATTCATCTGATACTATTTAGCAATCCTTTAGTCCTTTTTCCATATTACTAAATTTTTTTTGAGGCCGTCCCTGCCTTTCTTTGTCTATATTTCAAATTTTAATGCTACACTCATCAAATATCGAGCAGTTAATTGGCAGTAGACACTACTCAGCCAGACAGTTATTCATATTTTTCACATTAATAATTTGACTTCTGTATCTTTAAAACAATAAAAGAGATGTGCATTTCACTGAAAACATAACGTAAGAGGGTTTACACCCTTCACTAAAAGAAGTATTGCAGCATCCAATTTGCAGTTGTAGTAATTAAACTTGTCAAGTCAGGCAGTAAAGCACACAGAAGTAATACTACTGTCAGTTTCATGAGTACAGACTGACAATTTTGACTCCATAATTTTCCTGTCTACACTATTACAAGTCACTGTACCAGGCAGTGCTGTGTGCCCTTTTGGCAATATTGCACAGATTACTCCAAGTTCTCCTAAATATTGCCACCTGATATCCAAAAGCACATATTGAAGTGCTCTCCCCTTTTTATAAATGTGTGTAAGCCCTACAAATTACTGAAGGTTACCCAACATACATGTATTACATCACAGAAACCCCTTTGGCATCAAATTTGTAACAGCTGCATAATGTTACGCTGTCTCACACTGTGCATCAGACTTTAGTACATGTTCACACAAGTTACAGTGTGTCAAGGGCACCAGCCTTCATCATCTGCACAGGTGACAGGGAGCACACTACACAAAGGCTTGGACTAGAAACACTTTTACAGGGCATAACTGCAACACAGGATTTTGAACATTGTGATTCCTGTGCCATGTCACCACCCACTTGCTTATCAAGCTCATGTCTAACAATGAATGCCTTCTCAGTGACTGTGCAATAGTGTCTACAGAAACTGGTTACTGCTAATTATATAGGCTCAATGTATTTTTGGTTTACAGTACATACTTCATACATACAACGGCTTTGCTTAGTATGATTTTTGCCTTTATTCCTGTGCATGGTCTGATCTAATTCAGTGCACTACTGCAACTAGGAGACTCTGTAATACAAATCTAATGATGCATTTACATATATGAAAAAGTCCAGAACACACAAAACCATGCACGACCAGCAATATACTTATCCTACGGGTGTGCCTGCATTCAGTGTGCCAAAATAAGGATACAAAATTTCCAATTAAATTAACTATGTGCATGAATGTTTGCTATAACACACAGCAATTCATCAACTGCACGTCCACTAATTAGTAGCATTGATCTACCACTGCCTCTCATTTTTATGTTACAAGCAGTCCATCCACCAATCCTTGCGCTTCCCTTCCAATTCCACGTCAAACATTCATAATAGTGTCACAACCTCATGCTGTCAAGTCAGCAGACCATAACCTTTCAGTTTCCCTTCCCTTCTATCTGCAGACATCATCGCCCTCCCCATATCTGTACTTATAAAGAGATCCTTGCAGGAATTATATGTCTTTTCCATGGGGCGTTTTGCCTTCATCACCACCCTAAACAAAGGTGGACCTAATAATGACACCACAAACTCAAGGCCTATCGTCATCCTTACTCCTCCGCCTCATAATGTACCATAGAACGTAAAAATCAGCAATAAGTACAGCCTATTGAAACCTCTATTATAGGTATTTAACATGAATGTTGCAACAGGCTATATCCTTCAGGGCTGGAGAACAGCCAGCATGATGCCCATACACAAGGATGGGTTCCAAACACGAACCACAGATATTACAGACCCATCAGTCTAAGTAGCCTTGCTTATAAAGCCATGGAATGTCTCATATCGGACATCATAAATCTAGACTATGACAATCAATTAACTTGAGCCACAAAAATTTGGTTACGTTAACGGTAGGTTTTGCCTTCTTATTCCTATAACTTCCTCGGAGAAAGCTTGAATACAACTGCTCAGATGGCTTTATTCATTTCAAGATGAAGACATTCAATTGACAACATACTTCCAACAATTTGGCCCAAAACCCAGCTATCTGCAAGAGAAACTCTGCAGGCTTTGGAGTTCATGGCAACTTGCATTCTACTAATTCCATATGCGAGTGTGGATATGAGGAAACGTCAATGGTACATAAAAACCTTATGGAGTCAACATTGTCACAGCCTGGAAACAATGATTCCTCTCATTCCCTGCTTGCAACAAGAGTTCCTTTGGTGGGCAGATGTATGTCACCAAAACAAGGGACTGTCATTCATTCTACCCCATGCCACCCAAACCCTAACATAAGACGCATCAGACTATGCTTGGGGGGCCCATCTGGCCGGGAGATGCATTCAGGGCATATGCAGCCCAAACCAATTGCATCTACATATCAACCTAGAAAGGAATGATAGCTGTACAGAATGCTCTGATAGCCTTCAAGGACTTCCTTCATCCAGGACAATTACTGATAAAGATAGAAAAGAATACCGTTATGTGGTACATAAGCAAGCGGGGGGTACCCACTACTCCCCCCTTTGCAGACCAGCCATGGCCTTGTGGAACACAACCTTCACTTAACAACTACATGTTCACGATCAATTCCTGCCAAGAAAGCCAAAAACTCTGGCAGACAACAGAAGCAAAAATCTTATGGACATGCACATATGGAAACTGGAACCCAAAGTCTTCATCGTGTTAACACAAAAATGGTGGAGCCCAGACACACATCTATTTTCCTCTCCCCAAAACTATCATTTGGAAAAATCTCTGCAGAAGAACTCATCACAAAAAAGTATGGAAAGTGGATGCTCTCTCCTTCAGCTGGAATAAACAGTCTATGCCTTTCTCCCTCTGTCTCTACTCTCCACGGTCTGACTAAAAGTCAGACAGGAAAAGTCAAAAATGATTCTGATTGCTCCACTGGCCTTGCCAACAATGGTACCCACGTCTAAGGAGTATGTCACACAATACTCCATGGTACTTGCCGCAAATAGCTCACCTACTGTCTCAGCAGAAGTATCAAACTCTGCACACTCAGCTCCAAACTCTGAATTTTGCAGCATGGCTAATCAACTAATTTCACCAATCACATGTCTCACTAAACCTGTGATGGATGTCATTTTGGAGGCCAGCAGGCCTAGTGTTATTGCAATCTAAAAATGATAAATGGAAGATATTCAAGCACAAGGAATAGACTCCCCAAAGCCCAATATTCATCAGATTTTGCAATACTTAACGGAGATGTTTCACAAGGGCCTAGAATTTTCTTCAATAAGAATCCATGCCTCTGCCATCTCGGATCATTACAAACCAGACCCACCGCTCTTTTCTCATCCCCTGCTAAGGCAGTTTCTCATAGAGGCCAAATATTTAAAGAATTCCCAGGAGAGTGCAGAATCATGCACGGCAACTCAATTTGTAGCTGGAAAAAAGAACCCTACCTCCTTTTGAACCAGCAGCTACTGCAGATATAAAACTTTTTTCTTGGAAGACTGTCTTTCTTTTGTCCCTCACTTCAGCTACAAGGTTTTCAGAACTACACGCTCTTTTGTCAGTCACTTCAGCTAGAAGTACTTCAAACTACAGGCTATCATGGCAATGGAGACTTTCATTATCTTTGAGCCGTACAGGGTGGCCCTCAGGACCAATTATTCTCTTACATGTTAACTCAATAGAGCTTAGTATATAATGTATTACACCCTCTAAATGTTTTTAGTGTTCATTACAAATCCTAATTTATTTCCTTGGTTACATGAAATTATGGTTTGATGGCACTGCCAGGGGAGGATGGACATGGTCAGCAAGGGCAATCTAAACCCCACTTGATCTAAACCACTAAATCCCCACTTGACCATGATAAATGTTGTCAATTCAGGAATGATGCAAAAAATTATGTTATACTGGACAAAAAAAGCTTCTACCTAAATCTATTACCAAAACACCATAACAACCCTCAATAGTTCTGGGCAGGCTAAAATCAACTACTTTGTCCAGGTGATTCCACCACCCCAACCCTGACTAGCTATACCCATAGCTCCCCAGAGACTACTGCAAGTGCCTTTAATAACTCTTTCACTAAAAGAATCCAACCCCTAGCAAATCAACTAACCCCCTCTCACTTACACGACATGACTATTCTACCCAATAAATCACTCCAAATTTTAACATCCAAACAATCTCCGCTAGCTTTATCAAAACACTTAAAAAAAAAAATTAAAACCTACCACCCTCTCTGCTGACCTCCTTCCTGTAGTGTACCTACAGATAGCTGCAGATGCCATAGCATATCCCATATCTATCCTCATCAACAGAACCTTATCTGATAACACAATTCCCTCCCTCTGGAAAATATCTCACGTCATCCCACTTCATAAATGTGTTAGCGCCTCAGACATATCCAACTATAGACCCACTGCCATTTTTTCCCCACTAGCCAAAATAATGGAGAAATGTATACACAAGCAAGTAATGCAATACCTTACACAGAATAACTTACCATCCAGCTCCCAGCATTGTTTCAGACCATACCACAGCACCACCTCAGACCTCTTTTCCTTTATAACTGCCATATACCAAACCAGGACTGACAATAATAATTCTCTGCCCTCTTACTTGTCCTATCAAAAGCCTTTGACATTGTCAGCATTGAACTTCTCATTCTTTCACAAAAAACTATTTCTCTCAACATGCCTGCTATCCAGTGGTTCCAGTCCTACCTGACTGGTAGGGAAAACTCTCCAGCCAGCTAACTCTCACACTTGGTGTCCCTCAAGGGTCCATACTAGATCCACTACTCTTGTCTATTTTTATCAACAACCTTAACACTGCTATACCTAAAGCTGCCTGCAGTCAATATGCAGATGATTCCACTCTGATCTGCTCAAACACCTCCCTAACCGAACTGCAAACCTCAACACAAAATTAAACAGATACTGAGAAGTGGGGCACCAACCAATGCCTACTTCTGAACCCGAATAAAACCCGAATAAAACTAAACTTCTACCCCAAAAGTAGATCTACCACACTTTCATTCTCTGTCACATCTAATAATGGTACCACTATTTCCCCAGATCATCACACCAAACTGCTAGGGGTTATCATAGACAATCTCAAACTTTACCTACAGATCAACATACATGCATAGTGGTGTAAATATGTACTTTAATTTTATGACACATTCACCTAACCATCAGTGCATACTACATAGAAAACTTCAGTATTGGCTCTTGTGTACATTTTGCAAAGTTTAATTTTCATCACGCCTTAGGGTGCCTTACTAAATGAGTGAATGTTGAGAAAGCCTTTTCATATGCGAGATATAGCATTTATTTTAAATTTGTCAAACAAAGACTGACAACTATCAAGTGAACCTGAATTAGAAAGGACTGAATACTAAGAAGCCATTTAGGAACATGATAATGGTCTTTCATGTGGAAATACTCAAGTGGAGACAGACAACAATAAAGCCAAGGTGACTGTGAAATGACTGAATAACAAAGACAGACAACTATCCAGCTAAGGTGACTCTGAAAGGATTGAATACCAGGCGATAGAGTTCTTTCATGTGTAAATACTCAGCTGGAGACAGATAACTATAAAGAAAGGAGAACTTGTCTTGTCCTCACTTCAAGGCATTCAGCAAGTCAGGGTTGAAGGACTGCTAACACTTCTTGACTATTTATCATTTTACCCTAAGCTGCATATGAAATTGTGTAGTAAATGCTTTCTCAGCAGATGAATGCTCTTTGAATACTACTTCACAGCAGGAAACTCATAGCAAGTCAATAATATGACTGTGTCTGGAGACGGTGGCCCAGCATGTGTTTGTATCTGAGGCTTTAGACTAAATGCAGTTTGAATTTCCTTAAATACTGATGTGCATGATAAAAGGTAAATGACAGTAACAGCTAAAACAATTTCAGAGGTGTTGAGGTCTCTGATTCCATTGTCGGTGTTGCTATGCCTCAAGTGGGATTAAAAAATAAAGTCAGGATGCAACATAAGGAACCTGGATACTTTGTCATTAATGGTAACATGTGGACAATATGGCAGGTCCAAAACTGTTGTTGACCCAGGTGAAATCAAACATGTGGTAGTCACATATGTGCAGTTGTACACACCTTGATGTACCATTTGCCCGGCTGAACACTAAGGCCACGATCGGCTGTATGCACACTGCCAACATGTGTCACATTCAAACATTCTCAAGTGTCTCACCAGCAAGCAGTCTTATGAAGTGAATGATGAAATGATCCCAGAAACTACAAGCCTTTTAGTCTGAATAGTCTAATATGGAAAGCAACAGACTGAATTCACAGGGAAATGTTCTATTCAAAGACACTGGGCCAAACTCGGTTTAGCTGAGTTAAGAGAAGGCTATGTCTACGTAAGTGGTTCGACTTTATGAAAGTCACTAAGGCACTGCATGCGGGGAAATGGTGCACACAGGAACACCAACCTGGACCTGGCTAAGACATTTGATACAATATCCAAGTCAGGTAAAGCTGACAAAATCAATGACTTGCCAATAAACTGCTACATGTCTCAGACAGGGACAGAAAAAATGAAAATGCAAAAAGGTCTTTGAAGCAGCGGGCAGTTGTAGTTATACATATTTTTTCTGCCACGTCATTCCATACAAGGATACTACACTTGTTTTATGTCCATGACCTTGGACTTCTGCAAACACACTGGCCACATTTCGAGGCCTCTATGAAGACTGTCCATATGGCACTTGTTATTTCCCTCAGGGCAGCCAGTTCCAATGTAGCCCCTCTGTGCTAATGTCTCTCCAGTGCTCTTCCCATTCCATTGTGACTTACTTCCAGTATAGCAGCCTTTGCTTGGTTTGCTTTGTAAAGACTGAAGCAAAGTTTTCATTCAGTGTTTCTGCTTTTTCCAGTTTTATGTGATCACCCTGTCAATAACCACATAGCCACAGCAGTCAGGAAATCCTTCTATGTAGCACACCTCATCACTAAGGGCTTTTCATCCAGAAAAGAAGCTCATTCTCCCATTGCACTCATCCCTCATAAGACCCATGATAGAGTACTATGCCCCATTAGGTATGTACCTCACAAGACATCTGCAACAACTAGAAAGACCACAAAATTCCTCATTAAAAGAATCATAGGCGTAAAGTAGATGCCCTATGCTCACCATCTAAAAAAAACTCCAGCTATACTCTGTCGCATATTGCCTACTGAGAGGCGATCTCTGCTTAACATACCTGGCCATGTCAAACCCACTGCTGTTGGACATGCCACACTGTAAAAAGTCCCAGTCCCTCAGAGCCACACGAGTCAGGGATCTTAACCTGGTCATCACAATGAACATAACATGCTAGAGGGATGGGTTCCTGAACCATACACTACCCATACTCTGGAATAGATTGCCCATACATGTGAAGCTGAGTGCCTCTTTGGCCCTCTTCAAAAGGAAACTTGATGATTGGATGGGAGATAGGAAATTCAGCCTGCAGATCACATCAGTCGTCCTGCTATACAGGCGACCAGGATAGTTAATATTCTGGGAAGAAGAAATACCCAGGAAATTGTGATGCCTAGCCTTGTGTAGGCCCTTGGGTAGATAGGCTAGTATGACCCTATGAACCTATATAAAGACCATAAAGACATTTTCACTAATAAGATATAAGCACTTACTTTATCTCATCTATTTATTGTGTATATATGTATTCCATAGTATTTATAGGGAATCCATCACAGTTTGCAAGAGATATACTGCTTAGATTATGGGTCTTGTTTTTGTAGGCCAAAACATTCATTGTATAAAGGGAAAGTGGATAAAATATGTACACATATCTTTACTGCTAAACAATACGTATTTTCAAATAAGTCATTTTACATCGAAACAAATAATAAATTACTTTTCCCAATTGCAATTAATTTACACTAATTGCCAAAATATGACAGAAAAGACTTATCCTGTAAACTGTTAAACCTTTGTATATTTTAAGAACCAAAAAAGTACCGCAAGGCAAATGGGTAAATGTTCCAAGCTATAGTGCAAATGTAAAATCCAGCAATGAAAATAAATGGAAGCGGACAAAAGCAGGCAAACACTTGTGGTAACTGTATCTCTTAAAAATTCTATTGTGAGCAGAAGTCCAAAACAGATGGCGCTTCCGCTAATAAAGCTTCCTCAGATCTATGTATGGTTACATAGATCTAAGGAAGCTTTATTAGCAGCAATCATCTGTTTTTGGACGTCTGCTCACAACAAATTTTTAAGAGATACACTTTCCCACAAGTAGTTGCCTGCTTTTGCTACATTTCTATTCATTGTCTTTGTATATTTTAGTTTACAGCAGTTAGTTTTCAAAAGCACATCTAATTTGTAAGGAGCCACCAAGATTTGAAAAAAATATTTTCCTTTATAAAAGGTCTTTTTTATTGGCAAGATGCAACACACTAGTATTCACCAAGATTTGAAAAAAATATTTTCCTTTATAAAAGGTCTTTTTTATTGGCAAGATGCAACACACTAGTATTAAAAAATAATTATTATTTTCATAAATAACTCATCTGAATTCATGACAAAGTTTAATTTTATTTTTCGGAGTTTATTCAGCTGCATCTTACAGTGGATGGCATGCCTACAGTGCGGATGTGGCCATATGAATGGTTTAAGGATGCAAAGATAATGTGTAATGCATGTCCTTTTAGCTGTAAAATTATACAACCAAACATAAATGTCTACAGCATTGAGTTATCAACAATTGGTACAGTTGATATGTTCTTATGGTGCAATGGCTGTGCAGGAAGTACATTATCTGACTCTTCTAGATACCCCTCTGGCAGGCACACTCCATGTTGAATTAACATCAGCAGAAAATGCCATACATATCCTGCAAACCAGCAGGTCTGTCAATTATTCATACTGTTACTGAAACTTGTAATCATTGGTGGTGTACTTTAGCAGCACTACATAGTGTGATGCTTGTACAGGAAAATATTTCCAGCACAGCAGAGCATGCATAACATATATGTACCATGTAGTGGACAATACGTATACATTGTGTCACAGATATGCTTCTCTGAAGCATAGCTATTCCTAGACATCAGCAGAATATAATCTCATTATCAATATATCAGGATAAAAGTAGTACTTGTCTGTGACACTTACACCTGACCTGCCGTAATAGCTGTCAAATCATTGTGCAAGGAGGTGCTGCAGTATCAGTGTGTTAGCAGCTTGAAACACTGTGTAGCAGCAATGCCCCATGATCAATGTCAGAGGAGGTGCACAGTGTTTAATAGTATTGTGGTCAGGTGTATGTGTGTCACCAAAACTATTCCCTCCTCTTTCGTCTCATCACCTTTATCTGCCTTTTGCATCTTCCCCACCCTATGTCTCTCACTCCTTTTTTTGGTTGACTCGAACTTTTTATCTTACGTTACTATGTCCTAGATTTTAAACAAGATTTTATAATAGCAAACATTCTTATGTAAAACCTTCCTCATTACCTAGATGAAAACAGTTTTGGTACTTACTTTTCTCGCTTGCTTAGAGAAAAACAGCTTGTGTACTCACTTTTCTCTCTTTTGTAGAGGAAAATATTTTTTTCTGTTCAGGCATGTACAACAGTCAGCTCCCAGTGTTCTCTCCTGTCTATCTGATGAATGTGGGCATCTTGGGGCAATGTAGAAGTTGCACCTGTCCCCCCCGGGGATTCCAGATACTGGCTACGGTTCTTGCCGCCCCTATAGTGCCTTTTTTAGGCAGGGTTGAAATGACAAATTCACCACCGTAACAGGAACAGGCAAGCAAAAACTGAGGGTGATGCTACTCAATGCTAGAATCCTAAATCTCAAAAATCAGTCACTCGTGGCACTCCTTAAAATGCAGAACATCGATATCTGTGTAGTGACTGAGACCTGGTTCAAGGCTTCAGAGAGCACACCTGCACTACCAGGCTATAACTCCTACCACACTTTACGGCCATGTAACCTGGACCGGAACACCAAAGGCGGAGGGGTGTCCATATTCATTATGGATATCCATACCTCCAGGCTAGTTGATCAGTATAATGCAGCTGAGGTTATCCAAATGCAACTAACTCTGGGCAAAACTGCAATCTAAATTGTAGCTTGCAACAGATCAACCACCATGACCCAGGATTCCCACTCCTCATTTGTTGATGTACTGGAAAATATTAGGGTTAAACCAAACACCCTAATAATGGGCGATTTCAACTACCCCACCATTAACTGGGAAAACTACTCATGTACCAAATCATTCGCTCAACGCTTTCTGGAATTCATAAACTCCAATGCCCTGGATCAACATTTCCACAACCCCACCATGGGCAATAATATCCTGGATCTAGTCATTAGCAATAGTCATTAGCAATAGTGACCGGTGTTGCACACCTAAAGCCAATGCCTCATTGGTCCACTCCAACCATAAGCTAATGACCTAGATAGCCACATCCGGCCTCCACCCTCCATTAAGGAAACCATAGTAAAAAAAGTCTCCAAAGACAACTGCATGCTTCTTAATACAGAAGTGGTGAACTTAATGACACCCATGCAGACGGACATTGCAGTTATGACTACTGAATCCTACATAATTGCACTTTATAAGCACTTACATGAGTGCATGGATTGTGCTATCCCAAACAGAACAAAGACGCTATCCTACAAAAAAAAGAAGCCAATCTGGTGGTCCCCTGACATAAACAAACTGTACAACAGAAGGAAGAAACTCTTGCAAAAGAGAGTAAAATCCCACGAGTGGAGGAGCTCCATGGTCAGCCTCAGTAAGAAGCTGTGATCCCTGATAAATCCTCCAAAGCTAGTTACAAAAACAAAATCGCCACTGATTCTAAAGACAACCACAAAGCATTCTATAACTATGTCAAGAATCTCAATGGTAACACTCATATACGCTCTGAGTTACAGCACAATGGCTATAAATATACAGACACAACTGATATTGCCAACATCCTGGCAGATAGGTTGAGTGCTAACTTTACCCCCTCACACCCCCTAAAGAGCCTATCTCCATACCGGAAGAATGGAAAGTTCCTGTAATCACAGCTGCACAGGTAAAAACCACACTCTCCAAAGGCAATAACACATCATCCATGGGACCAGACAACATTCCAGGCTGCGTTATCCATGAACTACAAAATGAACTGGCACCCCACCTAAGTAGCATGTTCAATCATAGCCTCACCTCATGCTTTGTGCCTGCTGAATGGCGCACAGCAATGGTTATCCGACCCCACAAGGGGGGGGGGGCACCACGGATCCCGGGAACTAACAACCCATTAGTCTCACGAGCCTGGTCTGCAAGGCCATGGAATGTATTATCATGGCACTTACAAAGACATTGGCAATCTCCAAAATCTGGATCCCACTCAGTTCGGGTTTGTTAAAGGCCAATCATGTCTACTAAACCTGATTAACTTACTTGAAGCAGTGACCATAGACGAGGGTAAGGTGGTTCACACAGCCTATCTATATCTCACCATGGCTTTTGAAACCATCACCCACTCTGGAATTATAGATAAACTCACTAAACTAGGTATAAATCCCTATGCCACAAGATGGGTTGCCAAATAGCGCACTGACAGAACACACACTGTGAAAGTAGCAGACTCCAAATCCAACTTCAGACCAGTGACAAGTGGAGTACCACAAGGTCCAGTCCTGGGTCCTCTCCTGTTTGGTATCTACTTTTCTGAAATACAGGTTAACACAGGAGGTCTTTGGCTAACGAAGTTCTCAGATGACTGCAAACTAGGAGCCATAATCAAAACTCATAACGATGTGCACATCCCCCAAAAGGGCCTCACTGAGAAAGATGCCTGGTGTCAAAGCCATGGCCTCAAGCTCAATGCAAAAAAGTGCATTGTCATCCCCTTTGGTAAAAACTCTGTACCCATGAACTATTACATAATAGGCGGTAGTATACTTAACAGTGAAAGTGTGATAAGAGACCTTGGGACACAGGTGGACAGTAGTCTCTCCTTTGATAATCACATCACCACAGTACTCAGGAAATCCTTCTACATGGCACACCACATCACAAAAGGTTTCTCATCCAGAAAAAAAGAGGTGATTTTTAAAGAAATCACAATGCCTCTGAGCTACATGCTTTAGGGACCTAAACCTTGTCACCACATTAAACAGAACATGCCGGAGGGATAGATTCCTGTCCCAGACACTTCCCACACACTGGAATAAACTACCTATTTCTATCAATCAAAGATCCTCAGTAGCAGTCTTCAAGAAAAACCTTGATGACTGGATGGGAAATAGGAAATTAAGCCCTGTGATCACCTCTGTGGCTCTGCTTGACAATGGCACAGGAAAATAATTTTCTTGGGTGGCAAAAGTCAGTGTACATTTTTGGTTGGGCTTGTATAGGACCCAGGGCTGATAGCCTAGTACCTACCTATGAACCTATAATTCCTGTATCGAGACTGACAATTTTGACTCCATAATTATGTCAAGAATCTAAATGGCAATGCATGAGATCCGATTTGAGCTACAAGAGAATGGCATTAAATATACTGACCACGGATATTGCCAATATCCTGGCATATTGATTTTGTGCCAACTTCACCCTCCTCTCACCCCCTAAAGGGCCAATCTCAATATCAAAAGATTGCAAAATTCCAGTATGCACAGCCACACAGGTAGAAACTGCACTCTCCAAAGCTAAGAATACAGCATCCAAGGGACCAGATGACATCCCAGGCTGTGCGGCATGAACTACTAAATGAACTGTCACCTCACCTAAGTGTCATGTTTAATCATAGCCTGACATCAGGCTTCATGTGCACTGAGTGGCACAGCTACAGTTATCCCACTACGCAAGGGGGGGGGGGTCTGCCTTGGATCCCGGGAACTACCATCCTATCAGTCTGACAAGCCTGATCTGCAAGGCCATGGAACTCAATATCATGGACCTTATAAACAAAGACATTGGCAACCTTCAAACACTGGTCCCCACCCAGTTTGGGTTTGTGAAGAGTCGATCTAGTCTCCTGAATCTGATTGACTTCTTAGAATCAGTCTCCATAGCTGAGGATGAGGGTAAGGCAGTCCACAAAGCCTATATGGACCTCGCCAAGTCTTTTGAAACCATCCCCCACTCTGGAATCATAGGTAAACTTACTAAGCTGGGCATAAATCTCTATATGTCACTCGATGGGTTGCTAACTGGCTTACTGACAGAACCAAGACTGTAAAAGTAGCAGACTCCAAATCCAGCTCCAGACAAGTAACAAGTGGAGTACCTCAGAAATCAGTCCTGGGAACACTCTTGTTTGGTATCTACTTCTCTGAAGTACAGGCCAACAGTGAGGGACTCTGGCTAACAAAGTTTGCAGATGACTGCAAACTGGTAGCCATTATTGAATCCTCAAATGATGTGCATATTCTACAAAAGGGCCTTACAGAAACAGATGCCTGGTGCCAGAGCCACGGGCTCAAGCTTAATACCAAGAAATGTATAGTTATTCCCTTTGGAAAAAGCATGTACCCATGAATTACCACATTGGTAGCAGGACACTAAACATCGCAAGTGTGATGAGAGACTTAGGGACCGAGGTAGACAGTGGTCTCACTTTCGATAACCACATCGCCACAGCATTCAGGAAATCCTTCTATGTGGCACACATCATCAGGAAGTGCTTGTCATCCTGAATAAAGGAGGTCATTGTCCCACTGTACTCATCCCTCATTAGACCCATTATAGAGTATAATGCTCCGTTTGGTATGTACTTCACAAGATAGATTCAACAGCTGGAAAGGCCACAGAAACACCTCACTAAAAGAATCACAGGCCTAAAGCAGATGCCATATGCTGACCGTCCTAAAAAACTCCAGCTATACTCTGTGGCCTATCATCAGTGTCAGCTGTACAAATAATGCTCTAATATTTGATGTTCCTTTCCTCTGTTATGTATCTGTAGTAAACTAGGAGAATTGAATGGTGCAGTATTGCCCATAGTTGCATTTACTAAGAGAATCATGGTTTTGTATAATTTATTCTCACATATCCATCCTCAACCCTTTTTCCCATTTCATACATGAGGTTGGGGTCACATCTACAGTAACAATCATCGCAATATATGAATACAATATTCCACTGGTATGTACTAGTAGCATCAAGGAGAAAAAAACATTTCTAGAGGTGGTTTAACTTGGCCAGCGGCTGCCTTTACTTATATTTTGCAATAAATTATAGAATACTTGGTAAATAGTATTAACACAAGCACTCAGGTCACTCCAAGGCAAGTACAAATATGACTCAGTCATTGTCTATGCTGGTGTGAATGACCTGAGACGTACCGCCCTGGACTACATGAAAAGAGACATAGAGGAGCTCTCTGAGCATGTAGCCCAGGCTGGTATGACCCTGACCTTGAGTAGCATCTTACCCTCACCAAGAATGATGCCACAATATGAAGACAGGATGATCAATTTAAACAATTGGCTTAAGTATTGGTGTCATTCAAAGGGGATCCAATGCATGTCAGCTTGGGATGATATGCACGACAAGCCACGATGCTTTGCTAGGGACGGCTTGCACCTGTCACCCCTGGGCTTTTGGATATATGCAAAGGCTCTTGCTGCCCCCATAGTGCCTTTTTTAGGCAAGGCTCAAAAGACAAACCCACCTCCATAGGTATCACAAGGGATAAGAAACTAAGAGTAATGCTACTCAACGCTAGAAGTCTAAACCTCAAGATGCACGCACTCAAAACTCTCCTTAGCATGGAGAACATCGATATCTGTGCAGTAACAGAAACCTGGTTCAGGACACCCGAGAGCACCCCAGCACTACCAGGTTATACCTCATACCATGCTTTTCGGGCCCAAAACTTGGACCGAACCACAAAAAGAGGGGGAGTATCGATATTCATCAAAGATACCCACACCTCCAGGTTGGTGGCAAAGCACGAAGCATCAGAGACTATCCATGTGCAACTAACAGTGGGTAAAACTGCCTTCCAGTTTATAGCCTGCTACAGACCACCCTCCCAAACCCAGGAACCCCACTCGGCCTTCCTGAGAACACTGGAAAATATGAAGGTCTCTCCGAACACCATTATATTGGGCGACTTCAACTACCCAAACATAGAGTGTGAGCATTACTCTAGCTGCGACACTCTTGCCCAAAGGTTCCTAGAATTCATAAACTCAAATGCTATGGAACAACTTGTTACCACTCCCACAAGAGGGGAAAACATACTGGACCTGATCATCACCAACATGGGGACTCTATGCTCCAGACCAGAAGTGTATGCCTCACTGGTAAGATCAGACCATAAACTGATCTCACTGGATATTCACATCCCGACCCCACCCCATGCACAGAAAACCACAGTGAAAAACTTCTCTAAAGCAAATTTCACACTCCTCAAAACCAAGGTGGAATCCTTCAAAGCCCCGGGCCTGTGGAAATTACGTCCCAGACCACAGAATCCTTTATAAATGCATTCTATGAACACCTTCAGGAATGCATGGATCATGCAATCCCAAATAAAACCAAGACCCAATCCTCCAAAGGCAGACGACCTGTCTGGTGGACCCCAGCCATAAACAAACTATACAATAGAAGGAGGAAGCTACTACATGATAGAGCAAAATCCCTAAAAGGGAAGACATCTCTGATCAGTATTAGCAAAAAACTAAGGGCACTCATAAAATCGTCAAAGGCCAGCTTCGAGAGAAAAATTGCACAGGACACTAAGGATAATCACAAGGCTTTCTTTAGTTATGTTAGGAACCTGGGTGGGAATTTCCAGATATGCTCAGAATTAGTCCATAATGGCACAAAATACAATGATCCCACAGACATTGCCAACATCCTAGCTGACAGGTTCAGTGCAAACTTCTCTCCCACCCCCTCCACACCAAAAGGGCAAATATCTATCCCAGCAGAGTGGTGCCCCCCTGACATCTCAGATGGTCAGGTGGGAGCCGCCCTCTCCAAAGCAAAAAACACAGCATCAATGGGACCAGACGGTGTCCCAGGCTGCGTCCTACATGAACTCCAAGAAGAGCTAAACACAAACATAAAACTACTGTTCAATCTCAGCCTTACTACAGGATATGTACCCAAAGAGTGGCGTACAGCAACAGTGGTCCCTCTCCACAAAGGTGGTGCCTCAACGGACCCTGGAAACTATCGCCCCATAAGCCTGACTAGCTTGGTCTGCAAAGCTATGGAAAGGATCATCATGGACCTCATAAATAAAGATATTGGGGACCTACAGACACTGGATCCTACCCAGTTTGGCTTTGTTAAGGGCAGATCCTGCCTCTTAAACCTGGTTGACTTCTTTGAAACAGTCACCAAGGCCATTGAGGAAGGGAAGGTGGTCCACACAGCCTATCTGGACCTCGCAAAAGCCTTCGATACAATACCCCACTCGGGCATTATAGATAAGCTCACCAGCTTAAATATGAACCCCTATGTCACTAGATGGGTTGCAAACTGGCTCAAGGACAGAACCCACATGGCTAGAATTGCTGGAGCCATGTCAGACTCCAAACCAGTTACAAGTGGCGTCCCACAAGGCTCAGTCCTGGGACCTCTCTTGTTTGGTATATATTTCTCGGAGGTACAGGCCAACACGGAAGGACTGTGGCTGACCAAGTTCGCAGATGACTGCAAATTGGGTGCCATAATCGACTCTCCCGCCGACACAAGCATCCTCCAAAAGGGCCTCACAGAAACAGACAACTGGTGCCAGAGCCATGGCCTCAAGCTAAACGCCAAAAGTGTATAGTCATCCCTTTGGCAAAAACAAAGTGCCCACAAATTACCACATAGGTGGTAATCCATTAAGTACAGAAGAAGTAATTAGGGACCTGGGGACCCTAGTTGATAGCAATCTCTCATTTGACAACCACGTGGCCAAAGTGGTTAGAAAAACATTTTATATAGTCCACCTAATCATGAAGGGATTCACATCTAGATTAGGGGAGGTCATCGTGCCTCTTTACTCATCCCTCATCAGGCCCATAATCGAGTACAATGCCCCTTTTGGGATGTACCTTACCAAACACCTGCAGCAACTGGAAAGACCCCAAAAGTACCTCACCAAGAGGATCAAAGGGCTCAAACAGATGCCATATGCTGCCCGGTTAAAGAAACTCCAGCTCTACTCAGTGTCATAACACCTGCTCAGAGGTGACCTGTGCCTGACGTAAAAGGCCATGTCCAACCCGGAATTAAGGGACATGCTGCACCTCAGAAAATCCAAATCCCATCGAGCTACACGCTCGAGAGACTTGAACCTCAGCACTGAAATAAATAGGACATGCTGGAGGGACAGATTCATAACCTAGAGGCTCCCTTCACTCTGGAATAAAATCCCAGTCCAGGTTAGGCAGAGTCCCTCACTGACTCTCTTCAAGAGGAATCTTGATGAGTGGATGGGAGATCGTAGGTTTACCCGGGTATCACTTCTGTGTCACTGTTAGACAGAGGCACAGTATACTAACCTTGAAAAAGGGCATAGCAAAATTAATTTAAAATGGGTGGCGAAAGCCAAACACACTCTGGCTAGGCTTATAAATGCTCTAGGGCAGATAGCCTAGTATGAACCTATGAACCTATAAAAAAATTCAGTCTCACTGGACATGTGATCAATGTGCCCATTGTAATTCAAGCATGGAAAGAATTCCAGCCACAAAAGTATTGGTGAGCAACTTCTACTGGGATACACAAAGTAAAGCCATCTGCAGGTATTTTATGATAGAGTAAAAAGTGTAATGACGTACTGCAAAACTATAGACAGTTGAAAGGATAACTGCTAGAACTACAATCAATTATATTGTGATTAGCTTTCCCTCCCAACAGTCCGGACTTTGGCAGAGTGTCCCTCAGTATTCCTTATACCCTTGCCATCTCCCTCATACATTGGCATTCTTCATATTATGCAGGCAAACACACATTTTGTTATTTTAGCTACTGTCTTAATTTTAATTTTTATTTTACAGGAAGTTAGAGACATGTCAAGAGTTTAGACAGCAGGCTGAAACGAGTATTTTTTCCTGCCACTGATATTTGATAGTAAGTACAGGCTTATTAATGTTTGATGTACAACGCCCTGCTCCAGGAAAGGCAAAACAAAAAAAGGACTCCAGCAGTTACTAAGCCGATCGCTGCAATGTTAGCGACCGGCTTAGTACAGTTAGATGTGGAACCCTCTTGCACCTATTTCGTTCTTCAAGAAGCAAAAAGAAAGAAAAAAGAGAAAAAGTACAGTTTTGTACCTACCATAAATGTAGATGTTCGAGGATTCCCTTGCTGCAGTCCTGACAATTGGGTATAGTCCGCGTCCCAGTCGGCCCGAATACCAGAGTATAAGGCTGACGTCGGTCATGGCGCCTTAGACTGACGTCAGTACGTCAGGGTACTAATGCGCATGACCGACGTCATTTCCTCAGTCTTTTCTTGCCCCAGATGTCAGAAGACCCAAAAAGACAAGTCCCAAAAACAACCTGCACCAAAAAACATGTACAATATATACAGTAATATATACAAAAATATAAGCATGTAAACTCACCTACACAACCACCCTGAAACACAGAGGGGAAGGAGGGAGGGTAAATTGGACTGCAGCAAGGGAATCCTCGAACATCTACATTTATGGTAGGTACAAAACTGTACTATGTTCTTCGTCTTCCCTTGCTGCAGTCCTGACAATTGGGTAGAATCCCAAAGCAGAGGTAAGGGAGGCTGGCAAATTATAGAGTAGCAGGAGCTGACAACATGCCTTGTAAAACAGCTGTGGCAAAACCAGCTCTAGTCTTAGAGTATATAGGCAGGTGATAATGCCTAGAGAAAGTATGCACTGAACTCCAAGTAGCTGCCTCCAGAATATCCTTAGTTGCCACCCCCCTGAGAAATGCTGTTGAAGTGGCAGTAGCCCTAGTGGAATGAGGCCTAATCCCAGCTGGAACCTCTTTGCCATGATGGGAATAACAAAATGCAATGCAAAAGCCAATCCACCTAGAAATAGTTTGTTTTGACACAGGCTTGCCCTGTGAACTTAAAGCAAAAGAAACAAGTAACTGCTGAGACTGCCTAAAATCTTTAGTCCTGCTCAAATAGAAATGCAATTGCCTGTGTACATCTAAAGTGTGCAAAATCTTCTCCCCTTTATTTTGAGGATCTGCAAAAAACGTAGGCAAATGAATAGTTTGGTTTAAAGCCACACTAGAAACCACCTTAGGCATAAAGGAAGGATTAGTACGTAATGATACCCTGTCCTTATGGAAAATCAAGAAGGGCTCTACTGCCATAAGGGCCTGCAACTCAGACACCCTTCTTGCAGAAGTAATAGCCAACAGAAAAGCAGTCTTCCATGACAAATATTTCAATTCAGCAGTAGCTGCAGGCTCAAAAGGTTGTAGAGTAAGTTTTCCAACACAAAATTGAGATCCCAAGCAGGAGTAGGAGCTCTACGTGGGGGTCTTATATTCTTTGCCCTCTAAGAAACTGCTTGAACAAAGGATGCGAAAACAAAGGTGGGTCACAATCATAGTGAGCTGAAATTGCTGCAGCATGAATCTTTATGGAAGAGAAAGACAAACCTTTGTCCAATAATTCAGTAAGATATTGAAGAGCCACACTCAAATTAGGCTCTGAAATCTCCAAATTCTTTGCTGTACTCCAAAATAAGAATCTCTTCCATTTTTCTGCGTACACTCTCCTAGTACTAGGCCTTCTAGCTTCCATAATCACATTTAAAACTTGTTGAGGAAGCTGAGACCTACCATGCTTCAACACAGAATATGCCAAGCCGTGAGATGAAGAGATTGAAGCTTGACATTGAGCAGATGACCGTCCTTCTGAGATAACAGATGAGGAATCAGAGGTAAAGGCCATGGAGGCTTCTTTACAAGACTCCTTAGAAGTGGGTACCAGTGTTGCCGAGGCCAATCTGGAGCTATCAAAATCATCCTTGGCCTGTCCTGTCTGACCTTTAGTAATACCTTTGGAAGAAGAGGCAGAGGTGGAAAGGCATAGACATGAAGGTTTTTCCAACTGAAAGACAGAGCATCCACTTTCCAAGCTGTGTGATGAAACCCCTTTGTGCAATACTTTGGCAGCTGGTGGTTTAGTGGAGAAGCGAACAGATCTATGTCTGGAGTTCCCCATGACACTGTCAATGTCTGAAATACATGAAGATCCAGTTTCCACTCGTGGGGATCCATGATTTGTCTGCTTAATACATCTGCTAGGGAGTTCTGTGCTCCTGGCAGAAACCTTGCCTGAAGAGTCAGTTGCAGGCTTAACGCAGTCTCCCATAAAATCATTGCTTGCCTGCATAGAGGATAAGAATGTGTTCCCCTTGCTTGTTGATGTACCACATGACAGTTGTGTTGTCTGTCAGAATCAACACCTGCCCTGGAAGAAGTAACTCCTTGAACGCCATCAATGCCAACTGGACTGCCAACATCTCCTTCATGTTGATATGTAGATGCTGTAGTCTGGCAGGCCACTTGTCTTGTATCCACTTTCCATTTAGATGAGCTCCCCAAGCAGTATCCGAGGCATCTGTCGTTAAAATCTGACTCGCCTCTGGCCGGGTCACAGAGAGTCCCTTGTTTAGGTGACATTCCTGAGCCCACCACAAGAATTCCATTTGAAGGCAAGGTATTATTTGAATGACAGTGTCCAAATCTTGGCAGTGCTGTGTCCATACATTTTGAGATACCATTGCAGCTTCCTCATATGCAGTTTGGCATTGGGAAGCACCAGAATACAAGATGCCATGAACCCTAATGCTTGAAGGACTGTCCTTGCAGTCAGCACGGACTGATGAGATAGTTGATGGAAGTAAAGTGACAGACTCTTTTGTTTGTCCGGGGTTAAAAGGCCAACTGGGCTGCTGTATTCAGTCTCACACCCAGAAAGCACATGTCTTGAGAGGGTACTAGACTGGACTTTATTTCGTTCACAGAATACCCTAGGCATCTTAGCACTGCTATGACATATTCCAGATGCTGTAGAAGGTGTTCCTTTTCTTGAGCCAGAATCAGGCAGTCGTCCAAGTAAGGATAAATTTGAATGCCTTGAAGCCTGAAGTAAGCTATCACTGGAGCCAGAACCTTTGTGAATACTCTGGGCAGTAGATAAGCCAAAGGGCAATGCAGAGAACTGATAATGAAAATCTCCAGTTCGAAACCGCAAATACTTTCTGCAACTTAGCCTTATGGGCACATGAAGGTAAGCTTCCTTGAGATCCAAAGTTACCATCCAGTGATCCTTGCCCAGCAGAGGTAGCAGTTGCTGTAACGTCAACATCTTGAACTTGGGAATGTCCAGATAAGTGTTGAGGATAGATAAATCCAAAATTGGTCTCCACGTGTTCCCCTTCTTTGGTACTAGGAACAGGCGAGAATAAAATCCAAGCCCCTTTCTGACACAGGGACTGGCTGAATAGCCCCTATCTGGAGTAACTGAGAAACTTGCTTGTGAGCCTCTTTTCTTTGTGGAGGAGGAACATCTGGCATGCCTTTGAAAGGGGCATTGTGTGGAAATAAAATCTGTACCGTGATGAATGATATCCAGCACCCATCTGTCTTGAGTGATTAAATCCCAATTTTCTTTGAAAAGAGACAATCTTCCTCCCAAAGGAGCTGCCAGGCGAGAGTCCACTGGCAGCTGAAAAGGCAGGTCATTGGTTCTGCTTACGAAAGGACTGACCCCTGCCCTCACCAGAAGTCTGAGCAGGTGAACTGTCTGATCTAGGCCTAAAGAACCTTGAGCCCTGCCCCTACCACGTCTAGACCTACCCTAGACTGGGAACCATAAGCAGGATATGTCCACCCCTTAGCAGGCCAATTTCTACTAAACTTGGAGGCTGCACCTGCAAAAATCTTTAACAGTCTGCATAGACTTAGCTTTGTCCTCCATTTTCTTTAAAACTGCTTCCACAGGCGGTCCAAACAACACATCAGACTGTAAAGGAGCATCCAAAATCCTGGTCTTAACATGCTCAGCTAAATTCTGATCCTTCAACCATGCATGTCTGCGAAGAACAGAACTAGTAGCAGCCACCCTCGAGGAGGCCTGAACAGCATCAAAACCACACTGCAAAGAATGCTTACCCACTTGTTCAGACACATGAACCAAATCCAGCAATTCTTTACACTCAATACCTTCCGCCAAAGCATCCACCTTAGATTTCAATTGTGAAAGGAGATAATTCTGATATTTCAGCATATGAAATTGACAATTCAACGCCCTCATGGCTAGAGTGGAAGAAGTATATACTTTCTTACCCCACCTATCCAAAGCCCTTGCCTCTTTATCAGAGGGTACAGGATTTTTAACCACAGAAGCTTTAACACCTTTAGGCCCCTGAGAAACAGTTTCTGGGTCCGCCCTGGGACTCTTAAACAAATACTTATGAGCTTCGGGCACCCTATAATACCTATCCGGCTTAACAGGAGCAGGAGGCAAGGAATCAGGGTTCAGAGAAGCCTCTGCAAAAACATCCTCCACCACATTCAGCACAGGAGGAATAGCTAAGGGCCTATGCTGGGGCAAAAACAAGAATTCCCTAAGCCTTTTTCTGGAGTCAGAGTAATCTTGGCCTTCCCATTTAAAGTGCTCCCTCATGGAGTGAAGAGTCTCTGAAAATGAAAAATCCTCAGGAGGAGAAGCTGAAGGAGTGGAATCATCCACATCAGAATCAGAATAAGTAGGAAACTCTTGCAAGTCTTCCACAGAAGACTCTGAAGCCTGTGAACACTGTTCAAAACTATCAAACTCCTGTTCCACCCTAGGCCTCTTATCAGGTGGGGCATAGAACCTCTAATCAGAGTAATCAAATCTTCTGCGATTTTAAGGATATGTTTCTTAGGGACAGACGCCGGAATGCTAGGAGAAGCCCCTACAGAAGCTGAACTTGGCCTTCCTCTAAAAGAAGCTTTGGCAACAGAAGGAGAGGCCCTAACTACCTTGGGAAGAGAGGGAAGAACAGTTACCTGAGAAGCCCCCTCAGCCTGGCCTACCTCCTGAGAGGGCACATCCTGTAACAGTAAAGTATCTGCCTGAGACTCCATAGAGACTCCTGGCAAAACCTCTGGCTCCCTGAGCCTTCTAAAGGACCGACGTCCGGGACTGTCGGTTCCTCACCCCTAGACTTCACTGTTTTGTCCTTGCGCTTCTTAGATGAAGCAGGCGTCGGAGCATCCGACGGCATAGTATAATTGCAACGCTTTCCAAACACTAACCTAGCACAATCAAGCCTCCTCTTAATAGTGCGCTTGTTAAATCTAGCACAAGAGCGGCAACCAACAACGTCGTGCTCAGGCCCTAAACAAGGTATACACAATGTATGATAATCCCTATGCGGTATCTGCTTCCCACAAGAAATACAGTTATTCACTTTTCTGACATCCGGTTAAATACTGAGGCAAGAAAAACCAAAATGTTCTAACGGGTTACTTAGCCAACTCTGTATTCGGTCTGAAACTCCGGTTTCGGAAAATCTCAGAACGCCAACCTGCACTCGCAAAATTGCTTCTGCATCGGACCATGCGGCAAAAAAGACTGAGGAAATGACGTCGGTCATGCGCATTAGTACCCTGACGTACTGACGTCAGTCTAAGGCGCCATGACCGACGTCAGCCTTATACTCTGGTATTCGGGCCGACTGGGACGCGGACTATACCCAATTGTCAGGACTGCAGCAAGGGAAGACGAAGAACATCTGACTTCACAGATACTATGCCGATCGCTGCAATGTTAGCGACCGGCTTAGTACAGTTAGATGTGGAACCCTCTGTAACTATTCCATTCCTCAAGATGCCAAAAAACAAACAAAATAAAAAAAAATGACTCTACAGTAATAAGACGATCGGCTTATTACTGGTTGATGTACAGCCCTCTAACGTTTAACGGCAGCACCAATTCCCCTCAGCAAGGACTTAAATGTGCAAAAAAAAAAAAAAAAAAACGCACTCTGCAGTAATAAGCCAATCGGCTTATTACTGGTTGATGTACAGCCCTCTGCCGTTTAACGGCAGCACCAATTCCCCTCAGCAAGGACTTAAATGTGCAAAAGCACTCTGTAGTAATAAGCCGATCGGCTTATTACTGGTTGATGTACAGCCCTCTGCCGTTTAACGGCAGCACCAATCCCTCAGCAAGGACTTAAATGTGCAAAAAACTCTGCAGTAATAAGCCGATCGGCTTATTACGTTGATGTACAGCCCTCGGCCGTTTAACGGCAGCACCAATTCCCCTCAGCAAGGACTTAAATGTGCAAAAAAAAAAACGGACTCTACAGTAATAAGCCGATCGCTTATTATACACACACACACACACACACACACACACACACACACATACATACAGTTCAGTCTCTCATGCATCATTAATACACACAAGCATGCACACACATTCATTCTGAGTTCTGCATTCAAAAACACACACTGGTTTCACAAACACAACCTGCTCTGCATGCACACAGACATACATACTGCTTTTAGGCGCATTCACTCGCACAAACAGACAGAAGTACTTCTCAAACACATGCATGCATACACAACAAATGAAAAATACATTTTTAGACTTTAGTACATAACTTTGGTAAAATAGTTGTATGCATTCTAGGTACTTACCGAAAAAAATGTACGGTATGCTGTGTGTGTTCAACGGACTTTGCCTGCTGTCCTGTTTGAAAATGCCTTGACACAACAATGTTTTCGCTCCGGGTTGAAACTGGGGAGGTTAAACAGTTCCACAACAAGTTTTACTGAATGGTTATAGTCAGATAAGCGGGTGACATCACAGTGTGGGGCGGATCAGGTTCATCAGGAGAAAACTACTGATTTGCTTGTGTCGAAGGTACGTCAGGAAGGTAGAGACCAACTCTACCTCAAGGAATGCGATACCAAAGGATGGGGGATGGGCTTTCCTGCCCTATGATACGGAAAGGCAAACATGTAGAACGAATAAACTTCTGTTTGTGTTCTGCTAAGTCATTAGTGCTGGAATGAGTTTATAGGGAAAGATAAAGACTCTGGGCTGAGTTAAATTGTAGTGGAGCCCGGAGTTTTCCTTTAACCAAGCATGCCTCCTAATGACAGAACCCGTAACTGCAGCCCTGCAGAGGCGTCCAGAGAATCAAAACCACATTGCAACGCATGCTTTCCCACTTGTTCAGTTGCATGCAATAAATCCTGCATTTCCTTATTTTCAGCACAATCAGAATTTGTCAACATTTTCTGTTTTAGCAGTGACATTAAGTATTGCTGATATTTAAGCATATGAAATTGACAATTTAAAGCCCTCACAGCCAAAGTAGCAGAATTATAAACCTTTTTTCCCCATCTGTCTAGTGCCCTTGAATCTTTATCAGAGGGGATAGGTTTTTTGCAGTAGAAGCCTCGACCCCTTTGGGACCCTGAGAAATAGTTTCTGGGTCAGCAGCAGGGTTTTTATAAAGAAATTTATGTGAATCTGGAACCCTGTAGTATCTGTCTGGTTTAACAGGGGCAGTAGGTAAAGAGTCAGGAGAAAGTCCGGATTCTGAAAATACATCTACAATGTCTAACACAGGAGGAATTGCCAAAGGCCTGTGCTGGGATAGTAAAAGAAAATCTCTAAGCCTTTTCTTAGATTCTGAGCAGTCTTGGCTCTCCCAGTGGAAGTGCTCCCTCATGGTATTGCAGGGTTTCTCCAAAAGAATAATCCTCAGGCGGTGAGGCTGAAGGGATAGATTCTTCAGCATCAGAATCCTCGTAAGGAGGAAGAGAGTATTCCTGTTCAGAAGAGGAGTCTGAGGAAATGGAAACCTGATCTGAAGATTCGGATTCTGTCTCTTGCCTAGGCCTCTTGTCAGGAGGGGGATGGGAAACCCCGATCAAGGTAATTAGGTCTTCGGCCATTTTGAGCATCTCTTTTTTAGGCATGGAAGTCTGTCCAGGAGAATGCCGTACTTGTTTCTTTGTCTTTAGAACTGCTTTAGTCTTTGCTTTGGAAGCTGAAGTAGGCTTTACATATAACTGTGTAGGTCTGTAAACACCCTCAGAAGCTGATGCCTGCTCAGCGGCTCCGGACCCATCTGAGGGAATAGTTTCCGAGTGTCCAATACCTTGAGTATCCAGAGGCCTAGCTGGCTCCACATGGGAGTCGTCACTGGCCTGTGGCTCTGAGGTAGCGGGCGTCAGGGACTGCGAAAGCACCTCACTGAGAACCGGCGAGTGGCTTAGCAGAAGCCTCGTCATCGGCTTTGGACCTCGGATGCCTGTCCTTTTCTTTTTCCTTGCGCTTTTTATAAACTCCGGTCATCGGTTGTTTCAACGGCATTATATAATTGAATCTTCGGCCAAAGTAATGAAAGGCAAAATCATACCGACGCTTTAGTGCGTTGGTTAAATCTAGCACAAAACCGACAGCTAGCAACGTTGTGATCAAGGCCTAGGAAAAGGAATACAGTAAGAATGAAAATCCTTATGAAGTATTTGCTTCCCACAAGAAATACAATTGTTAACTTTTTCTGACATCGGACTGGAGCAAGAAAAAAGTTTCCCCAACGGGGTACTTAGCTTTAATGAAGACTTCGGATCTGAAATTCGTCTTTGAAAATCTCAGGAGTCGGCCGACTGGCACTTGCGAACTGCTTTTGCTTCGGACACCGCGCGGCAAGAAAGACTGAAGAAAATGGCGTCGGCTGAATCTTTTATACCCCTGGCGCATTGACGTCAGGGGAAGAGGCGACAGCAACAGACGCTGGACCTAGACTTTGTAATTCAGGCCGACTGCGGGTAGCCTGCCAGCAGGATAACCCAAGTGTAATGACTGCAACAGTGAAACACGATGAAGATCTATAAGTTATGATTAAACTATATGTTATGTGCTGAGCTTCAAAAATGTAACCACAGTGCACTCTGCTGGAGAAGAGCAGAAATGTATATGGACTATATGCCTGTGCAAAAATTAGAAGTTATGTACTTACCATAACGTTCCATCTGAGTAGGTGGATTCATTTGTCTGCAACCTGTAGGTATGGATCCGATATCGGATCCGAACCGGCATGGTTTATCCAGCTATGGATCTGAGCTCCTAGCTCCTCCCCTCACCCATAATGCCCTGCTCTCCCTACATGACCTCAGATCGAGTTTGCCCTGCACCAACTACCCTAATTAAAGGGTAACACACTCTATGCAGGAAACTGACAAGGCCAGGGGGATAGGAGGGCGGGATGGTTGCAGACAAATGAATCCACCTACTCAGATGGAACGTTATGGTAAGTACATAACTTCTAAATCTGAAGTAGGAGAATTCATTTGTCAGCAACCTGTGGGACAGAGTCCCCAGCTACCTGAATCTTGGGTGGCTATCATGGAAGGATATTCCGGAGCACCGTGGAGCCAAAGGATGCTCTACCTCTAGAAGTGACGTCCAGCTTGTAATGAGTAATAAAGGAATGAGATGAAGCCCAAGTGGCTGCTGAACAAATGTCATCCAGAGGAACCCTAGACTTAAAGGCCGCTGAAGTAGAGACAGACCGGGTCGAATGAGCATGGACTCCCTCCGGTGCGGGCCTCCCAGAGGCTTGGTACGCCAACAGAATATACTGAGAAATCCAGCGTGACAAAGAAACTTTGGAAATTGGTTTACCCAGATTGAATTTGGCAAAAGAAATGAACAACTGGTCTGATTGCCTATGACCAGCTGTCCTATGAAGGTAAAAACGAAGCTGCCTGTGAACATCCAAGGAATGCAGCTTGTATTTGCCTTTGTTTTGATACTTAGGGAAGAAAACAGGGAGGTTGATGGACTGATTAATGTTAGCTTCTGAAGCTACTTTAGGAAGAAAGGAGGGATTGATCCTGAGGCACACCCGGTCCGGATGAAAAATCAAATAAGGCGGTTTCATGGACAGGGCCTGAAGCTCAGAAACTCTCTTAGCCGAAGTAATGGCTACCAAAAAAGCAGTCTTAAAGGACAAGAATTTAAGATCGACTGTGGCCGCAGGTTCGAAGGGGGGAGTGGTCAAGGCCTGAAGTACCAAGGAAAGATCCCATGAGGGAACCGTTTCTTTGACAGGGGGTCTGAGTAAAAAGGTGCCTTTTAGGAAGGTTTTGCATAACTTAGCCGACATAAGAGACCCTGAATCGTGTCCAACATGGTAATGAGATATGGCCGCCAGCTGAGCTTTGACCATGGAACTACTGGCGCCATCATTAAAGAGAGTAGTAAGGAAATCTAGAACCAAAAGAAGGGGAACCATGAAAGGCTCTAGGCCTTGCCGCTCTACCCAAATGGAGAAACGCTTCCATTTACTGCAGTAAATTTTTCTGGTAGAGGGCTTGTTGGCCGCTACCAGAATGGCCTTAACTGTGGACGAGATACCGGGAGTCCTGATTAGGAGTGGAACTGGAGCAGCCAAGCAGTCAACTTCAGGTTGTCCAGGTTCGGAGTTGGTAGGTTCGATGGGTGTGATATCAGATCCGGAATGGGATCTAGAATCCAAGGTAGATTCACTGAATGAGACCTTAGGTAAGGGAACCAGATCTGTCGAGGCCAGAACGGGGCAATGAGGATCATTCTGCACCCCAACCGAGAGGCTTTCTGAAGTACTTGTAGCATCAGAGGTAGAGGGGGGTATGCGTAAAGAAGACCGGGAGGCCAAGCATGCACCAGAGCGTCTCTTGGAGAATCCCCTGGAGGGGGGATTAGAGCGAAAAAACTGTCGCACTTGGCGTTTAAGGGACAAGCAAAGAGATCGCAACAGGGAGTCCCCCACTGTGTGAAGATATGTTTCGCTACTTGAGAATTGAGAGACCACTCGTATGGGGAGAGAATGGTGTGACTGAGCTTGTCCACTAGGATGTTGGTCCGACCCGGAATATGCGTTGCGATGAGAAAGTGGTTGGTGGAGATCGCCCATTCTCACACTCTCATGGCTTCTCGACATAAAGGGTAAGACCTGGTTCCCCCTTGTTTGTTGATGTACCAGACCACCGACATGTTGTCTGATTGAATCGCAATTGTTCCCAGGGGAAGGAGGGCTTGAAGTGCTTGCAACGCCAAGAGCACCGCCCTCATTTCCAGAACATTGATATGCAGGGAGGTCTCTGAATCGCTCCATGTGCCTTGGACTGTCCGGCCCACAAAATGCCCCCCCCCACCCGAGGCGGGAAGCGTCCGTGGTCACCGTGGCGAGAGGGGGAGATGCACAAAAGGGGCGGCCCCTGTGGAGGTCCGGAGAATGGAGCCACCACAAGAGAGACCGCTTGCAAGCCTTGCTGATTGCAATGGGATGATACAGGGGGAGGGAAAGAAATGACCATTGCACCTGAAGTGTCCATTGAAGTACCCGCATGTTCAAGCGGGTGACCGGAAGAAGAGTAATCGCTGCCGCCATAGACCCTAGCGCCCTCAGGATCAATTCCGCAGGTGTTGAGCTGGAGTGAAGGATGGCCTGCACCTGGAGTCGCAGATTCCGAACTCTGTCGGTTGTGAGAAAGGCTCTTAAATTTCTCGTGTCCAACCTGGCTCCTATAAATTCTATTATTTGAGTAGGGACCAGGTTGGACTTTTCTATATTTACCGTGATGCCTAGCCAGGGAGCTAGGCGAAGAAAGGAGTCTCTTGCCAAAGAGAGTAGATGCCTTGTTGGGGCGGTGAGAAGCCAGTCGTCTAGGTATGGAAAGACCTGCACCCCCTGAAGCCTCAGGTGGGCCGCAACCACTGCTAATACTTTGGTGAACACCCTGGGGGCTGTGGTGAGACCAAAGGGAAGGACCCTGAACTGGTAGTGACTGGCTCCCAGCCGGAAGCGAAGAAACCTCCTGGATCGTCTGTCCATCAGAATGTGGTAGTACGCATCCTTGAGGTCTATAGAGCACATCCAGTGATTCTCCCCTAGAAGGGGGAGGATGGATTGCAAAGTGACGATCCGGAACTTCTCTTTGGGAACTGACAGGTTCAACAGGGACAGGTCTAGAATGGGTCTTAGGTCCCCCCGGTCTTTTTTGGCACTAAAAAGAACCTGGAGTAGAACCCTGATCCGATCTGGTCTGGGTGGACGGGCTGGATGGCTCTTTTTCTCAGCAGATGGCCAATTTCTGCTGAAGCGGCCTCCCTCTGATCGGGTGGAACATCGGGGAGGATTTTTAATTTTGGGACATGAAGAAAGGGGATCTTGTAACCTCTGGATATAATCCAGAGTACTCAGCGGTCCGATGTAATGGACTCCCATGCCGCTATGTGCTCCGAGAAACGTCCCTCGACTGCCTCCAGAGTGGAGCAGTCAGGCAACCCCTCAGGGTTGCTGCGTGGGCCGCTCAGAGAAAGATTCCCTAAACCCAAAGTTCCTGGGAGCCCCTCTGCCCCTAGGGCGGCGTCCTCCCTGTCCTCCTCTGCCGCAGAAGGACTGGTTGTCCGGAGCGGGTTGGGAATGCTGCGACTTCCGGAACCACATCTTCTTCTGGCCCTTTTGGTTCCTAGAGTAGGACCTCTGGGGCACAGAGAAGCGGACTCCGACGGCAGACAGCATCTTCCCGTCCTTCTCGCTCTGAACCAAGGTATCGCGAACCGTCTTGCCAAAAAGGACAGAACCGTCAAAGGGGGCGTTCGCGAAAGACTCCTTGAAGGGCTCTGTAAAATCGCAGTGGCGGAGCCAGGCCTGCCGTCTTGTGACTAGGCCCGCTCCTGCAGCTCTAGCGGCTCCCTCGGTAGCGTGGGAAAGTAACCGCATAGAGGTGTTAGTCACAGAACGAAGAGTGGCCATACGGGTGGAGTGCATAAGTTTGTCCTCCTCCGACATGGACTCTGGGGGGGGATGCAGCATATTCCTTGATAAGATCGCGCTGCATCCTGATGACGTGTGCCAAATAGTTGAGCACCCTCACTGAGAACGTCGCTGAACTAAACATTCGCTTCCCCAAACGGTCCATCATCCGAGACTCCTTGCTCGGGGGATGGACTGAGGGACTCTCCTGGGCGAGTTCCCTCTTAGTGGCTGCTGCCGACAACATGGCATCTACCGGGGGTCCCTTGCTCCAGTGGGCACGGTCAGCAGGAGGGCTAAGGATCCTGTCGGGCCTCTTAGGGATTGGCTCCACGGTGTCCGGTTCCTTCCACGCCCTGGTGGTAATAAGGTCCACCAGGGGGTCGGCAGGAGGGGACACCCAAGAGGTAGATGGGCCCGCTTCAAATGCCTCCAAGAACACTGACTCGTCCGAGGAAGACTTTGGGGCAGACCACCCACCTCTAATTCGTAACATTTCCATGATGTCTCCGAAGGAGACATCCTCAGGGGGTGATCTTGGGGAGCCTTCCCCTTCCTCCAAGTCAGTGCCTTCAGTCAAAGACTCGGGGGAGTCTATGTGCCTCCTCTTGCACGAATGCTTGCGAGGTGCTTCCTCGGGGGGGCTGTCCGAGGAGCCCTCGCCAGCAGTGTCCAGAACCGCAGGAACTGCTTGGGGCAGTGAAGCGGGCTGTCCCAGTGGCCGGGTGATGGAAGCCTGGCCCAGAGCAGATGGAGTGCGGGCGGGCGAAGCAAGGGCCGCGGGTCCGGATGCCCTCAACAGAGCCCTCTCCACTACATCAAAAGCCAAGGGGGAGCCAGCCTTGACAATAGGATCCGAAAGTCGGCTCCCCCTCGGATCCGATGAGCGGATCGGAGCCGGCGCCGAGCCCCTCGGATCCGAGGGACCAGTGTGCTCCGACAAGGACGGCGCCGAAGGTACACGGAGTCCCTCGGATCCGAAGCTCGGGCCAAGGCTCTGAGAGGTCGGATCCGACAGACTCGAGGGCAGGGTCGGATCCAAAGTACCCAGTACCGTCGGCGCCGACCCACCCCCGGCTCCGAGCGCTCCGAACCTGGGTAGCGGGTCGGAGAAGGAGCAATGGGCTTAAAAAATGGGGTCGAGCACCCCCCCAGAGGGGGGGGGGAGGCAGGAGCACTCCCATCTGCATCTGGGCCTGGATGAACCTTCGCATCATCCGGTCCAGATCAGCATCGGAGAGGTTGTAAGTAGACCTCGACGAGGCTACCGAGGTAGGCCTTGAGTGCCGCCAAGATAGCCTCGACGGAGGTCGGGTCTCCTCATCCTCTGGTGAAAAGCACGGGGACCGGAGCCGAGGAGTGGGAGAGCCAGCAGCCAAAGAGGCCGGAGGAGAAGCCCGCTTAGCCGGCGCGGCCGAAACGGAGGTCTCGGCCCGCCGCTTGTGGTGCTTCTCTCTCCGGTCCTTTTTCCTGGCTTCCCTCTCCTCCGACCCTTTGGCGGGAGTTTGAATCCCAGGTGGAGGAGGAGGAGCAGGCAAGGCAGGGACTGCTGAAGCAGTGACTACCAAGGGGGCGGGGGCCGAAGCCGAGTCTGGGGGCAAGAGTCTCGCCAAGACTAGCTTCGACCTCCGCTCCTTCAATGCCCTGGGGTTGAACCCTGCACAGATTGAACACCCTGAAGTGAGGTGTTCAACCCCAAGGCATTGAACGCACCGAGTGTGGCCATCAGCAGGGGAAAGCTTATGGCCACATTCGGAGCATTTTGAAAACACAGCCTTTGGGGCCTCAGACATTACTATTTTTTTTTTTTTTTTTAAATAGTAACAATAAAGTAAATTAAAAAGAAAACACTCACACAAAGGCCCCAAAGAAGCACACACACACGCACACACACACACACACACACACACACACACACACCAACTACGAGCCAGTGAGGGGAGGGTAAAAACTAAATTAAATTAACCCAACAAATATAAAAACAGAAAGGGAACCTATATCTTTCACACAAATTTAAAGTTTAAACAATTTTAACACCCTTTAATAAGAAATATCAACTTAGCTTTAGGAGCTCAAAAAATCCAGCCTACAACCATGCGCGGTAAACTAGATCTGAGGTCATGTAGGGAGAGCAGGGCATTATGGGTGAGGGGAGGAGCTAGGAGCTCAGATCCATAGCTGGATAAACCATGCCAGTTTGGATCCGATATCGGATCCATACCCACAGGTTGCTGACAAATAAATTCTCCTACTTCAGATTGTATGTTTTCATAGTAGAAGTTGGGACATACAGAGTTAATTTGCAAACTCTGAAAAAATAAGTAAAGAGTTTTATGATCTGCTATAAAGTTGGTTTATCTCACCTAAGAGGCAGGGTGTCTAGGCTAGGGGCTTCTTTCTATTGTCTGGAAACAGAGGTAATTACAGGTTTCCAAGGTAATTGTTTTACGACTTCCAGTTTCAGGCAAGCTTCTAATAGATAAGTGTCAGCTTCTAAAAGATACATAGTTTTCACAGAGACATGTAAAATTCTACTGGTATCTGTTTAGCCTGGGAACTAGATGCAAGTGTCAAATAGTGATGTCATCCCGCTAACCCAGCAGTAATGTGCATTATTAATTTAAGAACCATCTCAGAGAGAAAGTCAGTGCATTTTGTATTTTGTTCTGGACCTGTAAACATCTCTTCAGCACTTCTCATCTATGTTTGCCTGGCTCTGTAAGTAAGACACTTAGGGCATAGTATCTCTTAGAGATAGATAGGAATATAGCAAGATTAGTCTAGATGTTTTCTGTATTTACATGAGACTGTTCTGCAGTGCTGTTTTAAAATATTTCCTGTGATTCTGAACTCTACTGTCACTGTGATGAGTACCTGTATATGTATTTGGTTACACTGTAAAAGCCACTCCAATAGCTTTCAAGTCTTAGTCACACTTACCATTTGGATAACAGTAACACTGCACAGTAGAATTGGTCACCCTTTGGGAAGGGCCTTAAGTAGCTGATAAGTAAGTAGTAGTTGGTGGCAGTGATTACTACCATTTAGTCTGGGCAGGAGTGGGTAAAGCTAGTAAACATGTGCCAGCCTTCCCCAGGAGTGTCTGTGTGTTTGCAAATAAAGCAAATTTCAAAGTGTGTGTGTGTCAGCTACTTGGGCAAGGAGACGAATCACTGGTGGGACAGAGGTTGCTGGAGGTTTTGGCTTGACCACTCGGCTGGGATCTTAATCCTATAGCTGTGCCAGTTTGGAGTCTTATTGGGGATCTGGAGAGAGGGGGAGAAACCAGCCCCAGACTGACTGTGATCCCTGTGTGCTCCTAAGGGAAACTGTACTTTACTGTGTGCGTACTGGTCATCCTCCTAATGTGCACGTCCCTCACTGGTGTTAGTGGTGAGGATTGAGGCTCCTTGATTACTGGGCCAGGGCAGGGGGATCACATATTAATTGGTGGCAGTTGTGGGATAGCCACATCACATATTAATTGCCTTGTAGTGGTGTGGATATTGAATTCCTGTAGCTTGTGTACAGTGATCACTGAAGGTGTTTGTACTCTAAATCAGCCATGCAGTGAACATTCAGAATTCATATCACAATTGCTTTATTTCTTTTGTTAGATTAGTCAGAGAGAGCAGGCAAGCATGTCAGCAGAGGAGTATTGCAAGCTGACAAGGAGCCTGTTGGTTGAGATGTGCCAGGCTAAAGGACTGGTGCATACCAACCTGACTAAAGCAGACCTGATTGCAGCTTAGTCAAAGCTGCATCAGAGAATAGCAACCAGGAGGACAATCAGAGTGGCAGTGGAGATGTACAACTCTCAGAAAATGGACAGCTCAACCTTTACAGAGAGGACTTAAAAAAAATCTGTCTGGAGCTAAAGATACTTGAGTTGGAGGCCAAGCATTTGGAAATGGAAGCAGTAGAGAGACTAACACATCTGGAAGCTGAAGAGAAGGAGTGGCAGAGGTAACATGAAAAGGAGATGGTGACTCTTTGCCAGAGTTATGGTGGTAATGAGGAAGGGAATAACCAAACCCCAGAAGCAACAAAAGTCAGTAAAATTCCTTCCACAATTTATAGAGGGGGATAATGAGGGGGATAATTTTGATAGTTTCATTCATATGTTTGAGCGGCTATGTAAACAGTATGATATTGACCTGCTCTGGGCATGGTTCCTGACCCTCTTACTCCATGGTAATGCTGTAACTGTTCTGACAAACTGTCTGATAATGTCTTTTTAAATTATAATGTTGTAAAGAAGTGTTTGGTAGAATTTTTTAAGCTAACACCTGAAGCTTATAGGAAAAAGTTTTGTGAGCATAGACGCAAGACAGACAAAAATGTGTGCGAATATGTTGCTGAACTTGGCACTTGTTTTCATAGATGGGTGAGTGGATGTCAGGTCACCACTTTTGAAGGGCTGGCAGACCTTTTGGTGAGGGAACAAGCCCTTAGCACTTTGCCTGAGGACATGAGAATTGGGTTAGCTGATAGACAATGCCTTACTGCAGATGAGTTGGGGAAAAAGGGAGACCTATACCTAGCAAGCAGGGCATTCCTGTACAGGAAAGGGACACCCAGTGCTGCTCATGGGTCTAAAGGAAACCATGGTGGCAGCACGGACTGCAATTTGACAGTGGCAGGGGAAGACACTAGTCCAGGACCTAGGGTTAAATGTTTTGAATGCAACCAGTGGGTCCATGTAGCATATAGATGTCCACGGAGGCAAGGTGGGGAACAAAAGGTGGGAGAAGTGGGAATTACAAAATGCCAACAGTAGGTTGTCTTAAGACAACAAGGTACCAAACTACCATCCTGAAGATATCCTGACAGGGAAGGATTTTGATAGTGCAGTACCATGTGTTCATGCAGTTGCACACAGTCAGGCTTGGAGACAAGCATGTGGGTCTAAGTAGCCTGGGGAAGAACCAGACAGCACACCTGCAGCCAGGACTTATGAGGTGGTTACTTCAGGGAGGGAGCGACCCTGTAGCAGTGAGACTGAAGGTGAGTCACAGCTGCTTGTGGGTATTAATGTTCCCTTGGACACAGTGACTGCAAGGACAGTGGTGAGTAGTAGTACCCAGGCTGACAGTGAGGCACTGCTGTCAGAGGATGCCAGACTTCCTGTGGAAGGGAAGCTGGGAAGGGTTACAAAGAGAGAGAGTTGAGACAAGCTCAGCTCTCAGACCCTACATTACAAGGTCTGAGGCAGGTAGCTAGTGAGGCACCTGATTCTCAAGAGAAGGGGGAATCTGTATACATACTGTATCTACAAATGCTCCAGCAGTGTAGCAAATATTTAGGCTGCATTGCATATTGTTGGTAGCTAAGAGGACAGCTGCTGTAGTAGTAAAGGCATTACAACCCGTTGGATAATGTGAAGGTTTCCAGTAATATAAATGTTTGGTAAAGCAGTTATGAATTGGAATTAATATTGCAAACACTGCCTGAAAAACAGGCAAATAAATGATGCCATTGTAAACAGCATTGTGGCACACAATTTTGCCACTCACAGTCACCAACTAATATGCATAGTTATATACAGTAATACTATTATTTCTGAAATATTGTGATAACATGACAAAGCATAATTTGCATTGATTCTGTAATATCACAAAATAGCAATGTGCCACTCACTCTTGACTTGCATCACATTAAAACTCTTGAGAAAAGACAGACAGACAATTCAATCTGACTTACTGGATCTCTTGCATGGCTATAGAAATACTAGTTCTTGGTTTGAAAGAATACCAACAGGTTTTGGCAGTTAAATTCTATTTTTTATTTCATTAATCTGCAATATCAACGTGTCACCAGACAGACTTTTCATAGTTACCACAGTGCATAGCCAATTGTCTAAAGAACAATGCTCATATTTTGCAGCTTTTGTTAATATGCAATGTTTATCAGACATTCCAAATCAAATGATGTGTGATCTTAATAGAGGATTTGGCACAAAAATCTCTCAGGAAACAAGTGATGTCCTAACTCAAGGGATTTCAGGAAGTAAGTGGATTAATCAGCCTACTGCTGCTCAGGACAGAATGAGTTAAAGCAGGGGCACACATAGTGACTGCCACTAGTAGGGGGGAATGTGAAATGGGTTGCGTTGAGTTGAATCTAGGTAGGTACACCATCATTTCAGATGTGACTTTTGCAGTCTGGATAACTTGATTTGCTACGGAAATGACCTGATGTATGGCCACGGAGCTTGCAGTGTCCACTGCATCACAATCCAACAGGATTTTGCACAGGGTTTCAAGGGTAATGCTGCAGCAATCAATCCCAATGTTCTCAGGCACATACAGGCTGTTGACTAACTGCAACTGGTAGATCTCTCTCTGTGAAACCATTTTTCCTCTACTTACTTCCAATTACTCATCCTTCTCTCAGTCAATAGGCCCATCTGTTCCCATCACTACAACGGTCAAATGAGTGGGGACATCACTCAGGCAGCCAGAAGAGGTGGTTTGAGATTATTTTTATTTTGCCTTTCAGTCTCATGATGCCCAAGTAAGGCTACCTGACGGCTTTGTAATGGGTTGACCCGCACTTCCATGAGGGTGTTTCCAGCAAGCATCTCTGCTATGGATGTTGATGTTCACGTGCGTCTCCCCTGCACTCCTCCAGAAAGGTGAATGGGATCTACTCTTTCATTCCTGCCATCTTCACCCAGCTCCTCCAGTGACAGGGATGTCAATCAAACTCTGGTCACCTGAGCCTTAAATGGGGGTTCCTTCCCTCTATGTCACACAGCTGGGGAAATCTGTGAAACTAGGTGCTGGAGCTGTAGGATTCTTTCATAGGGCAAATGAGCCTTGCATGCAACTGTACCCAGACTGTAGCCTGGGAATGTGAGCAAATCTGATGACTCCAAATGAGACTGTGCAGCATTTAAAATCGTCTAAGGCCAGCTTCGAGAGAAAAATTGCACAGGACACTAAGGATAATCACATGGCTTTCTTTAGTTATGTTAGGAACCTGGGTGGGAATTCCCAGATATGCTCAGAATTAGTCCAAAATGACAAAAAATACATCGAACCCACAGACATTGCCAACATCCTAGCTGACAGGTTCAGCGCAAACCCCCCCACCAAAAGGGCAAATATCTATCCCAGCAGAGTGCTGCCCCCCTGCCATCTCAGATGCTCAGGTAAGAGCCGCCCTCTCCAAAGCAAAAAACACAGCATCAATGGGACCAGACGGTGTCCTGGGCTGCGTCCTACATGAACTCCAAGAAGAGCTAAACCCAAACATAAAACTACTGTTCAATCTCAGCCTTACTACAGGATATGTACCCAAAGAGTGGCGTACAGCAACAGTGGTCCCTCTCCACAAAGGTGGTGCCTCAACGGATCCTGGAAACTATCGCCCTATAAGCCTGACTAACTTGGTCTGGAAAGCTATGGAAAGGATCATCATGGACCTCATAAATAAAGATACTGGGGACCTACAGACACTGGATCCTACCCAGTTCGGCTTTGTTAAGGGCAGATCCTGCCTCTTAAACCTGGTCGATTTCCTTGAAACAGTCACCAAGGCCATTGACGAGGGGAAGGTGGTCCACACAGCCTACCTGGACCTCGCAAAAGCCTTCGATACAATACCCCACTCGGGCATTATAGATAAGCTCACCAGCTTAAATATAAATCCCTATGTCACTAGATGGGTTGCAAACTGGCTCAAGGACAGAACCCACATGGTTAGAATTGCTGGAGCCATGTCAGACTCCAAACCAGTTACAAGTGGTGTCCCACAAGGCTCAGTCCTGGGACCTCTCTTGTTCAGTATATATTTCTCGGAGGTACAGGCCAACACGGAAGGACTGTGGCTGACCAAGTTCGCAGATAACTGCAAACTGGGCGCCATAATCGACTCTCCAGCCGACACAAGCATCCTCCAAAAGGGCTTCATAGAAACAAACAACTGGTGCCAGAGCCATGGCCTCAAGCTAAACGCCAAAAAGTGTATAGTCATCCCCTTTGGCAAAAACAAAGTGCCCACAAATTACCACATAGGTGGTAATCCATTAAGTACAGAAGAAGTAAGTAGGGACCTGGGGACCCAAGTTGATAGCAATCACTCATTTGACAACCACGTGGCCAAAGTGGTTAGAAAAACATTTTATATAGCCCACCTAATCATGAAAGGATTCACATCTAGATCAGGGGAGGTCATCGTACCTCTTTACTCATCCCTCATCAGGCCCATAATTGAGTACAATGCCCCTTTTGGGATGTACCTTACCAGACACCTGCAGCAACTGGAAAGACCCCAAATGTACCTCACCAAGAGGATCAAAGGGCTCAAACAGATGCCATATGCTGCCCGGTTAAAGAAACTCCAGCTCTACTCAGTGGCATACCGCCTGCTCAGAGGCGATCTGTGCCTGACGTATAAAGCCATGTCCAACCCGGAATTAATGGACATGCTGCACCTCAGAAAATCCAAATCCAATCGAGCTACGCGCTCTAGAGACTTGAACCTCAGCACTGAAATAAATAGGACATGCTGAAGGGACAGACTCATAACCCAGAGGCTCCCTTCACTCTGGAATAAAATCTCAGTCCAGGTTAGGCAGAGTCCCTCATTGACTCTCTTCAAGAGGAATCTGGATGAGTGGATGGGAGATCGTAGGTTTACCCCGGGTATCACTTCTGTGTCACTGTTAAGACAGAGGCGCAGTATACTAACCTCGAAAAAGGGCATAGCAAACAATTTAAAATGGGTGGCGAAAGCCAAACACACTCTGGCTAGGCTTATAAATGCCCTAGGGCAGATAGCCTGGTATGAACCTATGAACCTATTTACTGTGATTACCTAAGGAGTGAAACAGATTAATCAGGGACTCCTGAGCAGAGTTCGAGTATTTGAGTTCTACATTGTGCAGTTACATTGCGGTTCAGTGAGGAACAAAGAATTAGCCCATTTCCTCACTGTATTGCGATCTCGGAGTTGGTATATTTAATGTGCAGTGGGCCCAGCCCCCCCCCCCCACCAACAAAATAGTAGAACTGACTGCACAGTGTAATGGTAGCAGGAGGTGAGTGACGTTGCATCCTGCTATGTCGAATATATCGAACTGTGGATGTCGATGTATTCATTTTCGCCTTGGTTGCTGTTATGAAATTCTGAATTCAGCATTTCGGGTCGACACTCTGAACGGCTGACCAAAGCGGATTCAGAATTTCAATAGTAAACCAGAAAAAAATTATAAATTGTGGGAAATTACAACATCAGAGAAAAACAAGAGTAATTTACAGGATACATTTTATTTTTCCATGGGAAAGAGGAACTACCAGGGTGAGCATTTTGAAAGTTGGAATTCTGATATGAAGATCTGAGAAGCAAAAATCCACAACAGGGCTCCAGGTTCTCTCTCTTTTTTGGGGAGGGGGCACTAAAAATTATTCTTGAATAAGGTTTTCCCTTTCCTTGTTGATCCTCTGGTACAACAGTATATTTCTCCTTGGGACAGCATATGATAAATGATGCGGGGAATGAGGTGGATTTGATTTTGAGGGTAAAGGGGAAATCCTAGATTTGGAAGGAAAAATTTCCATTGCCGCCTTTACCTGTTTAGAATGATTTCTAGTACCCATGAATCCACCGTGAACTGAATTCAAAGGGGAGGATAAACAAAGATTTCTTGAAAGGTTTAGACAGATGCTGTGGTCGGGGGGAGGGGGTGGAGGATGGAAGGCTGACATATTCATTCATTTTTCTTGGACTGAGATTGGGCCTGAGGTAGCCCTTCTTACTGTCTCTTTTCTTTAGTGCAGAAGCCTGACTGTCACGTGAAGTACAAGCAGCATTAAAGGTATCCGCTAATGCACCAATAATAGAGGAAAAGCTAGAGGCTTAGGGGTTTCCACCTGTAAAAGGCTGTAATAGTTCCTCTGTGTATCTTAAATTTATTTTTGCTTCCACTGCAGTAGATGTTTTATCCTGTCTATAGTGTCAAAAAAAAAAAAAAAAAATTTCTCAGATTCCAAGGAATCAGGGGAAGACACTTAATCTAGCTTGTGACATTAACAGAACAAGCTGTCGATACAGATATATCTCCCAGTGATAGCTGGTCCTCTGGAATAAGCTCTCACTCCATGTAAAGCAGAGCTCCTCAATGACTCTATTCAAGCACAACATTGACTACTGGGTGGGTGACTGTAAATTCACCCCGGGGGTGGCACCTATGTCCCTCATGGGCAGGGGGCAGTCGGTGCTGATCACAGAATTGCTCTAATGACGACGATCTAACAATGGTCAAAAAGGGTAGTTAGGTTATTATACGGCTAGGTTTATAAAGGCCCTAGGACCATTAGCGGCTCAATTCACTGACTGAAGAAGGAGGAATTATTTTTTAAATGGGAAGAAGCTGGAAAAGTAGCTTTTGTTAATGAAGTGGATTCCTCCTTAGAAGAAGGGTTTGTAGGAAGCGAAACACGTTTTAAATTTGGAGCTCTTTTTCTCAGGTGTATCTAAAGTGAAGCTCGGAGTAGACACTGGCATTCATACTTCAGTAAGTCTGCTCAGAATCTCCTCATCACTTGTGGGATTCTGTCTGGCCCTTCGATATAAACAAATCCTGTTCAACCTCCTCCAAATCAGACATACATCTGCCATAGAGGACATGCTAGACTCCTGATCATTAGTAGTGCCAGAGGGGTTAGAAGAACCACACAAACAGATCAAAGACTTTGATATGGCCACAGTGGTAGGATCCAATGAGGGCTGGGTAAGTTAAGATGCAGAAGCCGATTTTTTTCTTGGTAGTTGGAAAAGAAATGTCCAAGGTACCTGCACCAGAGTCCACGATCAGTTTGGTAAGGGCTTTAAGCTCCTGTTTCACTAAGTACAGTTTAAAGGAGATAGGAAGACAGCTATACACTTTTAGGGTAAAGGATAAACAGGTGATACATACTCAGACATCATTCATGTCCCCTCCCCTAAGCAAAAAAGGCCAGGTATGTGGAAATCTCTGTATGGAATCTGACTTCCACACAGACATTTTCCCATTCTCATAGACAAAAGTAATAAGAAATTTCTGCAGAAATATGGAAGAACAGTTCCTAAAAGGATATAAATATCTGCCCAAACATTTGAAAAACCAACTGCCAAACCACTGAAGACTTAACGAAGACCAAGACTGACTGGTATCCTCAATGGCAAGTTAGTTTTGCATTTTGGTGTTCATACATCTGCTTTTATATTAGCACATCTTTGAGCTACCTTGCACATTAAGGTGTATGTGGAAGGTGCCCAAAAGCTTACAATACTGTCCGGATGTCTGCTTCTTGACAGGATGTATCCCATACAGCTTAGGCTACTGCAATAGTGATCTAATGATGAACACTTGTAAGTATAGAAACACAGTCATATGTATGTGGGGAACTACAGTGACAAATTTAGAAGAACCACACTGCATACAATTACTTTGCTAGACAGACTGATTTTTTTTTTGTCCCCAAGGCCTGCCAGCCATCTGAACAAGTGACAGCTTTTATTGACATTCGGACCTGGTAAGAACCGACTTACACACAATCATCACACAGACAATCATCAGGGAACTTTTGCTTTAAGACCTAACACTCTGCATGCCATAGTGGGTGCTCCAGAACTGACCATGCAACTTTCCAGTATGGGGACATTGTTCATTTTCATGGATGATGTACCTCCTCAGTAATTCCTGTCCCCCATGAAAGCAGACTGATTCTACTAAGGCACTGATTCATAAACAGGAAACATGTCCTTCGACTCCTTGCTCAAGTTCTATTTCAACCAACGTCTAAAGCACATGGGGTGCTAAAAGCACACGGGATATCTGGAGTACAGACTGACATCATTTCAAATGAAAGGCATAAACAGTAGCAATGCACACAGTTATTTCCTGTAAAAAAAGACTTCTTCAGTGACAAATAAAAGTTTTGTTACATAGAAACAAAGTGCACTGCTACATGAATATATCAGGAATATACACAAACAGTAGCTACTGGTTTCTAAAGATTCTTTCTAATGCATCTCCTCTGGGAACCTGTATATCACAGACGTTAACAATATCAGTACCGTTAATGTCATATTGCACTTTTTTTTACCACATATTTTCTTGTGTCACTTACTACTGTAATACTGTAGAACAAGCAAGCCCACTGACTATGCTCCAAAATCAGCAAAATAATAAGTTTACTATGTACATTTCTGGTCTGATGTCAGGAAAGTGCATTACATAGAGGATTATGACTGGGTCACTGATCATACCTGTTTATTATGCATTCAAAACACAGAAGCCAAAAAATGCACCTTGACAGCAAAGCTCGAAAGGTAAATCTTGGCATCCAGAGTGAGAACACATAATTAAAGGTTATGATCAGAGATCACAAATCAGACACCCGATCATAATTCTTTGCAATACATGGAGCTTTATCTGCACCATGTTCTACTATTTACATGAGTAAAAAAAGCCAAGTGTTTTCACAGCTTTCAAAGCCAAAAAGCACTTGGCAAGCAGTGTTAGAAAGAGGGTATTAGATTTAGCAAAAAGTGTAATGAACAAAATATTTGTCCTAATTAACTTAGATACTGAGAGAGCTTTTGATTCTATAGACTGGAACTACTTGCTTAAAACTTTAGAAGTGTTTGCATTTCCACAGCAATCTATTGGAATATTAAAAAACTTGTATATAGACTCCAAAGCATATGCTAAAATTGGATTTAACATTTCTCAGGGATTTATTTTAAATAAAGGCACAAAGCAAGGGTGTTCCTTGTCCCCTCTACTATTTGCATTAATTATCAAATCCTTAGCTAACAATATAAGGAGCAATGAAAAAATTGATAGATTCTCAGTTTACTAATGATTGTCAATCTAAAACGCAGCTTTTTGCCGACGACATTTTACTAAATACAGGAGATTTAACTTACTCAATTGAAGAAATAGATGAAGAAACTAAAATGTTTCAAGTATCGCTGCTGAAATTTAATAATAATAAAACTGAAACTTTAATGTTAAATCAATAAATATAATTGAGAAGGAAAAAAACTACATTTAGGAATAAAAATCGATCAATGTAGGAGTAAGATTATTATTAATAATTTTGAAAAAAATAACTGAAGTGTTACATCTTACTAAAAAATGCAATTTTTTTTTTTACTCTTGAGGCTAGGTTAGTACTTATTAAAATGATTATATTACCTAAAATTTTACATAATAAATATATAGATTTACTATCAAAAAAGTGACAGTAAAACAAAAATGTACCTACGGGGTACGGAACATTTTGACTCTGGACAGTTTGATCCTGGACGGTTTGACACCACTGAAATGGCAAAGCAAGAAAAAAATAAGCCACAGATATTTTGACATAAAGAAGAAAAAATGTTATATACTGCTCATGCATCCACATAGTTACTGAGAAAATGTCATAAGATTACCTCAACCCCCCCCCAAAAAAAAAACAAGAAAAAAAGAAGTTGTGAGGCTATATAACTGTTTAAAATATTTGCATTTGAAATACATGTCATATTATTAATGTTAATTTAAAATATTGTTTGCAATATTAAATAATATTGATTTTAAAGTTAAAAAAATATTAAATTAATTATATTTGCAAATGAAATAAAACGTTATATAAACTAACATTTACATATAAAAAAGTTAAATACGATGTTAAATTCCAGTGAAAAAATCATGATTGATATGTTAAGCAGTTAAATGCATTTATAAAACTTTAAAAACTTTTTTTTTTTTTTATGTAATTGAAGTCAAATAGTCTGGGGTCAAATTGTCCACTAGCTACTCCTATAGACAATAAATGTAAATTTAAACATGAAAGTGCATACACAACTGCACTGGGGTCAAACGTCCAGGGTCGAACAGTCCTGCTTCGTTAATTATAATTATAATAATTTACTTATGGTTCCTGCACCTTAGGCATAAATGCCGAATCTGTTGAACAAATTCAGCAGACTCAACATTTATGTCGAATATCGAACGTGACCTTAGTGTAGGTGCAAAAATGAAGTTGTGTTCTCACCATAATGTTCCATGTGTGTTGTTCATCTCGCCTTCATTCTTCACTGGTTGGGTTCGGAACAGATCCTCGATTCCAACTTGGCCATATACAAAAGCTTGAGGTCTTCCACTGGCTTGTGGCTGTATTCCTATCCCATCATGCCCTAGGAAAGCTCCCCAGATCTTGTTTGCTGATAAAACAATATGTAATAGAAAAACTTATTCCAAATTTATAGAGCAAAGAAGAAGGTCAGAGAGCACATTTTCCCAATCATGACCACTCTGTCCTCCAGAAGCCAAAGACTGGGAGAAGGAGGGTGGGATGTGAGGATGAAGGCAAGATGGACAACACACATGGAATGTTATGGTAAGTACATAACTTCTTTATGTGATGTTGTCCTATCTCACCTTCATTCTTCACTGGTTAGGACAGCGTCCCTAGCAGCATATTTCTTGGGCAGCTCACGGGAGAATATTCTTCAGAACAGTGGACCCAAAAGAGGCCCTGTTCTTGGAGGCCAAATCCATTTTTAAGCCTAGGTATTTCATCCCAATGTAATATCACAGAAATGCTAGTCAATACCAAAGATCACATTTAGTGATGACTGCCCATGTCCAGGAGGGTTGTGGGCTCTATTCCCTAGTAAGAACTTATGGTGCCCCATCCACTCGTTCAGGTTCCTCTTGAACAGTGTCATAGAGGTGCTCTACTTCACATAAACTGGTAGCCTGTTCCAAAGATGCGGCAGTAGCAGGGAGATAAATCTGTTCCCTCCAGCACGTCCTATTTAAGTTGTAGGCCATATTTAGATCCCTGGAACCGGCAGCCCTAGTCCCCTTTGATTTAAGGATATGCAGCAAGCTCATTAGGTTTGGGTCTTGGATTGCTCTGTAGGTCAGGCATAAGTCTCCCCTAAGAAGTCTATAGGACACGGAGTATAGTGACAGGGACTTTAGTTGGTCTGTGTAAGGCACATGCTGGAGCCCCTTGATCTTCTTTGTTAGAAATCTCTGAGGTCTCTCTAATTGCTGAAGTGCTTAGTACAGTACATGCCAAATGGGCATTATACTCAATTATGGGCTGGATAAGTACTGAGTATGGGGGGGGGTTATAACTTTTTTTTTTGCTCTCGAGGCGATGCATTTACTAATCATGTATGCTATGTAGAAAGCTTTCCTTACTACTGGAGACACAAGTTGGTTGAAGTTAAGGTCACAGTTAACTTGTGATCCCAGGTCCCTTACCATTTCATGGGTACTCGGGGTATGGTTGTTGACTTGACATTGTGAGGGGACACTGTGCCAAATGGATGATGATGATGCATTTCTTTGTATTCAGGTTTGAGACAGTAACTAACACACCAGTTTTTGGTCTGCATGAGACCCTACTGGAGTACACTGACATCATTTGCGGATTCAATTATTGCACCTAGTTTGCAGTCATCTGCAGACTTGGTCAGCCACAACCCCTTAGTTTTGACCTGAACATCTGAGAAGTATATAACCAAACAGTAGGACCCTTGTGGGACGCCACATGTAACAGGTATGCTGGTTGATGTGGAGTCACCCACTTTGAAAGTGTTTGTCTCATTTGTGAGCCAGCTGGCAAACCATCCTACAACAGAGGGGTTTACATTCAGTTTGATAAGTTTATTGGTAATGCCCGAATGTGGGATTGTGTTGAAAGCGTTTGCCAGATCGATGTATGCTGTGTGCACAGATCTGCCCTTGTCAATGGCCTTGGTCACATTTTCAAAGAAATCCCCATATTTAACAGACAGGATCTGCCCTTTACAAAGCCGAACTGGGTAGGATCCAGGATTTCCTCATGGATTAGGCGAGTTCTTAAATTTAATCCCTCTGAAATCTAATAGTGTGTGCCAAACTGTTCAATGATCGACATGCAAAGATCACTGAAGCATACACACACATCCCAAATTTGTCCATCTCCCTAGACTTGCAAGTCAGGAGAATGAACAGAGGAAACTCTGTTCCACAAGTTCCTTCTTCGTGGCTGCCGCTAAGACCACAGCATTCACAGGTACTCCTTAATCCAAAACTCCCTAGCCTTGGGTGGTGACAGAATCCTGTCTGGACTTTCGAGGATTGGCTCAACAGAGTCAGGATCCTTCCATGCCCACTGAGAGATCAAATCAATGAGCTCATCAGTAGGTGGAGTCACCCAGGAGGTAGATGGTCCAGACCCCAAAGGCTTCCAGGAATACCAATTCATCTTGGGAAGGGTTGTCGGTAGACCAACTACCTCTTTATTTTAGGATCTCTAGGATGCCTCCAAAGGAGATGTCATCAGGTGGTGATCTCGGGGACCATTCACCTCATTGATATTAGTATCTTCTGTGACAGACTCCTGAGGGGAATCTAAGTGCCTCCTTTTACACTTTCTCTTCCTACGGACTTCTTCAGTGAGGTGTTCTGGAGAAGTATCAGAAGAAATCAATATACACTGAGGGGTACCCTGGAGACTTTGAGCTGGTTGTCCTTGTGCAGTAGGACATTGCGGCTCTTGATGTAAAGACAATGGGTTTGTGAAGTGGAAGCCAAGGAAGGTAGATGTGTCCTTCCTCTAGGAGTACAGAAAACTCTCTCCACCACCTTTAAGGCAGAACACCCACGAGAGGAAGAAGCCAATGGCTCCAAGATGTGCTTCTGAACTGTTGACTGCTTCCAACCCAAAGAAACTGCTCGAAGGAGGGGTCAGAGTCAAGCTGTCAAGGGCCGAGGCTCTGAGGGGTAGAGATGGCTCTGACAATCTTGGAATTGACTAACACCCTGAATCTGTCGCCACCGCTGCAGATCAGAGTCATTCAGCTCCGAGACGCTCTGAGCCGGTCCACTCAGAGATGGTAACAGCAGAAGATACGAAAAACTTCAGCTCTGATAAGGATGGATCTGGGATTCTTGGTTCCAACTGCTCCAAAACTAAAAGTCAGATCAGAGAAGGAGACACCACTGGTGGAATAGTACTCATGAAGGTCTCCGGACCCAATGGGGGTAGGAGCCGGAAGAACTCCAATTTGTATTTATGTCGAGAGAAATTTCCCCATCATCCTATCCATATCTGCTTTGGTCAAACTTCTTGAGGATCGAGAAGATGATGCAATAGATGAGGCCCTGGAGTGATGGCGTCTCTCCAGGAACAGGGATAGGAGATGGAAGGGGACGGTATCCAGGGATGACTCATATCGGGTCTGAGGAAAATACTTTGGATCTGAGTGGATTGGATCAGACAATGTACATCTGGCTTTGGAAACTGCAGGAACAGAGTGCTTTGCCTTCAGATCCAACAAAGTCGGACCCAATAATTTAGGTAATTACTGAGGAGGTTCTGTACCAGTAGACAAGCTCAGAGCAGAGGATCTGAAGGGCACTTCTTTAACTCTTTCTTGTCTGTTTTCTTGGGGGTTTTGAACCCCATGTACTGTCTGAGAAGATGAAGGGGAACAAACCTTTCAAAATCAGCTTATGTTTTCTATCCACCAAGGCCTGTGGATTAAAGGCCTTACAAATATCACAGGACATGTTCAAATGATCCAGGCCTAAACAGCAGACGCACTCGTCATGAGCATCTGGACAAAGGTATCTTGTGGCCACAGGCCTTGAATTTTTTTAAAACCGTTTTTTTTTTTTTTTTTATGATTAACGGGAGAAAATCACTAACGATGATAACCGAGACCACTTTTAAGGTATGCTAGGGAGGAAAGCAAGAAAATACCAACAATGGTAATAAAATTACATTAATGAGTGTAGGAAGGGAAAGAGATGGCTATTAAAGTAGATAAAAGAAAAATATATTAAATCTGCTTTTCAACTCACAAATACCATAAAAGCTCGAGAGCTAACTGCGACCACATCTGTACACAAAGGTGGCAAACAAGATCTGAGGTATTGTAGGGGACTAATGGATTATGGGTAGGAGAGAAGCTTGAGAGCTTTCAGTGTTCCACAAGCTGTAAAAAAGAGGACACGTCGGATCTGAGCGTCAGATCCTAACCCAGTTGTTAAGGAATAAATGAAAATTACATCATCAATTGGAATGGTTTAATATTATGTCCTGATTGCTTTGAAAAAGGAAAAGCTAAGTCACCAGAATATTTAATGAAATATTATAAACTGGATGAATCTGTTAACCAGCTAATATTATTCATCAGTAAGAAATTAAATGTATTTGTAGATAATATGAGTGAAGAGAAACAGAACACTATTTCCCCTTATATGAATGCGATCACCACAGGTAAGCTGACCTACAAAGGAAGCTTGCCCACGTTATACAAGATAATTACAAATAGCAGCAATAATTTTGAGACAAAATTCTGAATTTTTTTTTTTCAGATAGTAGTAGACAGAGTGACTGAATAAATGGTAAGAATAAAACTTTGTTACTTAAATTAGTTAGCCAAACTTCAAGTTTATACTGGAAAGTTTTTATGTGAAAATACATACATAGAATATTTGTTCTTCCCTATAAAGTGTCTCCAAGTCTAGTAAAATAACTTCTTCAGTTTGTTGCAGATGTAGCAAAGTTGTAAAAGTTGACTGGACACGCATGCTTATGGTTTGTGAAAAAGAAGTTGTCCTGTTCGATTCTCAGCTAAAGCGTCTTCTGTGTGGAGACATACGTGAATGGGCGTACCTTGGTTGAAGGTTGTGCGTCAGGGCTGGCAACTCGGCACGTAAAAATCTACCACCAATCATTAGCGGACTGGAGTTGCGCTCTGGCGACCCCTAACCGGGAAAAGCCGAAAGACACAACAACAACAACAACATAGGGAAATATAAGTATGTTTTTTAAGGGGTTATGGTCTGATAATTGTTCTTTAACTAGATCAATAATACTAATGAATATTCCACATTCCACTTCTTCTATCTGTAAAAATGGAATAAAAAAATGTTTGGAGTCTTTTAGCACTAGCTACAAAAGTTATTACAAAAAACTGGAAATCAAACTCAGCTCCTACATTCAAAGACTTTAAATTTAACAGCAATACAAAGTAAAACTGAAAGAGAACCGATTAGAATAAGATCTATAAATCACAATTAAGACTTTTAGTTTTTGGGATAGCCTTAAAATGTTATCAAGACTCGATGTGTTAATTGTACAAGACTACCTTGATGATTCAATGTATTTCTAACACTAACAGTATGTGATACTGAATTTATTTTCTGTGTATAAATTGTAAATATGTTAAAGCAATAAACATTTTCTTAACAGTATAATAGAGTCTCTATGTTCATTCTCACTTTACCATGCCACTCAAATGTCCAGATTTTCAGAAAATGTCCAGATTTTTGCCTCATACATTTGGCCTGTTCCACCTAAAATATTTGGTTTTCAAAAAAATCAATGAGGACTGAAGCCACTAAATGACATTCATTTCAGTTTCAGACTTTGCATCCTTCAGAAAATGCAGACGAAGATACATCAAGTAACTGGCTACTTTCTAAGAAGGGACACCTTATTGGTACAGACATCAGGCAGAAACAAATCTGTTTTTTTTTATTCTGCTGCTATGTTTTGCTGGTCAGTAGTGACAGATTTGACTGTCTAGTGTGAGACCTGAACTTAACAAGTTAAGCAGGGTGTGCTTAACATTTGCTAAGATCGGTCTCGCTCTACAGTAGCACTTAATTGATTTGTCTTTTTCCGGAAATTGCAGCGTAATCACTGTGCTCCATGCACAACAAACTTTTTATTTTACAAACTTTTCCAACTTTATTATAACTTCAAACAATTTACATATAAACCTTCGTAGAATATTTTACATTTCCCAAAACAATCCAATAAAACACACACATTATATTAGCACTCCAAAGCTTCTTATACATCAAGAAAACATTTTATATTTTCATTCATATAATCAAGCCAAAATGACTAATTCAGGTGGTACAAACATAGTCATTTCAGACTAAACATTTCCTAAGGGTAACTATGAAACCCAACTAAAACACGAAGAGTACAGGAAAATATTGTGTGTGTATTTTCACATTTTTCTTTCAACATTCTTACTCAACTCCTCTCCCCACCATCAGCTTTTAATTAATCTACTCCATTTAAAACTATATATTATATATAGTCGACATTATCCATGTATTGAAGCCCTTTTCATTTTCTAATCTTCAAACATCCAATATTCAGCAGTGTTATCTTATAAAATGATAGCATCCCTTTGATAATTTGCATTGCCTAGTCTATCATGTGTTCTTAAACTACCTCATCCAGTGATTCTAGAACATACTACATCTCCTATTCTGCTTCTTTTCTAGTATTTTTACTCATCTTCCTCCATTAATTTTAATATTTTTACTAAGTTCACAGTGGTTGGAAGATCTCTATTTTTCTACTGTCTTGTAATTGACGTCTTAGCTATTAGCAGTACACAAGTCATTATGTTTCCTGGAAGCTATTTCACCCTGTTTTCCCTCTGGACCTAGAGTGTCACAAATGCTGAATGTCACCTCTGAATTTCAGTAACTGGGCACAATCGCCAAAAATATAACACCAATCACTTCAAACTCCTGTAATGCATCTCTTGCACTGAATGCTGACTGTCAAACATTTTATCCAGTCTGTCTGGAGTACAGAAATATTTATGCAAACATTTCCATGTAAAAATTTTAAACCTCCTAGCTTTTATCAGATATTTCAGATACAAGGCTTTAGTCCATCACCAGGCATTAGTAGCCCAAGTTTTTTTTTTCTCTTCAAGGTAGACCTAAACTTTTTTATCACTTTTCTTATCAGTATTAATAACACTCTGAAGGATCTAGAGATTAGTCAATTAAGCCCCTGCTCTCTAACCATTCCCCCAGAATTTCAATCATATAATTTCCTTCCCAGTATTTTTTTTAGCCAATGAGATTTCTAGGCTCTCTGAGATACTACCAAATAATCAAATGTCTGCCTCTCTTAGAGGTTAACTTTTGCTATTACTTCTGACCAGCTCATCCATTTATTTGGTCTATTGTTTGGTAACAGTACACCAATAGCATTCCTTCTCTTGATCCAACTCCAGAAGACAATCTAGTTGCTTCTATTCCTTTTTAACTCTTACCGGAGTCAATTCCTGTTGTTTGCCCCTTGGTCAGTATTCTTTGGAGTGAAGTTTTGGGATCATCTAGTGCAGACAATATTCTATTGTCTTACCCAGTCTTCATTACATATCACAGCCCCCCCAACTTCTATAATTACATTTCAAACCGCAATTGTAGATTTCAAATGACTGAACAAACAACCACATTACCAATGTCTTGACAAGCCAGGTACTGCTATGCCTCCTGATGTTATTGGTAAAACAAGCTTTTGCTGTAATTTTGAAATTCCCAATTGAATTCTGAGTGTCAGTTTAGAGGGTAATATCAAGAGTGACTGTGCTAGATAGGGTGAGCATGTAGAAGTAAGAATAATTGGCTTGCTTAAAACATTGTGATCAGTTACCAATATTGTGCCTTCTTATCTCTCTGTTTTTTACCATCCTAAGTCTTTTGATATTAATGTTGTAGTTTGAACATTATTTCAATTATCAGAGTTTCCAGATATTTAAGAGTCTTGTGATTCAAGAAGTGTGGAAATTTTTTCAGCAGGTCTGGAGTTGGAGAACTGCTAGTGCTTTTGTTTTCATAAGCATAATGTTATAGTCTGAAAACTGTCAAAAAACAAGAAATAAGTCTGGGAATATCTTCTGGATTTGTAGAGGTTAAAGGGACATCTGCAAACAATGACATCTTATATTGTTCCCTTTTCTACCCTTTTTCAGAAAGTCAAACCTTTTGAGTCAATAACTCTAAACAGTAACGAAGACAATGGGCATCCTTGCTGAGTACGTGTCTAACTACAGAGGGTCTGAACGTCTTACGGTTAGTTTAAATTGGGCCTCTTCTCTGTTAATAAAATAGATCTGTAAATCACATGAGCAAAACCTAACCTAACTTTGTTAAAAGTAAAAGCAGAACTTTCCACTGTACTCAGTTGAAGGCTTTTTCAACATCCAAGCATAATACTGTTAAAGGATTTTTAGTCATTTCCATTTTCTTGAATAATCATAAGAGATGTGTTTTTTTACATCAAATGTCTCCCCCCAAACTCATACTGGTCCATGTGAACAAATCCCAGGTTGTATGTAGCAATAAGTATAATCATGATTAAACTCTAGATCTGCAGGAGGGTGGGAATAATGGGTTCTCACCTTCCTTTAGAATCCCAAGCCTCTCATTTCCTCCTCCGAAAAGCTTCCAAACCTCAATGGAAATACCATCTATTTAAAGAGTTTTTCCCAAGGCTTGTCTTTGTACAGCTATCTTTATTTCATCTTGAGTGATAAGATGTAGTACAAGTTGACTGTTTTTTCATTAACACTTGTAGGTCTAGCACCTATAAAAATTCTTAGCATTTGCCTTTAATTCTTCAATTTTTTTTTTGGGCTTATACATCCCTTCACAGCATGTCTTGTAGGCTTCCAATATTGTCTGTTGTGACTACACCATCTCTCCTGTACTAGGTATCCAAACCTTCATTACCATTCTTTCCAATACCTAAACCTAACTGCTAAATGCTTAAGTGATTTAGGGAAGTAGCATAATACAACTCCTTCAGTACACCCTTCTAAAAAGTTAGAATTTCATCATTAGATCACAGCTGCAGTAGTACACAGCAATATGGGGTGTACTCTGCCAAGGATTACACGTTTGGCCAGGTTATGAAAACGTTAGGGTGCCTTACACACGCACTGTACATCTGAGGGAGCAAGAAAATGTGCTGGCCTAAAATCAGATGTACAAGCTCCAAATTCAGAACTCTGTTGCTGTTGAAGATATCACTGTGACTCTGTCTTTACTGTGTCACTAGAGGTTTAGCAGATGGCGCTTTCAATTGTTTGGAGAGACTTCCTTCCATTTTTCTGAGGAAGTTATTTGTCACTGCTTATGTCTAGCAGAAACAGAAAATAGCTGTATGGAAGGCAAAGTTCTTATAAAGAATTTTCCATATAGCTTGTTTGTTTTGTTGAGAAGAAAGTTAGCTTAGCTCATTAAAAAGAAGTTATGTACTCACCATAATGTTCCATCTGTGATGTCCATTTTCATTCTTCCTCAACTGATGGATTCAGATCCGATCCCTCGCATCCAACTTGGCCATTGCTAAAGCTTGTGGCAACAAAGAACTCTTGCGCTTCTCCCTTACCCACAATACACCAACCCCAATTACCTTAGATCTTTTTGCTGACTTTAGTATAAAGGCAATGGAGAAGGCTATATCTGGAGCTAAATATAAAGGGCAGAAATATCCTGTAACCATTCATTCTTCCAGAAGTTTCAAGGATGGCGGTTGGTTTGAGGGTAGTTGAGGAAGAATAAAAATAGACAACACAGATGGAACGTTATGGTGAGTACATAACTTCTTTATCTTATGTTGTCGATTTTCATTCTAACCTCAACTGATGGGACAGAGTCCCCAGGTATTTAAAATCCAGGGTGGACTCAAGGAAGAATAGTACGAGCACCACTGCGGCAAATAATACTCTACCTCTGGAGACCAGATCCAATTTTTAATGAGTAACAAAGGTATGGGGAGTAAGTAGCCTAGGTTGCTTCTGCTCATATATCATCCATGGACATTCTTGATTGAAACATTGAGGAAGTAGTCATTCATGGATCTAGTTGAATGGGCTCATAACAGTTTTGGTAGAGTAATGTCCAATTTGTTATAAACAAATGAAATACATTCGGTTAGCCACTGAGATAAAGTGACTTTGGCAACTGGTTTTCCCAATTTTACTTCTGCAAATGAAACAAACAACTGGTCAGATTTTCTGATGTCTCTTGTTTGTTCTATGTAGGTAGAAATGTAATTGTGGACATCCAATAAATGTAATTTGTATTCACCCTTGTTAGAAAATTTAGGAAAGAATACTGACAAATCAATGGATTGAGATTCTGACACCACCTTAGGAAGAAAGAAAGCATTAGTCTGTAGTGCAACTCTATTCTTGTAAAAAATCAAGTATGGTGGTTTAGAGAACAAGGCTTGAATCTCAGAAATTCTTCTGGCAGAGGTAACAGCCACCAGAAAGATTGTCTTTCAGGAAAGATCACATGTAGCTGCTGGTTAGAAAGAGAATTTACTAAGAGCCTGCAGTACCAGATTAAGGTCCCACGGAGGAGTAGGATCTCTAAAAGGGGTTCTTGGAAGAAGAGTGCTTTTCAAGAAGGTTTTGCATAATTTATGAGAGACGACCGAGGAACCATCAAAACCAATTTGAACATTTGATGTGGCCACTAATTGAACTTTAATAGTCGATGAACTAGCTTCCTTCTTTAAATAAAATGGGGCAAAAATTCATTCAAGAATACTATGCATGGGGGCTGAAAAGAGTTCAGTATTACTTAGATGAGCCCAATGACAAACTTCTTTCACTTTTCTAGAATAGAGCTTTCTGGTAGAAGGCTTATGGGAAGATAAAAGTATCTGATGAGCAGGTGAAGAGAGCATAGGTTGTCTGGCTATTAATGGAAATGGAGAAGCCAGGTAGTCAGCCTGAGATTGGTTATGTTGGAATGAATCATGCCTTTTGGGTGAGATGGGAGGTTTGGAGTCAGATCCAGAATCCAAGTTTGGTGAAGCAAGTGAGGCCAAAGGAAGGGGAACCAAATATGTCAAGGCCAGTAAGGTGCAATGAGGATGACTTTGCTCTTCAACGTGGCAGCTTTCTGAAGGAATTTCAGAATTAGCAGTATGGGTGGAAAAGCATAGAGTACATAGAACACAACTCAGTGATTCTTCCTGTGGGGGGATTAAGACAAAGTAGCTGCTGCATTTGTTGTTTAGAGGGGAGGTAAAATATCTCAGCAAGGCTGGCCCCAGTGACAGAAAATTATTTCCATGACATTCGTCGATGGACCATTCGAGAGGTAAGAATGCACCTGTTCAGTTTACCTGCTATCACACTGGATTTCCCCTGAATATGTGTTGCTATGAGAAAGCGGTTGGATGAGATCGCCCACTGCCACACTCTGAGAGCTTCTCGACACAAGAGTTAGGATCTGGTCCCTCCATGGTTGTTGATGTACCAAACTACTGACGTACTGTTTGTCTGAATTGCAACAGTCCCCAAAGGGTGAACATTCTGGAAGGCCTGCAACTCTATAAGCACTGCTTTCATCTCTAGGACAATAATGTGCAAGTTGGCCTCTTTGGGGGACCAAGTGCCTTGGACTGTTTTACCCAGAAAATGTTATTATTGTCTGTAATTAATTTCTGTTAGACTAAACTAAATTACTCTGCCTAAGAGGGACAGTCTAACTCACATTTGTTACCCATCTGCACTCAAATACTAGTTGCTTATAGTCAGTCTGTCTGACATATTATTTTTGCTTACTTAAAGTAACCTTATACCCAAGAAACTGTTTTATTCTTAGTTTACCTGTCTGTACCTAAACTATTTGCAAGAATGTTAGTTCTCTCTAGCTCTGCTACTACATACTTTAATTTCTGAAATGTATATTGTGTAAGCTAATTAATCTGCCTGCGAACACTTGGCTCATACTCAGCCTGTTTCTTCATATTGTTTTCTCTCTCCATTGCTTCTTCTAGCTTAGGCTCCTGCCTATCCTGCTCTAACCCACCAACAGTGCCCTCCCAGAGGCTCTTGCCAAGAACCCACAAAAAGGACACTTGCAAAACAAACTAAGAGCTCATACTGCTCCCTGAGTACAACTCCTAACAAAGACTTTAAGTAAAGTATGTGTACTGCTTAATACCTTGTAGTAATAATAGACATTTTACACCAGGTCGCAGTACACTTACCTGCCAGGCTAGCCAGCAGCCACAACCCCTCTCTCTCACACTGATTAACTAATCCTTTTCTACCTTTTTATAATTACTCCCTCTATCCTGGTCCATGATATCTCCCTCCTTTCCTTCTACCTGATATCTCTCTTTCTGGGTCCTTACCACCTGAGACTGACTTGCCACTAGGTGGTGCTCCTCTCCCAGGTTCACCTATCTGTCCTCTCTCCTCCTTAAACACCCCTTCTCTACCCTTTATAAAACCTCTTACCTTCTCCTACTGGCATTCATCCATATATCCACCCTCCACTCCTTTCTCCCTCAGTCTTCCTTTCTCTCACAATTCACTGCAAGCTTACCTTTGACTACCACTCTCCACTGATTGTCTTCTTCACATTCTTCTCCTTTGGCTCTACCCGCTCCATTCGCCCTGCGGGCTCACTCCGCTCCCCTACCCTACCCCCATTTCCCACCCGCCCCCAGCACCTCTACATATATACCTTTCAGACTCCTCCTTCATACCTCAATCAACCAATTACTATCCTCTTCCTTTACCTCTTCCTCCTTTATCAATTAGCCATTCTCAGTCCTCCTTTTTATTTTCCCCTCCCTCTCTTTCTCCTCCTATACTACCCTTACTCCTCCCTCAATCCTTCTTCTCTTACCCCTCCCTCACTACTCTTACTCCCCCCTCCCCTCTCAGCTACACCCTTTCTTGTCTAAACTCCTCCTCTCCCATTTGCTAAATTATAACACCCCTTCTTCCTCTTCACCTCCTCTCCTCTTCTACCTTTCACTTCCGTTCCACTCTTACCCTTCTTTAACCCATCCTTTGTAAACATGCCCTCCCAAATTCTCACCATTACCCGGACTCCCCTGCTCCCTTCTCATCTTACTAATTCCTCTTTATCATGCTACTTCCTTCTCTTCCAAATCTCCCCCATCCCGTCCTTCTGCTTACACCATCCCATACACTCACCTTCACCCTCCACTACTCAATCATTTCCCCTACATATCCTCCTTCCTCATTCCACCTAAACTTCTATACCTTTTCCAGCCCAAAGTCTTTTCCACCTCCACAGACATTTTTAAACCTAAACCACAGTCAATCCCAAACAACGCCCTATTGTACCAACCCAAAAGGCCAAAAGCTGGTGCCAGTAATGCTATAGCCTTATCTGGAGATATCCACCCTAAGCCAGGCCCCTGCCTCCATACAAATAACCCCTTCCCTCCTCCCCCTTCCTCTTCTACTAACACCCATTTCCCCCTTTCCTCTACCTCCTCTACTTTCTCTCTTAATACACTTAAGTTCTTCACCATCAACGCTCAGAGCCTCAACAATAAAACCCACCAATTACAAGCTTGGATAAACCACAATCAACCAGACATCTTAGCCATATCTGAAACCTGGCTAAAACCTTATATTACTGACCCTGAAATCTTACCTCCAGGCTTCCACATCCTTAGAAATGATAGTTTAAATAAAAAAGGTGGAGGCTCTGCTCTAATCTACTCTAACCATCTCTCTCTAATCCCTCTGCAAATCCCAACCCCACATTTCAAAAATACTGAACTAACTGCAGGTCTCCTCAGATTGAATAAACGTAAGAATATCTGCTTTATCTCCTTATATATCTCCCCAGGTGACAACATCTCTACCCTTGAAAATATTCTTCACTGGGCCTCAACTGAAATAAAATATAAAACTTACATTCTTGGCGACGTTAATATAGACTGGAATAAAATCAACTCACCCTCCCCTTCTCTATCCATTAACCTATACAACTTCACCCAAGTAATCCATTCAACAACTCGTCCTAACAAAATCCACCCTCCTGGATCCATCTTGGACTGGATTCTAGTTTCTCATCCCAACAAAATAATTCTCTCAGGCACCATCCCCGATACTTTCAGTGACCATCTCCCTGCCTTCACTCATCGGTCAGCTAAATTCCACCCAATTTCATCACCAGTACATTCAAACTCGAAGTCTTAGAAACTTTAACCCTACAATTTTCACAAACACCTTCAAACTAATCAACTGGCAAATCCTTAATACTCTCCCCCTAGACAATGTTGTAGAACATTTCAACTCTATTTTCCTAGACACTCTGAATTGCCTAGCCCCTCTAAGAAACAAACAAATCAAAACTAACTCTGCTCCTTGGCTGACAAAAGATACTAAACAAATCATGCATCACAGAGACAAAGCCTGGAAGCATTATCAAAAAAACAAACTGCCTTCTTCCTTCCTCCAATACACCCAACTTCGCAACCAAGTAAAAAAACTAATCACTTTAGACAAAAAAAAACTACTATAGTAAACTGCAGTCTAACAAAAATAAGAACCCAAAACAATTTTGGAAATCAGTTAACTCCCTTCTACACCCAGGGTCCAAAAATAATCCCTACCCAGACCCTAGTTTAACTGACAAGGAATTGAGTTTTCACTTCAACACCTTCTTCACAGAATCCTTAGCTAATCTAACCAAAACATTCCCAAACAATAATCCACCTAACATCCTCTCAACACCCAATAACCTTAATAAATGTCTCTTGGATTTCCAGTTCAAACCAGTTTCAATCAGCTTCATAAAAAGGCTCTTATCTAATCTTAAACCATGCTCCAATGCCCCTAACAACATACCCTCCTCCTTCCTCAAATGCGCAACTGAAGGTATTGCTCTCCCTAATAGTATCCTGATAAACAGATCCTTAAATGAGTCATACGTACCCAAACTCTGGCGTTCAGCCTACATCCTACCTCTCCACAAAGGAGGTAAAAACACCACTATCTCTAATTTCCGCCCCATCGCCCTACTCTCTCCAATATCTAAAGTTCTAGAAAAATGTGTCCACCACCAGCTTTTACCTTTCCTAACACAGAATCACCTACTTACTTCCACCCAACATGGCTTCTGCCCCGGCCATAGCACCATTACTGCCTTACTATCCTTCCTTGAAACAGTCAACCGAGCCCGAGACTCTGGACTCCTTGTATCCACAGTACTACTAGATCTTTCCAAAGCCTTTGACACCATCTCCCATACACACCTACTCTTTCATCTCGCCAACCTTAATCTCTCCCCACATACTCTTTCCTGGTTCTCCAGCTATCTATCTGAAAGATCTCAAGCTGTCAGATGGATGAACTCTACCTCTTCCTTCTTGCCCACACCTACCGGTGTTCCCCAGGGGTCCATCCTCGGACCCATGTTCTTCAACATCTTTATAAATAATCTACACTCTGTCATACCTGACACCACAGTCATCCAATACGCTGATGACTCCACCTTAGTTTGTGCTGCCTCTAACTTTTCTGAACTCCAGACTAAAACACAAATAGCCTTTTCCACCACAGAGAACTGGATGCACCAAAACCACCTCTCCCACAACTTTAATAAATCCAAAATTCTAATTTTTACCCCTTCCAGAGCTTCCTCATCCTTTGACAAAGATTCCTTCAAAGTCCTCAGCCAAACCAACACTGGTTCATAGGTTGGTACTAGGCTATCAGCCCTAGGGCCTATACAAGCCTAGCCATAACAATTCCCTGGCTATTTCTTCCCACATTATTTACTTTCCTGGACCCCTGTCTAGCAGGGCGACTGATGTGATCCCTGGGGTGAATTTCCTTTCTCCCATCCAATCGTCAAGGTTCCTCTTGAAGAGGTCCAAAGAGGCACTCTGCTTGACATGTATGGGCAATCTATTCCAGAGTCTGGGGAGTCTCTGGGTCAGGAACCTATCCCTCCAACATGTTTTGTTTATTGTGATGACAAGGTTTAGATCCCTGGGGCGTGTAGCTCTGAGGGATTGGGATTTCTTTAAGTGTAGCATGTCCAACAGCTCTAGGTTTGACATGGCCTTGTATGTTAAGCAGAGATCGCCTCTGAGTAGACGATATGCGACAGAGTATAGCTGGAGTTTTTTAAGGCGGTCAGCATAGGGCATCTGCTTTAGGCCTGTGATTCTTTTAGTGAGGTATTTCTGAGGCCTTTCCAGTTGTTGCAGATGTCTTGAGAGGTACATACCAAATGGGGCGTTGTATTCTATAATGGGTCTAATGAGGGATGAGTACAATGGGACAATGACCTCCTTTTTTCTGGATGAAAAGCCCTTCGTGATGAGGTGTGCCACATAGAAGGATTTCCTGACTGTTGTGGCGATGTGGTTATCGAAGATGAGACTGCTATAGAAGTAGTGCCTTCCGCTAAACTACTCGGCATTACCATAGACGAACACCTAAAATTCGATCTCCGCATTCAACAAAACATAAAGAAAACCCACCAAAAGTTAGGTATGCTCTACAGAAACAACCAATTTCTTTCCAACTCCTCTAGGCACACCCTGGCAATTACATACCTTCTACCCTCTCTTCTTTATGGAGCCCCTCTTTTAACTAATCTATTTCCAACATCTCAAAACTTGAAACTTGCTATAATAAGATCTCTAAATTCGCAACCAAATCCAAAACCTCAACTCACCACTGCCTTACCCTTAAATCTCTAAATTGGCTTGAACTTCCCAACCACTTGGACTATCTCCAACTAACCACCACTCACAAACTAATATTTTACCCAGACTCATGCCCTGCCTTAATAAACATCCTTCCACCATACACTCCAAACAGATCTCTGAGATCTGAACACCAAAACCTTATCTCCATCCACAAACCTAAACGTCCTGCCGGCCAACTTCTACTCTCCTTCTCTCTAGGTAAAAAATGGAACTCTCTCCCTCCTTCTCTTAGGACTATACCTAACTCTGAATCCTTCAAGACCCTACTTCTCAAATACCTGTCATCCAAATGGAAATGTTCCTGCTCTCACCAGATATAATTTCCAGGGATCTCTTTCCCTGAGCTCTCCACTTCCTGGCCCTCTCTACCTCCACGATTTTCCTGACTTTTCTAACTTTCTCCTGACTCCAACTTACTTTTTGCACATCTATGTATTTTTGTTATTTTACTCTGCACTGTATTGCTTCATTATGCTTGTTCATTATGCACATTTTATGTAAATGTATTTCCTGACTGCTTGAATCTTACTCTTGTATTATACCATTAACTTTATGTAACCATGTTTCATTGTATTGCTTGTGGAGCTTTTAATGAATGAATGGACTGCATGAATCTTTACTCTTGTATTTTACCATTAACTTTATGTAACCATGTTTCATTGTATTGCTTGTGGAGCTTTTCTCCCCGGGCCTCCTTTGAAAATAGGCACTTCTTGGCCCAGTGGACTTCCCCGGTAATCAAACTGAAATAAATAAATAAATAAATAAATAAATAAATAAATGGCCCCCCCCCCCCACATTGGGAAGCATATGTGGTCACTATGGCCTTGGACTGAGAATAAACAGATGGCCTTGCAGAACCTGATCTGATTGAATCCACCAACTGAGATCTATCTTGCATGTCTGAGTGATTCATATCTGATAAAATATGGGCTGGTAAAGTATTGACCACTGTGTGGTTAGCATCCAATGAATAATTCTCATGTAAAATCTGGTTAAAGGTACTAATGTTATTGCCACTGCCATTGAACCCAGAGCTTGTGGGCTGAAATAGTGGTACTGCAGATTATCTTTCTGACCTGTGATCGTATGGTCTGATCTCTTGAGGGTGGTAGTGAAGCTATAGTTGATTTTGTGTTGACTATCGGTCCTATGAATTCTACACTCTGAGTTGGTTTTAGTTGAGACTTGTCATAGTTTATGGTTATCCCCAGAAGAGAGCAAGTGTGGAGAACCTGATCTCTTGCCTTATCAGCTGATGAATGTCGAAGTGGAAATGAGTCAGTCATCTAGTTGTGGAAACACTCAGAATCTTCGCAGTCTCAAGTGAGCTGCTACTACTGCCATGCACTTGGTAAACACCCTGAGGGCTGTGGTGAGTTCAAAGGGCAGAACTCTGAACTGGTAATGACTGGCTCGCAGACGGAAGCTGAAGCTTAAATACTTTCTGGATTGCCTGTTCCTCTTTATCTGATAGTACGCATCCTGAAGGTTTAATTGAGCACATCCGGTCATCCTTCCCCAAAAATGGGAGAATGGGCTGAACTGTGGACCATCCGAAATTTGGTTCATTGAAATTAATTGTTTAAATTGGTTAGATCCAAAATTGGTATCCAGTCCCATTTTCTTTGGCAGTTAAAAGAACCTAGAGTACGTTCCAGTTTCTATTTTGTCTGGTGAGACCTCTTGGATGACTTTTCTAGCAGCATTTGAATTTGTGCTTTTTCCCTCTGACTGGGTGGACCATCAGTCATTTTTCTTGAGTTTGGAATAGGAAGGAAAAAGGGAATTATATAACCTCTGGAAATAATCCCCAGCACCCAAGTATCTTTTAAGTCTAGCCAGGCTCTCCGGTGCAGGGATAAATGTCTCCCAACTGCCTTCAAAGGAGCAATGGTAGGGTTCTGTCAAAGATGGATTCTCTGGATCCCTGGTTTTGCAGGACATCTCTGCTACGTGGGCACGGTTGTCCATTAGAGTTTTCTTCTCTGGCTCTGGGGGACCCTCCTCTATGTGTGTCTTGGAACGGACCCTGAGACTTCTTGGACCACATTTTTTTGACCGCCCCATTGATTCCCAGAAAAGGATCTTTGAGGGGTTGAAAAATGTAAGCCCATGGCAGACAGGGTCTTTCCATCCTTTACACACTTGAACAGTGTGCCCTTCACCTTGGAGCCAAACGAAGATGTGCCGTCAAAGGGAGCATTGATGAAGGAGGACTTTAAGAGTCCACAAAATCACACAAGCACATCCAGGCATGCCTCCAAATGGAAATGCCTGAACCCGCTGTCTTTGAAGTTCCTTCTGCTACCTGTGAAAATAACCTTATGGAGGAATTAGAAATGGATTTCAGGGTAGCCAACTGAGACGCCACAGATGACTGAACTTCTTCAGAAACAGTTCCTGAGAGGGTACTTGACAACAACTTAATCAAATCCCTCTGAAGTCTTGTAAAGTATGCTAAATAATTCAGAGACCTTAAAGCGAAGATTGATGAAGCACAGACACACTTCCCAAATGTGTCCATCACCCACAACTCCCTGTTGGAGGGATGGACAGTCGAACTCTCCTCAGCAAGTTCTTTTGTGGTGGATGCCGCTATGACCATGGCATCAATGGGCACCCCATTTCCCCAAAACTGCTTGCCCATGGGTGGTGCCATAATCTTATCTAGTCTCTGGGGTATAGATTCATTGGTGTCATGTTACCTCCATGCCTGCCAAGAGATCAACTCAAGCTCATCGGTGGGTGGGGTCACTCAGGAGGTAGACGGGCCAGTACCATAGGCCTCCAGGAATATGGACTCCTCAGACAAAGGGTTTCTGGGTGTCCAGCCACCTCTCGCTTTAAGAATTTCAAGGATGTCTCCAAATGAGACATCTTCAGGAGGTTACCGTGGGGACCCTTCACCAGCATCAAAATCTGTATCTTCTGTGATGGACTCCTCTGGTGAGTCTAGGTGTTTCCTCTTGAACATCTTTCTTGTTAGGGACCTCCTCCATACGATGAGCTGGAGAGGAATCAGAAGAGAAAATCAAGATTCCCTGTGGGAAAGCCTGGCGCCTTGGTACTGGCTGTCCATGTGGAAAGATCTGGTGAGGCTCTGAATGCTGAGACGTCAGGGTTGAAGAGCTAGGATTTGAGTGTGTTGGATCAAAATTCACAACAACCTTGAGAGCAGATTGCCCTGGAGAAAGGGAAGACCTCAGATCCAAGAAGACAAGCATCTGGACCATGGCCTTCCCCCGCTCCGAACGCAAAATGCCGAAAGTGGAAGCCAGAGTCAAGCTGTCCAATGTCAAGGATCCAAGGTGCACAGATGGCTCTGAAAGCCTCTGAGTTGACTGCAACACCTCAGATCCAAAAGGGAAGCTTTGGCTCCGAGAGCTCTCTGGATCTGACAGGATTGGAGAGCTCTCTGGATCTGACATGATTGGAGTGCTCAGAGTAAGCTTAGGATCCGAGGATATGGCAATCCCCGGATCTGAGCCAGACGGATCCGGGCAGCTAGGATCCATAGACTCTGAGACCACTGAAAGAGTCAGAGGAGGAAGTTATAGTGATGGTGTAACACAAAGACAGACCTCCTGACCCAGATGATGGGCAGGCATCGAGGGGACACCCATCTGACTCTGTGCCAACAGCATCTTCCTCACCATTCTTTCCACATCTTCCTCTGTGAGACTTCTGGAGGAAAGAGTGGAAAACACTGAAGGAGACCTGGGTCTGTCCAGAAATGGGGAAGGTACCCTCGAGGGTAAGGGATCCACAGATGGTGAATACAGAGTCCTTGGTTAAATAATAGGAGTTGAAGTAGAAGTGCTAACAACAACTGGATCTGACTTGGGTAGTGTCGGATCAGAGAAGGACGGATTAGTTAATTTTGGTATCCTCGGATTAGATAATTTTGGTCTCCTCGGATCCGAAGGAGTCAGATCAGACATTTTCAGCTTCTTCAGATCCAAGGGTGAAGTCAGATCTTTGTGAGACATCTTCTTTTAGGACTCCTAAGCAAAGGAGGAAGAAGTAGGCCTCAGAGATGAGGATTTTGTTTTTGTCTTGGTTTTCAGAGATTTCTCTGTATATAGCCTCGACAAAAGGCCTTTAAGAATTAGTTTATTCTAGCATTCAACTAATGCCCTCGGGTTAAACCCATGGCAAACAGAACAATCTTCTTGTAAGTGAAGTGGTCTTAAGTAATATCGAGCATCTGATAAAGAGAGCTTATGCTCACACACAATACATTTTTTAAAGCCAGCTGGCGCTTTATCCACCATACTGTCATGTCAACAAAAATCAAAAAAGGGAAAAAACTATTTCGATTACTATTTTTTTTTTAAACAGAAACAAGTAAAAGGAAAAAAACTGCTATCAACAACGGTATTATAGAACCTACACAAAATGTAGTACTAAGGAAAGATACTAACAATAGTATCAAAAAGTATGCAAGTACAAGAAAAGGAAAGAAAATAAGAAATTTAGCACAAGACAAGTCAAAAAGGAATGCAATAGGCAAAGGAAAAACAATCTAAATAGAGAAGGAAGTATTAACCAGATAAATGAGATTTTTATAACCTTATCTAAACATCGCTTGAGTGTGTTAGAAACCATTTACTTCACTGAAAAGCGGCATAACAGATCTCATGTAATTGGGTTTGGTGCACTGTGGGTAGGGGAGAAGCTTGAGAATTCTTGGTTGCCACGAGCTTTAGCAATGGCCGAGTTGGATCCGAAAACATCAGTTGAGGATAGAATGAAAACTGACATGAGTTACAATTTTTCTAGAAAACCAATGGTTTCAGGACCTCACAAAAATGATTATAAACTCTAGTGCAAGTACCTCAGATGCCCTCATCTCAGCTCCTAAGAAAAAGAGAACAGACTGGTTCCTGAAGCAGCTTCTACTCCATCCTCTTTTTAAATGCCCTTGATGGACAACTCCAATATAGCTGTATTTAAGTCTTTGGACTGTCTCTATGGGCGTAGAGTCTCGTATGTCCCCTAGAGCCTACCACTAAGAAGGGATCTAGGAAGAGACCGACCAAATTTCTCAAGTGTTGGTGAAAGAAGCGGTATCAGGCTCCCATACTGAAATATGTATATATGATATATCTCTGAGTTTGTCTTTGGACATACTAAAAAAGAGAAGTCAGAAAGCTAAACCCACCTCTCCTTCTTCAACCCCTATCTATAGGACAGAATGGTATTCCTTTGCTAAAGGTCTTTTTAAGGTCTTTCAATCTTTGCATTCTGCTTCCCCTGCTTCTACTGGCACTGAAGAGACTGGTTTGGGATGCATAGCTAAGCTTAAAAAGGACCCTGTGGTTATTAGCCTAGTATATAGTTATGAACCCTATAGCTCCCATGAGTCTTTTTCTGACTGCTTACAGTCAAGAGTCTGAGGAAAGATTTCTCAGATACTCCAGTGGAAGAAATTTCATTTTCAGATACCACAGGCAAGATGAAAGACTTCTTCAAATGAGAAGAGAAATGGGAAGAAAAAGAAAGTTCTGAGCCTCAAAGATATGATTTTTGCAGGTAGAGATTTCTAAGCCTTTGGCCTTTCTTCCTTGCACTGGTGCTCTGGAGGAAGCCTTTAATACTACATGCATTATGCCCGACAACCCATACACCCCCAAAAACTGACAGACTCTACAACTCAAAAAATAGCACTTTTTAAAAAGCCATTTCCAAGGAATCACGTTCCCTTTTGCAACCCAGTGGCTGACCCATCTATTGTTTCCGCAGCCAACGATTTTAGCTCCAAACACCTTACTGCTAGTAACCTTGTATCTACAGACCAGGATGGTAGGGCTTTTGACAGATAAGAGAGAAAAGTTTACACTTCCTCTAAACTACAGTCAGTTGTCAGGCTCACATGGCAAAATATCTGCTAACTTCTTTTGCTGACATGAGCAAGTCAGACATTAAATCTTCCTTTCTCAGCATGAATTCTTCTGTGCCACAAGTCACTACCCATTCTTTAAAATGCTCATATGATGCTACTGACATTGTGCTTATAGCAGCTGCAATCGTGTCAGTTATGTGTAGATATGCATGACTTAGATCCGAAAACCTGCCAGATGATTATAAAGTACAGAAATTCTTAACTCATTCCCTCCAGTAGAGCTCGTTTGAGTGTGTACCTTCAACTCCCAGTGGGTGTGGTTTCAGCCTTTAAAAAATGAAGTTATCACCTTACAGTTCTAACAAATGCTAATTGACAGAGGCTCTATAGCAATACAATTGTGTTTGCCGTCATGTACACTTCAAGATAAAATACCCACATACGTTTTATGTAGCATGGTTTTTAGAATTATTAATGGAAATATGAACAAGCAATATTTGACGCCTAGAGGCATAGTAGGAGGTAACTGCAGAAATGCCTGGAGATGTCACTTGGCTGTAAGTGTTGTTCTTTGTTGCCGCTTCAGGTGAAGTTCTGAAAAGATTTGATGGGAAGGGGGGACTCATTCCGAAGTCAAACAAATCTCTCAATCTAATCAAATCTAATCAAGTATAACAGGGATTACCCTTCCAAGTCTTGCACCATTCTAAAGGAAACCTTCCAAATAATCCCAACAAAAAACTGAGAAACAACAGTTCAAGAAAGAATGGCAAGGAAATTCAAAGAAAAAAAGGAGGGGCCGCCCAGGCCTAAAGACGGTCCAAGTAAAATACCTACATTTTTCTTTCAACCCCCTCCCTTACCAATCTTGGCAACCCTCTAAATCTGGTAAGCAAACTTTCTACCTCACCCTCTGGAATTAGACCACAACAGATTCTTGAGCATACAAGTGGCAACAAACTCTACCTCCAAGCCTAGGAGTTCCTCCATACTCATAAAATCTAACCTATCTCTATCCTCCCATAAATTCTTACATGTTATGTCAAGATAACATAAAACCTGTTCCAGATTCTTAAAAGAAAAAGGATTTTATTCAGGAATCTTTTTACCACCCAAAAAGGAAGGAACCTGGAGACCAGTATTGAACTTGTCTTTCTTAAAACTTTACATAAGTAAAGTTCCAAAATAATTCAAAATGTTTTCCATTCATTCTCTTTTTCTTCTAATTCCTCCTCTGTTTCTTGGTAACTCTGGATCTAAAAAACATGTCAACACATATCTATTTACAGAACCTTAATTTTTTAAGGTTTTCAGTTTCTGGATCATATTTTCAATTCTCTTCTTTACCCTTCACAATTACATTTGGAGCCTTAGAAAGACCAAAGTGTCTATCACCAGTAATTGCTTTTTCCACACTGCAAGACATGCACATTATTCCACATGTAGACAACTGATTTATTTTTGCAGACTCTTTTCAAGACTTCAAGAATCTTTAATATTTGTCAGGAACCCATTTCAAAACCCAGAAATAATCTCTTATTCCATCTAGCAGAATCACATTTTATGGTTGCCTGCTAGGGACATCCATATGGATGAGTCATCTTTCTCCAGAAAAGATTCAGTTCCTGCATTTTTCTCAACAGTCAGTGACCACAGTGAGGAAATTTCCTCAATATTTTGAAATATACGGCTTCCACGATGATCATGATGATTTCACTTGCTGGATTACACAAGAAAAATACAATGTCATCTCAAGTCAGTATGGATTCAGCAACAACAATGTCTCTTTCCAAACCCCAGTGCTCCATTTTTTCAGGGAAATACTACTACTGCGGGCACACCAAACCTTACTGAATCCAGGTCTTCCAATTTCTCTTCCAGCCCTATCTCAGTAACTATAGATGGTTTACATGCTGTAGGCCTTGGATACAGCCTCCACAGGCAAAGTACAAGGTCTTTGGGACTATCATTTCAAGAAAATTAAATTAAATATCAAAGAAATGATAGCCCCGGCAAACGTATTAAAGACTTTGAACCATTTGTGGATTCCAGGACATCTTTTAGCAATCCAAGAGAATACCACTGTGATGCAATATACAAACAAGCGAGGAGAGCTTGGAACTGGCAACTCAGCACAATTTATTTATTCCGGCTGCTTACATTACATCAGAACAGAACACTGTGGCAGACACAATGCAGAGATCCAGGGCAGGCTCCTATGCATGGAAACAGGGTCTTCCAGGATATTATCGAATTGTGGAGAACTTCCAAATAGATCCATTTTCCTCCATTCACAAAAGATGCTGAAGAAATTCTGATCCAGGACAGCAGGCAGGCCCGGAAGAGAGATGCCTTTTCATTCCCTGGATGGGAATGTTCCCATATGTCCCTCACTTTCCTATGACAGCCAGAGTTCTTTTAAAGATCTAAAATGTCTCCCAAATTATCTTATTAACACTCTTTTGGCCCAAACATTGGTTCTCCCTTCTCCTGAAAATGGCCAACAGCAGACTTCCAAGATGGCTGCACACTGATCAACAGCTTGATTTCAGCTCTCCCAGTGTGAAAACAGAAACTGAGAAACCACAGCTAGAGATATTGTTAACCTGAGCAAAATTCAGTTAACGGCTAGTAAGTGCACTGCTTGCATGCAAAGAAGAAAATAAGGGAGCCTGAAATGAGAACTAGAAAAAGTGAAGAGTGGTAAGAATCCTAGTGTCTGGGAGTTTGTACCATTGCAGTACTGCAGTTGGACTCTCACCTCTAACTTCTTCACAAATATTTGTCTCACTGCAAACATTAGGTTGGTTGTGCTGCATCCTGATCTAAATAAGAACTGCTCATTTCCCATCTTACTTTCTGCTAATCTGTGTACTCGTTTATCAATCACCCTCTCCAGCACTTTCTTGCAGCATACCTCCCAACCGTCCCGAATTACTCCTTTTTTACCGAGTTTTGGGGTCCAAATAATGGGGTGCCATGATTCCAGAGTGGCACCCCTTATTTTTCGATTTTTTAATTTTTTTTTTCTTTTTGCACTTTTCAGCTCCACCAGCCTGTCGGAATTGAGCTCAAGGGCTCACATGCATGCATTTCCGGCTGGCTGTTTGAGCAAGGAAATGAACGGTAGTCTACTTGGGCTGTTTAAGGTACATCTGCCTCCACGGAGCTTTGCTTTTATCCATTCCGGAGCTATAGCTTACCATGTTTAAGGCTTTAGCTTTGCTGCTGTTACCATGTTTAAGGCTTTAGCTTTGCTGCTACTGCTGTTTAATTTTCTTGGAGTTATCGGAGCTTTGCTGCAGTTTAATTTGCTGGTGTGTGGAGTCCGGAGCATTAGCTCTACACGGAGCTTAGTTTACCACTTTGCTGCTGTTTAATTTGCTTGGCGTTATTTAACTTGCTGGTGTGTGTAACCCGGAGCTTGCTTAGTTTACCACTTTGCTGCTGTTTAATTTGCTTGGAGTTGTTTAATTTGCTGGTGTGTGTAGTCCGGGGCATTAGCTCTACATGGAGCTTTGCTGTAGTTTATGTTTAAGGCTTTAGCTGTTGTTTAATTTTCTTGAGTTATCGGAGCTTTGCTGCAGTTTGTTTAATGCTTTAGGTGTGTGTATGTGTGTGTGTGTGTGTGTGTGTGCGAAAATGCCCCCAGGAAATACACCTGGTGGCTACAGGTACTCAGGCTCAAACCCTGTACCTTAGACACAGGTAAAAAGTGCCTAAAGTCCCTAGCCACCATCACTTGTGAAGTTATGCCTCATATTTTTTCTATTCCTCATTAAATCTCTGGTTTTCAGGATTTTTGTGGCAAATCACTGAAGGACTGAATTCACTAAATAATGACAGGCTTTTGAATTTCAGACTTGATATTCTTCAGAGAATAAATGGTAATTGGTAACACAAAACATTTTATTCTAGCAATTTTCTAAGTTTATGATGATCAGTATTTAAAGTCTGCCCCTATTTTGAGGCTGTATTCCCCCATTATTGGCTTTGTCCAGGTTTTTTGTGCTAAGATGTTGAGAGCTATGGTGAGAAGTGAGAACTGAATTCAGTAAATGATAATCATTTAAGTTTGTGTTCCTGTCTTTCAGGAAACTGCTGATTTGGCATAGTGGTATGTTGCTCTGACTGTAGTGCACAGGGTCCTGGATTCAAGACTTGGCAGTGAAGTGCATGGTGGTAACACATTTGTATTCTAGCAACTTTCCCAAATTATACAAGCAATGTTTAAAATGTGTTCCCTCCCTGATTTTTGGCCTTTTGTCTACCCCCCCCCCAAAAAAAAAAAAACTGGATGTAGTGTAGGTTTCAATGCTGTTTCAATGAATGTGAGTTTCAAGGGCAGAGAGGTTTTAATGCCAAGTCTATTTTCATAGTGAGACAGTATTATTTTGTTTAGTAGACATCTATTAGTGCTTGTGCATTGTGCTACAAAATGTAAAAATAAAATCCAAATAATCATTGTAGAAATAAAGCAGTAAGCACACATTAGTGTTTATGGTAAATGGGGCGAAATAGCCAGGTGATGGGACACTGGAATGACTGCAGGGGGACTCTGGTGCCACATTTTAGTTGTCTGTTCTTCAGTTTGCGTTTGAAAGTTGGTATCCCACAATTCCACCGGAGTGGGCGGGGTTATGTAATTATGTATGCAAATTTATGTTAATCAGCGTACAGATTTGTACCTATTTTTCATGGGCCTTGTCCAGATTTTTGATGTTTCCAGGTTGAGAGGTATGTCTTGCAGTGTGACAGGTGTTTGATACCTCTGTACTGCCCACAGTTGTGGATGTCCACTTTGTTTTTGTACAATGGCACTAGTACGCTTATTCTCCAGTCATCTGGGATCTGCTTTTCCCTCCATACTACCATGAGCACCCCCAGGAGCCATTTCTTCCCTATCTCCCAAAACATCTTGATCATACTTGCTGTGACCTCATCAGAGCCTGCTGCTTTCCCTGACTTCATTTTCCTTAGTGGTGTGTTTACTTCTTCTCAGGTGGGCTTCTCTTCATCTTTCATTGTAGGCTGTATCTGGGTAAGTACAGCTTCTGTATTTTTTTTTCCATTCAGAAGCTGTTGGAAGTACTCCTTCCCATCTGCCTTTGATGTCCTGTGGACTGGTGAGCAAGCTGCTGCTGGCATCCCTTATGAAGGATGTTTGAGTGTTTTCATTAACCGTCTGCATTTGCCTTGCAATCAGAGTTTCTTTGTGCCATCTATTGTGTCACTTCCCAGAAGCTGGTAGACTGCATCTGATACTTTTCTTAGTCCCTTTGTTAGCTAAGCAGTATTCCTTCTTAGCTTGGTTCATCTTTTCTATCTCCCACTTTTTTCTGCACTCTGTTTCTTTTAATGACTTCCAGAACTTTTGCATTCCACCACCAGCTCTCCTTATGTGCCCCTTCATCCATATTTGGCTTGGCCACATATCTGTTCTGTAGTCCTTATTCATACTGTTTTAAGGCACTGCCATTCTTCTTCAACTCCAACTATTTGCTCTACTTTCTCAGGTGGTAGAAACCCAAGTAATTCCTTGAACTCTTGTGCTTTCTCTCTAGTCAACTTCCTGGACTTCAGCCTAGTCTCAACTTTTGAGCCCTCACTGACAAATGCTTGCAAATTTTTCACAAAAAACGTATCTTATGTTTTGGTAAAGGATGGGAATATTTACTTAAAATTTTATTCTATAACTGTGCAAGTATTACTCTATTGTTTATCCTGTTTCCCACATTATAATACGATGCGATAGGAAATGATGAATAGTAAAAATTTTCATTGCCTACATAATTGCGCCTTCTTATGTAGTGATATTGGTGATTGGCTTAGAGTAGCTTACACATTAGTTTTTGTTACGGTGCTTATACATTGGTCTGAAGAAGCAATGTATTCCATCGTGAAAGCACTTACAATTTTTATTTTTTATATGTAATTAAAGATTTGCTTTTGCATTGTTAAACGCTGGATTGTGCTTTGGTTTTGCTCAATGTATGGATCTCATTTGTGGGTTGCAGTTCCTGAGTAATATGTATCAGCTCTATATTTCTTGTAAAATTGTTAATTTTACTCTGGTAGAAAGTTTCCTTTTTTGGGGACCTCCACTTTCATCATCTTTACTCATTAGTGAATTCCAGTTTCCTGTAATGAACATCCCCCCTCTGTAAATCTGACAGCTACCAACATAATTCTCTTAAACACTTCAAATTTAGAATTAAATGCAAAACAGATTGAGAGCATTGTTACTGTTTGACCTTCTAGTCCACTTTAAAGCCTGCATACATGTTTTGATTATTTGCTATTTTTTCTAGAATTTCTAACTGCAAAGCGAGGTACATAATGAAAGCTTGTCTTCTCATTTCAAATTAATCACGACTGCTTCTAGTGCCCCTACCACTCTCTCTTTCCTCTAGTTTCAGATGATTTATTTTATTAAGAACATGCACTTTCCTTAATTTTTCCAATACTATTTTAACATAGCTGGTTCACTTAAGTACTTCCTGTGTGTAATTTTGTTTTTAATAAGTATTAACCCTTGCTTTCATTTGTCTAGCTCTTTCCCTGCATTATTAAATACCTGGCTTGGAGTTATGCTTAAGCATTTCATACAAACAGACCCCCAGGAACATGGCTACAATAGTGTATCTTTACTTGTATACAGAGATTGCTTGAAAACACTCTTGGAAACCTGGTGGCTCATGCAACCCATTTAAAATCCTTTCCTCTATAAATATAGTGGTTTCTATTATAAAGATCAAATTATGCCATTTGTTCTTTGGGTGGTAAGGTAAATGTTACTATCTGTTATTCCATGTCTGAGTCTCATGACAGTCTGATTTAAGACATGAAAAATCTTTCAAGTATATGTTACATCCTACTACATCCCCAGTCTTCTCTTGATTTTTAGTTTATTTCCTCATGAGTAAACTTGAAGGAAAACATCTCAAACAATCCCATTGTTGATTTCTATGTTACTTACACTGGAAAGATGCATTTAAAACCTATATAATTTGCATTATGTTAGGTACCGCATCCATTTATCATTTAAAGAGGAACACAGTACAATAAGACAGATAAAACAGAGCCTCAAAGGATCTAATCCTGTGCGACTTCCTCCACATCTGCAAAATGAACAGCTCCCTAAGCAACCACTCAAGTGATCTCAACCTCCCCCTGAAACAAAAATAGGACTTGCTGGTGAGACAGACATAGATTCCAGAGAACCAATCTTTTATGAAATACACACTTCCTTTGAATATAAAGTACAGTAATTCCCTGACTCACTTTAAGCGTAACCTGGATGAATGCACAGACAATTATGAATGCACCCTGGGTCTAGCCCCTCAAGTCCTCACTGAATGGGGTCAAAACTAGGTACAAGTCAATCATGTCAATGGATACCACTGATTTAGGATACTGTTGCTAGGCTACTAATGGGTCCTCTGGCTCAGCTGTCTAGTAATAAGCTATGAAACTATGAACAGAAAAAAAGAAAATTCTGATCATGCTTACAAGAAGCTTCCTTTATCACTGCATTCAGTAACCACTGCTTAGTTCAGTTCCTTACTTACCAGGTGGTACATCAAGCAATGCTGTTCTAGCTTTGTCAGACCAGTTTTTATATTACTAAAATGTCTCAGTTCCAACCAAAGCCTCATACATTTTAGTACATAACATGTCTATATGTTTATCCGATTTTACTACCACTGTTCTTTCTTCATGATCTTGATGGTTTCCTCGCCCTCATCTCTGCTGCTACAGCTGCCCACTCTTGAAGTGTTTGCTACCATCTAAACAGGGGAAAAGGATCCATCAGAGCTTCTGATGTGCTAGCTGAGATAAACTGCTCTTTATGCACACCCTATTGCACTACCACAGACTCCACTAGTCTTCTCTCTCTGCTGATGAAGTCCATAAATGTTCTTTGATTATCAAGGAAAGCTACACTTAATAAAGCTGGGTTTAGTAAGAAGAAATAAATATGTTTAGTTTTACAAAACATCAACAAAGGTTTGAAAAGTACAGTTGGGCAAGTCCTGCTTATAGTAGATGTTCGCAGAACACACTGCCTTACTGGCATTCAGGTAGTAGTGCCCTGCTACCCCTTCCTCTGGCAGTCTACCAAAGGTTAGAGCTCCTCCTCTGCCTATATGTGGGTGGGATGGACCAATCACCTAGCAGTTCAGAGACTGTCTTACAGACCTAGAGACAGGAACCTTTCAGTTTTCTGTAGTCCAGCACGAACAGAAGACAGAAATGTAAGCTTTGCAAACACCTACTGCTCCAAACCAAAAAAACACACACAGAACAATGAAGGCTTCTGAACATAGCTTAACAACAGCATCAAGGCCAAACTATGTACATCCAGAAAGGAGGAATGGTTAGGGGGTACTGCCAGAAAGGAAATGTATTCTATGACCATCTACTGTTACACTCAAGTAGGACCTGTGTAACTATACGATATTCAACAAACACACTGACTTACTGGCATTCGGGAAGACTGCCAAAGCTTATCCAACCAGGGAGGAGGAAGGATAAGGGTCCAGGAGCACCTGGAGAATGGTTCTAGCTAGGTATGCCCTGGGTCTAGAAAAGGAATCCAAACTTGTAGTGCTTTGTAAAGGTATGGACAGAGTACAAAGTTCCTGCCTCTAGAATACTTCAAGTCCACTCCTTTCTACTATGCCACTGAAGAGGAAAAGGCCCTGGTGGAATGTGTCTTTACTTTGTCTGGATTTGCCTTGCCATAGAGGGTGTAACAAAAAAAAAACAATACCAGAGGACAAACAAGCAATAGTTTGCCTAGAGACACTACAAACATTCTTTTCCCCTCTGTAGGAAACAAAAAGCCTTTCAGGCTTCCTGAAAGGTTTTGTTTTGTTAAGGTAGTACCTGAGCGGCATGCCCACATTCAACCTATGAAATATCCTCTTCTCCCTTACTTCTAAGTTTTGGGAAGAACACAGGGAGGTGTTGACTGACTGATAGTGAATTCTGAGGCCACTTCTGGCATGAAAGTGGGGTTAGTGCATAACACAACCCTATCCCCTGTGGAATATCAGGAAAGGTTGTCCCATCATGATGACAACTTGCAGTTCAGATACTCCCCCTTACAAATGTTACAGCAATAAGAGAAACAGTTTTTCATGTTAAGAACATCTGATCAGCCTGAGCAGTAGGTTCAAAAAATGGTAAGGTCAAGTTTTTGCAGAACGTAGTTCAGATTCCACAAAAGAAGAATTTGCATGCTAGGTATCTCATATGCAATATTCCTTTCATGAACTGTTTTACCAAAACAGAAGAAGAAAAAGGAGATCCATTAGCAGACAAGTAGAGACAGCAGCTAAATGCACCTTAACAAATGCTAAGATAAGCCATCCTGAAGTAGCTCACACAAATATTTTAACCACAAGGGATCCTCTGATCCCATTCAGGCACCACTTAGCAAACCTCATTCATTTGTAAACATAAGACTTTCTAGTAGCAGGTTTTCTGGCCTCCTTTAACACCTGATACACATCCTCAAGGAATAAATACCTTAATGGAGTCATGACTGTTAGCTGCATTTGCTCCAAACTGGGGTGTACCTGTCATCCCTGGGTTGTCACTCATGTAAGTCTGCCCAGGATTTGTTTAATCTGCCTGCCACAAAGTTTTGCTCTGATAGGATGTATGATGCCTCAAGAGTCAGAGAATGTTATAAAGCCAGCTTCCAGGCTATCACTGCCAACCAGCATTGAGGAAATGACCTTGTACCTCTATGTTTGTTGAGGTCCCACATCACTGTAGTGTGTCTGTAACTGCAACAGGAGAATCTGGAGTCCATAGGTGGTGAAGGGCCTTCAAGACATAGATCACTGCTAACATTTCCTTGACATCAATGTACTTCCATGCATCTCTGAGACTCCAAGTGACCTGCACTTGCACTCCCACTGACACAGCTCCCAACGCAAAGCTGGACAAATTCCTCTGGACAGAATGTGTCAGAACAGGTGGGAAGAAAAAAAGTCCTACATTGACACTTGACTGTATTCTTCATCACTGTAACACTCGCCTAATGAAAGGCAGTACCAGCAACTGTTATTCCAGGAATGTGGGTGCTGGGTCCAACAATTTAGTATATACCATTGAATTTTCCTCATGTGGAGAGTGATTAATGGTATCATGAGAATTGTGGATGCTATCAGCCCTAGATTTTTCAGGAATTCTCTTGCTAAGTCAACTTTCCTCCTGAGAATTGCTGAAACAATCTAATAGGACATGACCTTGTCTTTGGGAACAAGGCCATTCTTTTGCTGGTGTTGATTGAGCACCTCAGGAAGACAAGTATCTGTGAGGGTGTTGGGCATGACTTCCGAAGGCTCAACATAGCTGGAAGAATAAGGCTGTGACTTTCTGTAACTGGATGCAAACTGCATATGTCAGCAAGTTGTCCAAGGAAGGAAAATATGAATGCCAAGAGTCAGGAAGTGGACCACTACCAGATCAAGGTATTTCGTAAACCCTTGAGATACAGTAGACAGCCCAAAGGCAATGCAAAGAACTGATAGTGCAAACCAGACAACAAATCCCAGACATCTCCTGAAGTGATAAGCAATGGGCATATGACAATATGCATCATTCAATACCAGGGTCACCATAAAGCAGTGGCCTGGCAAAAAAAAGGAGGGCTGTCTGCAAGGGTGAGCATCGTGGACCTGGGGACCTTAACAGAAGTATTCAGAAAGGATAGTCCAAAACCGGTCTCCACAAAAGCATTTTTCTGGGGCATCAGGAAAGTCTGGTCTAGCAGATGAGGGAGAACCCCTCTGAATGGGGGCAAATGTCCTTTCCACTGCCATTTGTAACCTCTGCCAATGATGTTGAACAACCATTTGTTGGAAACTACTAACAGCTAGGCTGACTTGTTGAGACCTAACTTTTTTGATGGGGCACCCAGATGGGAACTTGGGAAAGAAAAGTGCTGGGCCCCAGCATAGTCATAGGTTGGGAGGGGGTATCCTTTTTGGGAAAGAAGCCCCTCTTACTAAGTTTGGCAGCATTCTCATTCTGACATTTCTTTTGGTGCCTTGTTTTTTTGTTCATACGGGACTTCTGTTTATTAGGTAACTGAAAATTATTTTGCTTACTGGAGGAAAACTTGGGAATATGAAACACTTTAAAGAGTCCTGAAATTAGTTTACCTCTGTCATCCAAGTGTTTAAGGATCTGATTATCTGCTGTACCAAACATACAATCAGTATCAAGTGGAGCATTCAAGATCTCATTTTTTTTAACCCATCAGAAAAGTTTTGGCTGTGCAGCCAATCATACCTCCTTACCACAACAGACACTGCTGCATTAACAGAAACAGTACTGGGCCCCCTCCAATGCACTCTTTAAAGCATGTTTACACACTTGAGAAACATTGGAAAAAATCTCTCTCACATAGTCTTTTTAATCCACAGGTAATGATACAGTGAACTTGTCTAAACTACACATACATTTCAACATAAACTTCCACATAAAACACTGGTAATGAAACATGTTAAAAGCTACTATAATGGACTGTGTCAGCTTCTTTCCTGGAGATTCTAGCCAATTCTCCAGTTTATCGTTCGGGGCTAGGTTTGACTAAGGCAAAGTCTTTTTACTGGAAAAGGTCAGTGGGGACACATAAGTAGGGTCTACAGACAAGGAGGGGCTTGGAGGCTAGCCATGATCAAGCACACCGTAAATTTCATAAACGCTTTTTAAGAGGAGACTCATTCAGTGACAGAGAAATGCACACTTTCTTCATTACATCCTCCAACTCAGGGACCAATGGAGGGGAAGATCGCCTCGTCCTCCAAAAGAGCATATCTACTTGCAATCTCAGAGGCAGCCAATGACTGCTCCCAACTGAATACATACCTAAAAATCTAGCCAGCATTTGGGAAAATAAAAACATCTGTTTGGGTTTCGGAACCTGATCACCCTCAGAGGAAAATGACTGATCAGACTCCGATACTTCCAAAACCTTAGATTCCAGAGCCCTTTCAAAATCAAGATTCTTGAGTGGTTGGGGGGGGTGTGCATGGGTGTTGCTCATAATGGGGTTTGCAACCCATAATCAATGGTCTGAATAATGAATCTAACCACAGCCACTGGCTCAGGTGAAAACACAGTTGCAGACTGTTGCCTTGTCACATGGTGGGATTTTTGTCTCCGTTTTGCACATAGTACACTAGTGGAAGAATCCCTAGGGGTAGACCATCAACACTGGAAACAAATTAGGCACCCCTGCTTTCCCCATCACCTAAAGGGTCTGGTTCTCCTGTATCTGAACCAGGCAATAGTACAGCCCCAGATGACGTGTCTGACCCTAGTGTCATTCACAGTTGTGATACTAACACCACACCTGTGGACATGAAGGTAAAAGAAGGTAGGATAACCTACCCAAGGCTACTGCAGAGTTACAAGCAGTAGGCTGAGGTGTACTTATGATTTACTTCTATATTTTTTTTAAGTGCAGAAGGGGTAGATGGTGGTGGGGGGTGGGGGTGGTTTACTGTATCAGAGTCCATCAAGTCAAGAGGACAAAAATATATATACAGCAATACCAAAGAATGGCTGCATGGTCAATGCAGTAAAAAAAAAAAAAAAAAAAAAAAAAAAAAAGGCAAATTCCACTACTCACTCTAAACTACAATGTGAAGAAGTCTAATTCTGCAGGAATACTGTTCTGAACACTGCACAAAAGACAGTAATTTCAGTAACATAGCTCAAAGCACAAAATACATGCCACAGAAGTCCCCAGTTAGAGAAAAAAAAAACAGCTGGTTTTAGCTACAGATGATTAGAAACAGCTTAAAACAGCCTTAGACGAGAAATCAAACAAACGCATGAGAAATTCTAGTCACAAATGTTTAATATACAAAATAGCACCAACATTGAGATTTAAAGAAAAAAATCATTTAAAATGCTGTAAACCCAGTCAATAACCTCAAGTAATCATAAAACCTGCAAAATCAGCAAGATTTCCAGTCAAAACTTTCAAACGAAGCTTTTAATTAACAAAAATAACAGAAGCAATTAACGTGAGGCTCTGGAAGCTCAAGGAAATTAGTAACTGTATTAAAACGGCCTTCGTACAGAAACCCAGTTAAACATTCACAAAAGAAAAAGATCATAAAACACAGTACAAGGATAATAAAACCACAGAAACCAAGAATTAACTTATAATACACAGTAAATGCCTTATAACGCAGTTAAAGTAAAACCTCAAGCACATACAACTTCTCAATCAGAAAAAAGTCAAATCAGAACACATTATTCAAGCATTGAGAAAAAAAAAAAAAAAAACACGGGGAGGAAATATCCCTCAATGGGTTTCTTACCTGAGCTCAGCAGCTGAACAGATACAGAGTAAGGAGGAGTTTTCCAAGAAATTGTTCCCTTACTATGGCACTAGAAAACTGAAAGGGTCCTAAAAGTCCCTGCATTGTCAGATGACTGGTTCATCACACCCATAAACAGGCAGTGGGAGAGACTCTAAGCTTTGACAGACTGCAAGAGAAAGGGTAGCAGGGCATTACTACCTGAATGCCAGTTAGGCAGTGTGTTTGATGAACATCTGCTCTTCTCTTCCTTGTCTCCACTGGATAGTCTTGATCAATAAATAGCCTTGATTAGTCACACAGGAGTATTCTTCCTGGATTCCAAAATAATCATTCCTTCTGCGCAAAACTTTTGCACCTTATAATAGTCTGGGTGATCTTTGTTCAATCTAGGCTGCCAGGGAGTCCTATATGACCTTTCTATTTTAGTTGTCTTTTCCGGATAACTGTTAGTCTGGAAAGCGCTTGTTTTTCACAATTCCACACATTTCTTGATTCGCTGGACTCGGGAATCCTACTCAGTCTTGCATCTTTGTGGTCAGACCTACCTTCAAAAATCAACTAATTTAGCTTCAGTACAATACAACCTAAATTCTGCTGCTATGAATTTAGCCTCGTTTTCATCAATCAGAGACTGCAGAGCATCAGAGGGATATGCCCCACTGCTGCTGATCATTTCTATCAATACATTCCTATGTAGTCTTACTCTTCTTATTTCATGGGTTATCATTGGAAATGAAAGTTTGTTGCTTTGGGTCACCAGTTGCAGTTCTATTTCTCCTACCAGTGCAGTCTTCTTTCCTCTTGGATTTTCTGCAACAAGTATCTCAGACTGCAAACTAAAACTAAAACAAAACAGAAGAACAATTTTATTTGACATACACTCTTTAGGTATGTTTTAAATAGTTTTGCTATTCTCCCAAATATTGTTGTAGGGATCTGCAGTGTATTTTAAATAACTTTTTTACTTTTGAGATTTGAGCAAGCAAACTTCTTCAGTCACTTACAGGATCATCATTCCAGAAACCAAAAACTTTGTTATGTACCTTTGACAGCTGTTACAATCATATCTTGTGCTGCAGTACAAGCAAAGTACTCTGACAACTTTAGAAGCTGTAACGTACTTCAAGTTGCCACATGAAAGAGACAAGACTGTGGCAGTGTAAAGTGTCTTAACAGCTTTTAAACATTACACTGACCAGTGGAACACTTTGCCTTTTCCCAATGTCTTTATGGCAATGTCAAGTATACTACAATTTTCAAAGCTTTAAATCATTTCATACTCCTATGATTTCTCTCTTGCTATAAGTTGCAATACATTAAGCTACATGCGATAAAAAGAATTATGATCAGGTTTCTGATCATATCTGTTTTGTTAATGCACTGCATTCCTCACATGGATTCAAGAAATTTACCGCTCAAGCTTCAACTACAGTAACACTCAGATTAGAGACAGACACCCTGTTTTACAAGAGCTCTGTTTCTTGTGATGCATTTAAGATGTGAAACCATTTCTTGAGCATGTTAATTAGAAAATGGTTATGACCAGCAACCCATTCATAACCTAATGTACAAAGCTGTTACACAAGTGATGTTAGTTAATAAACACTTATCATAATGTGTTCTTATCTGCATTATTGAAATCAATAAAAGTATTTTTAAAAAAGAATACTTGTGTTGTAATTATTACACATCATGGTTGGCTTATCCCCTATAAGACGCTGAAATTTTCGCATGAATTTCTGGACATTTCCAAATAATTCTTTAAAAATACCACCACCAGTCAAATAATCAGTTAAGATACCTTAACAGAATGTTGCAAAACATATACCAACCTTTAAGCTGTAAATTTGAAAATAGGATCAATCGGACAACCTTGTCTTGGAAGAAGGTGGCAGCCTGGCAGACTTACTGTCTACACATACACTGCCAGACATAAATGGAATTGAATGTGGTGTGACCTTCAATGAGGAACAAGGAACCCCTATACATCAATGTCTGTTATGACTCCACACCATGACATGCAAACCACATTTGCATGTATGGCCTAACAGAGTTGTGGGTACTGTCAAGTGATGTGCAATCTGCTGAGAAAGAGCAGGCAACAATGTAGATGCCCAGAAATAATGGCCATCTAAATTAAGGGGGTTCAATTTTCACAGTTAAGACAGGTGGTAAACAAGTAGGAGATAAACAATAAAGCCTGTTGAATGAAGGAAGCTGATGGGACCTAGAACACACAGACATATTGTTGCTGTAGAAAGAATTCAGGGATGGCTAACAGCTGATGATCCGGGGTGTTGTACAGTGTACGGATTTCAGAGTGATCTGCCTGGTACAAGTTGTTGGGGTTACACCATTTTAATTTTAGTCAAAACAAAGCACTGGTACAGAAGCCCTCCTATTATACATGCATAATTCGTGTCAGGGGAAGTGACAAGTGGTCTTCCCCAGTGTTCTACAGTACAACTTCCATAAAATGATCTTCTGGGTGCAATGTACTGTGACTATGCCTCTGTCATTTTCCTCAGAAGAGCGGCACTATGTAGGTAGAATTGTTGCAGGTTATCTCCTTGGGTGCTCTGTTGTGAACTTTATTCAAAGTTATACGAGTATCAGTTATCTACATATGATTTTTGGATTCTGTCATTGTTGCTCTACTCAGTGGGATATACCCACTACGAAGGTTGTAAACTCGACATGTAGGACAGCTCTATATTGGGTGAAGTAATACTGTAGTCACAGACTTATTTCAGTTTTGTGTACATACAGTTAACTAGCATACCCTTTTCACTCTACTGTTTTTAACCAGTGGGAAAGATAAGCTAGTCATGAAGCATGTCACTTGTTGGCACCATATACTTGGGATTCAAACACAAAAATAATCTTAAGGTGACAAGTGAAGCCTATATCTGGTCGTTTTTTTTTTTCCCCCTAGTAGTTATTTCCTTAGATTAAAAGTGATGTAATTAAGTGATGCGATTAAAAGATAAAATATTGTCTCTATCATGTATATGAATAAGTAAATTTACATCCCACTAAACAGCTTATACAACACAGATGTAATGTAATCCAAGTGTATGCATGCTCCGACAGCTAACAAACCAGAGAGGACAACAGTTGTAGCAATAAATATTTAAGTCTTAAAAAGCAAAGAAACGCCATTCATAAAACTTGAACACTACTGGCAACTTTAAATAAAAAGCCAATCTAATATTACTACCTCCAGTTCTTACTAAAATATTAGATTATTATATTCTGTACACAGAGTATAATGTGATAACATATTAATGCTACCTATTAAGAAGCAAGCTCGCATAAGGGTTTACAGACAGACAGGTGAACATTTAGCACCCTCAATTCAGATGAAAAGCAATAGCAGCGCCATTGGAAATTTTTATTAAAGATGATTAATCAACTCTGAAGCAAGATTTCAATAGGGACCAGGAACTTCAGGAATGATTAATCATTTTTACAATATGACTAGTCCCTTGTGAATCTATGTTCAAGCTAGATTAATTAAACAGATGAGAAAATGTATGCCATTGCTTCTACAGACTCATCAGAACCTTTCACTGTACTTACTACTTAAGCATATTAAAATATTATGCTGCAATAATGCAACAAAAATATAATAAAACTTTTTCCATAATCCAACCTAAAGGGAAACTAAGCTGTTTATCATTATGGTCTTAAAAGAACACAGCTGCACTACTTTTCAACATTTTGGCCAAAAAAAAAAAAAATTGAGCCATACAAAAACATCTACTATACTCTTCAGAAGCTAACCCACAAAATGTGACAGTGAATTGTGGTAACAAATTAAGTATTCTGAATGCCTGCAAAAAAAGGTGATAGACCAGACTTCTGAGAAATCAAGAAATCAATGGCAATGAATGTACAAATCAGAAAAGAATGAGTATGGCACTGCCTGTCACTGTCATATGTTCAGATAAGGAGGGAAATAAACGGAGTTAATGTTGAGTATCCTAGTTCAGATACTGTTATGCATTACAGAGTTGCTGTGAACCACAGATATTAGGGATACCCTGCATACAGCCCAATGAGAACTTCTATCCAGTTATGCATGAAAATGACCTGGTTTCATCCACAATAAAAGTGCTCAAGAAAGATATACATGGTAACTGTGAGCTGAATCTGTACATCAAATGTAATTAGAAAGCAAGACCTGTTGCACCAAAAATTTTTCAAAGAAAGCTCACAGACCACACTCAAGACTTCTGTATTCGCAGTATGGAAATTTACGCATTTTCTGTAACCTTCCTTATATGTTAAATACTAATAAATGGCTCCATTTCAGATTTTCACTACTGCCATGTGCTAAACAGCAAAGATCAAGACCTACTGCCATTGTCTGTCTTTTCTGCATTGGCTAGGGCACTACACAGTCTGCCTTTTTAACAAAGTGTTATGGAACTGTCTGGTTAAACCCGGACAGCACTTAAGGCAAACAAAGCAGAAAGGACTTTCTCTTAAAAATTATTTATGCCAAACTTTTCCGTCAACATTCTCTCTGAAAGGTATTAGTTTAAATTAATGTCCTAACCTAAAATGGTCATGTTGGCCATTAGACTTTTTGGTCTCTGTATTGATGTAAGAGGTGGGAAAGCTGTGAACCATGCTCTCCTAGAGAAACCCTTAATAATACTTTGTGCAATTTATGGACAGTGGTCCAGCAGATAGTATTGTCACTTCATAGCAAGAGGTTTTCCAGTTTAGTTCTTAGCTGGGGTGCCTTCCGTGTGGAGTCTGCATGTCCTCTCTGTGTTTCTTTCAGGAGCTCCATTTTTATCTCATGTTCCAAAGACATACCGAAGGTGGACTGGACACTCTAAAGTGACCATAGGTGTGTGTGCATGTGTGCGCAAGTGTGTGTGGTGCAAAACAACAACTGTGGCAGGGCTAGTCATCTGGTCGTGTAAACCTTGGCTCTAGGTGATTACTGTTGAAGTGACACCCCATCCTCATCTGCAAAAATTAGAAAAAGGGGTTGTGGATGGATGAAGACTATGAAACGTTTTTAAAAGGCATTCTAATCTGTAAATACAGGACCATGAGCATCATTTCACCAACATAGCAGACTACTGCACGATGGAACTGAAGCTGCCATAAAAATCCATTTTGTTTTTACCTGACAGCTGTAACCATTTATGTAATGCTTAATCAATGAGGATGAGTAAATACCCAGCAGGATACGGGTGTTATTAAAAATGGCAGCAAAAACTGTTTCACACATATGCATTTTCTTGGACTATTTTATTTATTTTGCATTTGTTTACTGGGATAGTCCGACTGGACACAGGTCCATTTACAGTGGAGACCTGGGGAGAAAAGCTCCACAGTAGATAATAATCAGAATATGAGACAAATACATATCAACAATAATAGTGAATACTAAAAACAACGTGGTTAACACGAAGTAGTGTTAAACTGGAGATCAACTTTTAGAGTTCTAAACAATGAAGCATATTTACAGTTAAGTATAATAGGAACAAAGGAGTGCAGAGTTGCAAAACAGCGAATATTGTGTAATACATGAACATATCCAGGTATTCATTAAATGTGATTTAAGTGAGTTTTTAAACTGTGTAATAGTGGAGGTAGAAGTCAAAGAAGGGGGGGGGGGATTATTCCAGGCTTTAGCTATGGTGTGTGAGAATAAAGCTTTCCCTGCAGTGTTGTTAACCCTACAAATGCAGAGGAGTGATTTTTCAATTGAGCGAAAATGACGATTTGCTATGTAGTCAGTGAGTTGTTGACTTAGTGCTGGGGTTTTATCAGGATACTTTAGAATATTGTAGGCTATGACAAGCTGGTGGGTAAAGTAGTAGTTGTGGAAGTATGAGCAACTGTAGATCCCTTAGAGCTTGACAGTGATGGGTTCTGAATGTAGAGTTGTTAGCAAACTTGGCAATTTTATTACAACACGTTTCAAGTCTGACAAGATCAAGTTTTCTGATCTGAGTAAGAATTGGTGCAGCATACATTAGAGTGGACAACAGATGAGTTTGGGCTAGGGTGATCCGTGCTTGACCTGAGAGGAATTTTTTGAGTCTATACAGTTTTCCCATTTTTTATGGATCTTTTTGATGGTTTGCGAAATACGGACATCAAAGAAAAGGTTTTTGTCCACTTCTACACCGAGGAGTTTGGTGTGGGCAGAGGGAGAAATGATAGTGCCATTATTGGAAGCGATTGTAAAGGAGAGGGGGTGGATTTAAATTTACTGGGGGTGAATATGAGCAATTTTGTCTTGTTGGGGCTTAGGATAAGTTGGGTGTCAGTAATCCATCTTTCCACAGAGCTAAAGGATTCCTGAGCAAGTTTTGTAGAGTGGTAAGTGATGGTGCTGAGCAGATTGCACACTGCATAAGTGTGGCATGATGGGTAGAGGTATGTAGACTGTTAGTGAATATAGAGAAAAAGAGTTGGGCCTAATATTGAGCCTTGTGGTACACCTATGGTAGTTGGAAGTAAAGGGTACAGTTCACCTTGCCATTGGACAGATTTATTTATTTATTTTATTTTACATTTGTTGACCGGGCTAGTCTAGCTGGATATATGTCCATTTTCAGTAGAGGCCCAGGGAAATAAGCTCCATGACGTAAACAAGAAAACAACAACAAATAAAATAACCACAGTGATATATACAATGTATATTACAGGTTAACAGAAATTTTCAGTGAGGGCAAAAATCATAAACAGTGAAAAATGCAGGTGTAGTATAACATACAGTTAAAATGCATAATAAAGAAATAAAATAAAGAAGACAGGGTATTGTATAGTACTATAAATAAAGAGAGTTCATTCTAAAATAAGTAACCACAGAGGTTGGAAATAATGAATTCAGAGGGAGATGGTATTTATAGTTAATAAGGAAGGTCTAGCAGTTCATGAGAAGTATGAAGTAGGCAGAGCCAAGTTTGAAGAGATAGATGATTAGTCAGGTTTAGTACAAGGGCATAACCAGTGTGTTCTGAGGAAAAGTTTTAGTCTGTTTTTGAAGAGTGATAAAGAGGCAAGTGAGGAAAGGTCACTGGGGAGAAGATTCCAGGATTTTCCAACAGCGTTGGAGAAAAGAGAATCGCCAGCCCTGTTGTTAGGTTTAGAGGTATGTACAAGTTTGTGAGAAGAACGTAAGGACTTCAGATTTTTATAGGGGGTGATGAGGGTAGATAGTAAAGGAGTACGGGAATGTTTATAGACAGTCTTATGGGCAATGGTTAGTTGGTGGAATTTAATCAGGTTTTGTAGTTCTAGCCATCCTAGCTGCTTTACGTTAATGCAATGGTGGGTTCTAAATGGGTTGCCTGTAGCGAATCTAGCAATGTTATTGTAGGAAACTTCCAGTTTGCTAAGGTTATTTTTAGATAGGTTAGTAAAAATGGGTGAGGCATAGAGGAGTGCAGAGATTAGATGCGTGTGAGCTACAGTTGTTTTGGCTGTAGATGAAAGGAAGGATTTAATCCTATAGAGAGAGAGAGAGAGAGCCAAGTTTTTTGTTGACAGTTTTTATAGCATTGTTGATATGGGTGTCAAAGTTCAGATTGTTGTTGATGGTGATGCCAAGTAGTTTGGTGGTTGGGTCTAGTGATATAATGGTACCATTGGTGAATGTAACTGAGAAATCAAAAGCAGAGGACTTGTGAGTAGGATTGAAAAAGAGGAGTTTAGTTTTATTGGGGTTCAAGAGAAGACAACGTTATGAAAATCATTGCTCAACTGTGTTAAATACCTTCTGGGTAAGGGAGTGAAGTTCAGAGGTGGATGTGGCTGAGCATATTAGTGTGGAGTCATCAGCATATTGTATGCATTTGGCCTGGGGAATGGCTAGATGAAGGCCATTAATAAATATGGAGAAGAGGAGAGGTCCTAGGATGGAGCCTTGAGGGACACCAAGGGTAAGGGCAGGAGGGTGGATTGAGTATTGTGCCATAGTACAGCCTGTTGTCTTTTATCTAGGTAGGACTGGAACCATTTTATGGAAAGTGCATCTAATGACAGGGATTTGAGTATTTTTGAGAGAATCTGGTGATTTACCATGTCAAATGCTTTAGACAGGTCAATAAATAGTGCAGAGGAAAGATTATTAATGTTGCGGTTTTTGTTAATGCAATCAGTAAAGGAAAGGAGGGCAGTGGTAGAGCTATGTGAAGGTCTGAAACCTTGCTGACAACTGGAAAGTAAATTATTTTGGATTAAGTGGTCGAGTAATTGCCTATGGATGCATTTCTCCATGATCTTTGCCAAAGGAGAAAGGAGGGCAATGAGGCAGTAGTTTGAGAGTTCAGTCAAGTGTCCACCTTTATGGAAGGGGATAAATATGGGAGATTTTCCATATGCTGGGGATGTGACCTTCTCTAATAGTTCTGTTGATCAGAATGGAAATGGGGTAGGTGACAGCTTTAGCTGATAGTTGTAGATATTCAGCAGGTAGTTGGTCTGCTGAGGGAGAGCATGGTTTTAATTTTTGTATAAGGGTTAGGATGTATGTTGTTGGGACAGGTTAGAAATGAAAAGGAGGGGGTGGGGGTTGAGTTATAGGAAGGTAAAGTAAAGCTATTAGGTGATAGCTGACTAGCTAAGTGTTTGGATAGCATTAGTAAAAAAGGCAATAAAGGTATTGGCTGTATGCATGGGATCTTTGTGGTCTATATTTTGAGGGTATGGTGTAGATGATTGACCTGGATGGAATAATTGGTAAATGCTAGCCCAGAATTTTTGTGGGTTGTTATGGTTAGCTTGTTGAAATTGTAGGTAGTAGTTTCTTTTATCAGAGAGTATAGCTTTCTTAGTGTCATTTCTTAACTGTCTAAAGGTTTGTTGGTCTACAGGATTTTTAGTCATTCTCCATTTGGACCAATGTTTATTTCTGAGTTGAAGTTTGTGTTTGGTTTTGTTTGAGAGCCATGGGGCAGAATTGGTTTTGATTCTAATTAGTCTGGTTGGAGCATGGTGGTTAAGAATGGCAAGGAAGTTAGAGTTAAAGTATTTAACGGCTTCTTCTAAAGGGAGGTGTTTTAAGGGAGACCAATTGCATGCTCTTAGTTCCTTTTGGAATAGTTCAGGGTTAAAGTTCTTTTTGGATCTGATATTTCTGATAGAGGTTGGAATAGGAAAACTGGCTTTATGCCTGATTATATGTAGGTCGGCGAGTGGTCATTTATATCATCAGGGAGGCTTCCAGAATCATAAATGTGAGGATGTTTGTTTATGAGAATCCAGTATAATATGGTTTCTTTCTTGTTAGCTTTACTTATCCTGGAGGGGGAGGTAATGGTTTGTGCAAAACCATATAGGTTAATGTGGGTGGTAGGGAGGTTGCTACAATAGCGGTTCCAATCAATGTTTATATCACCCAGGATTATGGTTTCTTGGGGCAGGTGTTGGGATAGCCAGGAAAGGATATTGTCCATGGTGGCAATGTTATTACCAGGAGGTATATAGGTATAGATAATATAGATGGATTTGGCATTGTTAAGTTGAAGTGTGGAGATGAGAATTTCTGCATTGGAATCTAGAGGTAGTTTACAGTCGTATGTGGTTAACTGCAAGCCAGATTTAAATAGAATAGCAACCCCTCCACCCTTCTTGGCTACTCGGTGAAGTCTGAGGATATTATATCCAGGTGGGATGATTTCATTGTCTTTGGTTACAGGTTTTAGCCATGTTTCATTTAAGCAGATTACTGCCTATCTGATAGTTTTTGAACCAGGCAATAGTAGAAAGGGTAAAGGATAGGGAGGCCAGAGTGTCTAGTAGTATGGAGTGTGAGACCATATCAAATGCTTTGGAGAGATCTAAGAAAATAGCAGATACAAAATTATTGTTATTTCTGTGTTGGTTAACCAAGTTAGTAAAGAGAGAAGAGCAGTAGTTGTGCTGTGATGTGGCCAGAAGCCATGTTGTATGGTGGAGAGGAGATTATGTGTGTTCAGGAATTGCACAACTTGAGAGTGAATACATTTCTCAAGTAGTTTAGATAAGGGAGACAGAATGGGAATGGGATGGTAATTTAAGAAGTCATAAGAATTGCCACCTTTATGAAGAGGAATGAGATATGAGACTTTCCACAATTGAGGGATATAGGCTTCCTGTATGGAGCAGTTGATAAGGACAGAAACACGATAAGATAAGGATTCAGCGGCTATTTTTAGGAAGTTAGCAGGAAGCCTATTAGCTGCAAGAGAGTTTTTGATTGAAGAGGTGGGAACAAGTGAGAGAGCAACGGATGGACTGTTACCTGGACATCTGGTGAGGACATATGTATAGTTGTTTTTGGATAATTGAGAGGATAATGCCAGAATGGACTGAATTGATAGGCTATGTCATTAGTATTACTGGTGGAGGTGGGAGCTGGGGTGGTAGTTTTGCCTGATTTTAGTAGAGAGTTGATAGCCTGCCAAAACTTTTGAGGTTCTTTTGAGTGTTTGCTTTGGATACCAAGGAAATAGTTCTGCTTATCAAGTTTGGTTTGCTTCTTGGCCCGATTCCTAAGTTGCAGGTAGTTTTGTTTGGCTAGGCTAGTGTTATCCCTCTTCCAGATTTTCCAAGCCTTATCTCTGGACTTTAGTGGGGGTCTTGTGTCCCTACTTAGTCATGGTGCATAGTTTGCCTTTACTCTAATTTTCCTGATGGGTGTGACTATATTAAGGACAATGGTGACAGTACTGTTAAAGTAGTTGACTGCCTGGTCTAATCCTAGGGTTCATAGTGGTTCTCAGTTACTTTATTTTAGAATAGTGTTAAGATCCAGTGAGTTTAGTTTGTGGTAATCTCTAACTTGTCTACAAACTATGGGCTTGGGTAGGCTGGTGCGTTTGTGCAGGAGGAATGTGGGGAGGTGGTCACTAAGACCATCTGGTAGACAGCTTGTCTGGCAGTTTTATTTGGGGCATCTGACTAGTGTCCAATCTAGAATAGAGTGTTTTTGCATTTTTTTAATCTACTCTAGTGGGTTCTTGAATAAGTTGAGAAAGCCTGAAGAGTTTACTATCCAATTTGTAATGTTTCATGAAGGTGTGAACAGAAGACCAGGTGGCTGCTTCCAAGATGGAGTGGACATCTACACCTTTGAAGAAGGCCCCTGAGGATGCAACTGACCTAGTGGAATGTGCCTTTACAGATGCTGACGAGGACATTCCATGGAATTCATAGCAAAACAAAACAGCCTGAGAAATTCATGTAGATATAGTTTGCTTGGACACAGGCAAGTCCACAGCCCTGGGATGAAATGACACACAGATTTAGTCAGACTTCCTGATAGACTGTCTTGTGAAGGTAAAAAAAGAAGTTATGTACTTACCATAACGTTCCATGTGAGTTGTTCATCTCGCCTTCATTCTTTACTGATGGGTTCGAAGCCGATCTCCCTCAGCTCTGAGTCGACACCTACTGAAAAGCTCGAGGATTTCAAGTAGCTCAAGGCCAAGTCCTTATCCCATGATGCACCCTGAGTTACCTCAGATCTTGTTTGCCGAGTAAAATAATACCATATGTCATTCTATAACTCCATACGAGAGAAAGTATAGAAGGGCTGAGTGACCAGGAAGGATCTAGCATCTCGGTCTTCTGAAAGCCCAGGAGGGGGTAGGAGGGAGGGGAGTAAGAATGAAGGCGAGATGAACAACTCACATAGAACATTATGGTAAGTACATAACTTCTTTATGTGACGTTGTTCTATCTCACCGTTCATTCTTTACTGATGGGTAGCGTCACAAGCACCATCAACCTCGGGTGGCTCATGGGAGTATATTTCTTAGGACCGTGGATCCAAAGGAGGCCCTGTCCCTAGAGGCCCTATCAACTTTGTAATGAGTGATAAAGGTATGAGGTTTTGACCAAGTGGCTGCTACGCAAATATCAATGGGAAGTCTGGCAGAAAAGGCAGATGATGTAGAAACTGCTCTGATTGAATGAGCTTTAATTTTATGCTGCAAGGGCATACAAGCAGCAGAATAAGCAAAGGTGATACAATCAGATAACCATTTAGATAGAGTTGTTTTAGCCACTGGCATACCCTTCCTGGAATCTGAGAACGAAACAAAAGCTGGTCTGATTTCCTGAAATCTTTTGTTCTATCCAAATAAAATCTGAGCTGTCTGTGAACATCAAGTTTGTGCAGCATGTACTCTAAATTGTTGGACTGGTTGGGGAAGAAAACTGGCAAATCAATAATTTGGTTGAGATTAGTTTCAGTGCAAACTTTGGGTAAGAAAGAGGGGTTTGTTTGAAGTGAGACACTGTCAGTATAGAAAATCAAATAAGGAGGCTTAATGGATAAGACCTGAAGTTCTGACACTCTGCGGGCAGAAGGAATAGCCACTAAAAAGATGGTTTTCCATGACAAAAATCTGAGGTCACATGAGAAAGCTGGTTCAAATGGCAGAAGAATTGTGCGGGAAAGCATAACATTTAGATTCCATGGAGAACAGGGAGATTTCACAGGTGGTCTAATATGAAAGGTCCCTTTGAGAAAGGCTTTGGATAATGTGTGTGACATAATATTAAATCCTTCAAATCCCAGATAAAAGTTAGAAATGGCAGCTAGTTGAACATGGACTGATTCTGCTGCAACTCCTTTATTGAATATTATGGTTAAGAAATCTAGAATAGAGGCCATAGGGGCTTGATAAGGATCAATATTGTTTTCAGAGGTCCATATAGAAAATGTTTTCCATTTGCTGAGGTACAGCTTCCTCGTAGAGGATTTATGAGATAATAGGAGAATTTGGTTCACCCCATTGGAAAGGTTATGGAACCTGGCTATGATGGGAATTGGAGCAGCCAAGCTGTCAGCTTCAGGGACTGCAGACAGGGCTGAAGTTCCCCCAATGAGTGCGTCAGGAGATCTGGAACTGGGTCCAGAATCCAGGGGTCCTCCAAAAGATGAAGTTGAAGGAAAGGGAACCAAATCTGACGAGGCCAATAGGGAGCTATTAGAATGATGGTCCTTCCCAGGGCTTTGGCCTTCTGTAATACCTTGGATATCAATGGGATTGGTGGGAATGCATACAGGAGACCCGGGGGCCAATCGTGAACGAGTGCGTCCCTTGGGGCTTCTCTTGGAGGGGGAATCACGGCAAAGTAGCTTCTGCATTTGGTGTTCATGTGACTGGCAAAAAAGGTCTCAGCAAGGCTGGCCCCACCTGCGGAACATCCTGTCCGCTATTTCAGTCTTGAAGGACAACTCGTGGGGCAATACAATTGCTCTGCTCAACTTGTCTGCTATCACATTGGATTTCCCCAGGATGTGCGCTGCTAACAGTACGTGGAAATAGCCCACTGACATACTCTGAGAGCCTTGCGACAAAGGGATTAAGATCTGGTTCCTCCTTGTTTGTTCAAATACCAGACCACTGACATATTGTCCGTCTGAATCAAAATCATACCCAGAGGAAGAGAGGCCTGGAAGTACTGCAACGCCAAAAGTAATGCTCTCATCTCTAGGACATTGACATTCAGATGTGTCTCTTGATCGGTCCATGTGCCTTGGGCTGTCTTTCCCTGAAAATGCCCCCCCAATTAGGGAAATGTCCGTGGTCACTGTGGCCGCTGGAGGGGTTAGCACAAATGGGCGTCCTATCGTAACATGAAGTGAGGTCAACCACCCTGAAGATCCTTTTTGCAGGAATTTTTGATCATTATCATGTGAGACATGGGAAGATCTTGGTAAGACCATTGAGTGAACAACAGCCATTGTAGTATCCACATGTGCATACAACCTAGTGGTATGACTAGAACTGCTGCTGCCATCATACATAATTTCAGAACTTCTGATGCTGGTGCTTTGTTTCTGGATATTAGAATGTGGACATGCTGATGGAGAAGACAGACTTTTTCTATTGGAAGTCTTAAGCATGGTGGTGGTGTCCAGCACTGCTCTGATAAAGACTATATGCTGCGATGGCAACAAGGCAGAGTTTTCTGAGTTTACTGTAATGCCCAGCTGATTGCAGAGTGACAGAGTGGACTCCGTGGCCTGAATGAGTTGATGCCTGATGGTGGCAGTAAGGAGTCGATCATCTAGGTACAGAAACATCTGGAATCCTAAATGTCTCAGGTGAGCCGTGACCACTGTCATGCATTTGAACACTCTGGGGGCTGTAGTGAGACCAAAGGGCAGGGCTTGAAACTGGTAATGATTGGCTCCCAGCCGGAAGCCCAGATGATCCCTGGATGGCCTGGCCATTTGTATGTGGTAGTACACATTATGGAGACCTATCGAGCACATCCAATTATCTTTCCCTAGGAAGGGAAGTATTGACTGAAGCGTGACCATCTTTCTTTACAGATTTGTTTAGTCTGCTGAGGTCCTATAGGTCTCCAGTCCCCTGTCTTTTTTGGAACTAAAAATAATCTTGAGTAAGTTCCGAATGCTGTCTGGTCTGCTGGGACTGGTTGGATGACTCTTTCTTAGCAGCATCTGGATCTCTACTGTAGCTTGTTCCCTGTAACTGGGTGGAATGTCCGTGATTTTCCTTGTCGGTGGAGGGGGTGTGGCGAAAGGGATGAAGTATCCTCTGGAAATGATGCTTTGTACCCAGTTGTCGTTTATTTTGAGCCAGGTGCGTCTGGGTACAAAGATAAGTGACCCCGACTGCCTCCAGAGCAGGACAGTCGGGCCTCCTTTCAGGAGCACTGGTAGGGCTTCCCAAAGAAGTGATCTCTGTCGCCCTGGTGTTGCGGACCCCCTCTGCTGCGAGGGTGGCGTCTTCCATTATTGCCCCCTCCTCTGACCCTGGAGGGGGAATCACCACGTGTGTCCTGAAAGGCTCCTTTGGCTTTTCGGTACCACATTTTCCCACCCCTTTGACCCTTGGGGTAGGGTCTGATAGGGATGGAAAAATGGACCCTGAGGGCAGACAGTCTTAACGTCCTGCTCACACCTGGTTAAGGTTTCCTAGACTTTAGGCCCGAAAAGAAATGAGCCATCAAAGGGGGTATTCACGAAGGATGTCTTGAAGGGCTCCGCGAAGGAACACAAGCGCATCCAGGAGTGTCTCCTAAGAGCAACTCCTGTACCCACTGCCCTACTCGTTCCATCAGCTGCATATGAAATGAGGCGCATGCACAAGTTCACTATAGAATTGAGGGTAGCAAGCTGGGCGGCAACTTTGTCTGTAGCTCCTGCAGCTACTGTACCCTGAAGAGCATCTTCCAGCTCTTTAAGGAGATCCCTTTGTAGTCTGGTAAAATGGGTTAAATAGTTAAGAGAACGAAGAGCAAATGTTGCTGAACTAAACATGCGCTACCCATATCTATCCTTGATCCTGGAGTCTCTGTTAGGAGGATGGATAGACGAGGAAGTTTCAGACATTTCCTTTTTGGTGGCTGCCGCCGCCGCCACCACCATGGCATCAACTGGCACACCTTTTGTCAAGAAGGATTTATCTAGGGGGGTAGATATAAACTTATTAGGCCTCCTAGGGACAGGCTGCATAGTATCCAGAGACTCCCATGCCCTTCGTGAGACCAGCTGCATCAACTCATCGAAGGATGGAGACACCCAAGAGGTGGAGGGCTGAGACCCAAAAGCCTTCAGGATGACAGATTCGTCCTCAGTAGGGTTGGTGGACTGCCAGTCACCCCTCTGCCTAAGGATTTTCAGTACCTCAGCAAATGAGATATCCTCAGAGGGGGACCGTGGGGACCCTTCTGATTCATCCAAGTCAGTGTCAGATGTTAATGACTCCTGGGGGAGTCCATATGTTTCCTCTTACACACACACACTTCCTGGAAACCTCATCAGTGAGAGCTTCTGGGGGGGTCCCGGATGAGCATAGGCCACCCAATGGGGCTTCCTGAGGCTCTGGGTCTCTGCGCTTAGCAAGGATCTGTGAGGAAGAAGCAGACACAGGCATTTTAGGGGATGAAGAAGCCAGACACAAAGTTGAGGATGCCTTGGGAGACAACTCTCCTCATGGCTTCGAAGGCACCTCTGCTCCGATGCGAAGGGACCGACGGATCTGGAGGAAACCGTCAATACCCCCGGCACCGGGATATTGGCCTCTGAGCCCAAGGTAGAAGCCAAGCTCATCCGAACCAAAGCCCCGAGAGGCAAAGTCAGAACCGATAAGTCAGTTTGACTATCCTCCCCAGACCCTACCAGAGAGTGTCAGCTCCTAGAGTCCTCGATCGGCGCCGAAGAAGTCAGAGTGAACGGAGCTGAAGACACTGGAGCAGATGTCGGCTCCGAAGGCTACACAATCAGCAGGTCTGACTCCTCCAGCTCTGAAGGACCGGTATGGCTCGGAGGAGGAAGAGATATAACTGGCATAAGGGTCTTTGGCTCTGAAGCCGCCTGGGTTGGAGCCGATAATTTGGCAAAGGCTGGTGCCTATAAAAGCTTCTGCACCACCCGATCCACATCCAAATCAGATAGGCTTACAGAAGATCAAGATGATCGGACTGATGGTACTGATTGGAGAAGAGACTATTTAAGAGTTTGGATACCAGTTCCAAGACCAGGGACCAGCTCCGAAAAGAGAAGACAGCCAGCTCAGAGACCTGTGGAGCTGATGTCACAGACTCTAGATTTTTTTTGATTCTCCAGAAGACTTGGAGGACTTTGAAGACTTGCTAGATCCATCCTGGTCAATCAAAGTGTCCTGAAAAGAAGGTTTCAACAAACTGCTATCAATAAGCTTTCTTTTTCTCTCTTGGAGAACTCTAGAGGAAAAGAATGGCATACAGAGCATGTTTCTTGTAGGTGCAAAGCACCCAAGCAATAGACAATTCACATGGCAGTCAGTAACCGACATCTTCTGCCCACATTTAGGGCATTTTTTAAAACCTGACTTAGGGTGTTTTTCTTTTTCATCAGCCATGACAGAAATGGACACGCCCAACAACAGCAATATCAATTAGCCTTCTAATAAAAAACAGGCCAACTATAAGCACACAGACACACACACAAACCTTTTAAACTAAGGCTAACTATAAGCACTAATAAGCCTTTTAGTAAAAAAACAGGCTAACTATGAGCACAAACGCACACAAGCCTTTTAAACTAAGGCTAACTATCACTACTAATAAGAATTATAAAAACAGGCTAAATATATGCACACAAGTCTAACGTTAAACCTAACAAGTCTCACACACACAGAATTTCAACAAGTTAATTCACACTAAGTAATCAGACAATAGTAACTTAACAATTTACGTGACAAGAGGTCACTGAATAAAGATTTTTTTTAGTCAAAGAAGCTAAATAGGCCTATAAGAAAAACGAGGCCAAATATACAGCTAAGAAACAGCACACAAGGAAGGGAACTCTATAGATAAAGCTTTAAGAGTTTATCTAACCTAAATATCTATCTACTATAGTGAAAAAACTAACAACAATATTTGTAAAATAGAAAAGTATTTAAAGCTTACTGGCCCGAGCTATCAGGAACCTCCAATCAGTTGCAGCGGCAAACTACATCTGAGTTCCTATGCACATCTAAAGTGTGCAAAATCCTCTCGCTAGAGGAGTGAGGAGAAGGGAAGAAGGTAGGCAATTGAATGGATTAATTAAGTGACAAATTCATTCATCACTTTTGGCATGAAGGTAGGATTAGTTCTCAAGGATACCCTAGGTCTATATTATATGTTCGAAGTTTGAAAACTTCGAACGTTAAATAATCAAATTTAAATGTTTGAAGTTTCAAACATCGAACATATAAAAACAGAACAAAGCAACGAAAGTGGCGACTGGAAGGTGAAAACTGTGAAGTCCAACAAAATCCACAAAATGTAAAAGTTTTACATTTGTGGATTTTGTTGGACTTTGCAATTTTCACCTTCCATTCGCCACCTTTGTTGCTTTTTTGTGTTTGTTCTTTGGTTTCTTCAGTTTGATATAAAAACGGAACTTATCTGACTAGTGTAAGCATGGGGGCAAGCCCCACTGCACCCCCCATACCCCCCGCTCTTTAAATATACCAACTCCGAGACCACACTATAATGTGGTAAAGGGAAGATTTCCCTTACTGCACTGCAGTGCAGTCTTGGAGTTGGTATATTTAAAGAGCAGGGGGGGGGTGCAGAGGGCCCCCCCCCCGCCTACAGCCATTAGTTTTTTATTTTGTTTTATTTTTTATTATATGTTCGATATTTGAAACTTCGAACATTGAAATTTGATTTAATGTTCGAAGTTTTCAAACTTTGAAGATATAATATAGACCCGGATACCCTATCCTTATGGAAGACCAAAAAGTAGGGTGAAGCCATTAAGGCCCGAACCTCAGAAACCCTTCTGGCAGAGGTTAAGGCTACAAGAAGCACGGTTTTCCATGTGTAAAACGTTAGAGAAGCAGAAGCTGCTGGTTCAAAAGGGGCCTGGGTATGTTGTTCCAGTATATAGTTGAGGTCCCAGGGAGGAGGAACGGGTTTCCTGGGGGGACTTAAGTTTATGATGCCTTTTAAAAAATGCTTGACCTCTATCCTGGAAGCTAGGGGAGGGGTCAGAGGTAATCAGGCAGACAGGGCAGAGCAATGGACTTTAAGAAGAGTAAGCAAGACCACTGTTGCGCAACTCACACAGGTAGGAAAGCACTAGGGGAATGTCCGCACCAAAGGAATCCACTTTCCTTTTTTGGCACCAAACTGAAAATCTTCTCCACTTGAAAATGTAAGATTTCCTAATAGTGGGTTTCCTGGCCTCCTGCAAAACCCTTAGCACGACCTTAGAGAATAGGTGCCTGAAAGGGATCAAATGTTGATCACCTACAGGGTCAGCTGTAGAGTTAGCAAATGTGGGTAAATCAACGATCCCTTATCCTGAGTGAGTAGGTCCAGCTGGCTGAGGTAATTTGTAGTGATGACCCTTGGCCAACTGCAGAAGAAGAGGGAACCAGTGCTGTCTTGGCCAAAAGGGAGTTACTAACAAGATTTTGGGTTTGTCCTGTTGAATTTTCAGTAGGACTTTCTGAATTAAGGAGACAAGAAGAATACATAACAAAACATCCCCTTCCATGAGAAAGACAGAGCATCCACCTACCGCACTTAAGGATGAGGAGCCTTGGCACAAAAGCGAGGAAGTTGTCTGTTCATAGGGGAGGCGAATAGGTCCAGTTCTGGAGTACCCCACTGGTGAACTAGGTCCAGGAACACATCCCTGTAGGGCATCCACTTGTGAGATTGTGTCATGGACCTCCTTAATGCGTTTGCCACCGAGTTCTGAGCTGAGGGAAGGTACACAGCATGCAGAGTTACTTTGTATAAGTCAGCCAATTCCCAAGCTTTGATGGCCAAGCGACAGAGGAGATAGGATTTTGTGCCCCCCTGCGTGTTTATGTGCCCCCCTGCATGTTTATGTACCAAAGGACCATGGTATTGTCTGTGAGAATCTTTAGGGGTCCTGGCAAGAATAGAGGGTGAAAAGTCTGTGAGGCTAAAAGTAAGGCCCTCATTTCCTGGATGGTGATATGTTCCTTCCTTTCAGAAGGGGACCAAAGGCCCTGAACTTTCCTGGAAGCAAAGGTTGCTCCCCATCCCAGGACTTAGGTGTCTGTGAAGAGTTGCTGAACTCACTGAAGAACCTGAAGAGGTAGGCCTGGGTTCTGAGTGAGTTGCTGCATCTACAAATCTAACTCTAACTTCAGGCAGGGAAGAAGGGGGATCATGACATCTAAAGGATGAGCATGCTGGGACCAAACTGCTTTAGAAACCACTTGAACTTTTTCATGTGCAGCTTTGCAAAGGGCAGCATGGGAATAATACAGGCCATGAACCCCAGCAGTCTGAGAAACTCCCTGGCTATGATGGAAGGAAGAAGAGCTTCCATGAATGCCCTGAGACAGACTGCTTTCTCCACAGGGAAAAAACCTTCATCAAGTTTGTGTGAAACCTGCACCCCAGGAATACAAGATCCCAACTTGGTGTGAGACAGGATTTTTTGTGAAACCCAGTGCCTGCAGAAAGGGGATGTCTAGGTTCAGATGTTGGGTTAAGAGGTCTGGGCTGCTGGCCAGAAACAGCAGATCGTCTAAGTATGGGTAAACCTGAAGTCCTTTCAGCCTTAAATATGGAATGGCTGGGGCTAGGCACTTTGTGAATACCCTTGGAGCAGCAGAAAGACCAAAAGGCAAGGCAGTAAATTGAAAGTGCGAAGAACTCACTGAGAAACACAAAAATCTTCTGAAGAGGGGGTGCATAGGGATATGCAGGTATAAATCCTTGAGATCCAGAGAAGCTAAGAAAACTTGAGGGGGCACCAGGGGCAGAAGAGTAGGTAGGGATAGCATTCTGAAAGAAGGCGCCACCAAGAAGGTGTTTAATAGGGAGAGATCCAAGATAGGCATCCAAGGGCCATCTTTCCTTGGAACTAGAAAAGTACAGTTTTGTACCTACCATAAATGTAGATGTTCGAAGATCCACATTGCTGCAGTCCTAACACTTGGGGTAGTCCGCTGTCCCAGTCGGCCCGAATACCAAAGTATAAGGCTGACGTCGGTCAGGGCGCATTAGTCTGACGTCAGGACGTCAGGGTACAAATGCGCATGACCGACGTCATATCCTCAGTCTTTTCTTGCCCCAGATGTCAGAAGACCCTAAAAAGATAAGGCCAAAACCAAAAACCACCAAACACTCCTGTACCAAATATATATACAATATATACAATTTACAAAAGTACAACCCCACCCACACAACCACCCCTAAACACAGAGGGGAAGGAGGGAGGATAAATTGGACTGCAGCAATGTGGATCTTCGAACATCTACATTTATGGTAGGTACAAAACTGTACTATGTTCTTCATCCCACATTGCTGCAGTCCTAACACTTGGGTAGAATCCCAAAGCAGAGGTAAGGGAGGCTGGCAAATCATAAAGAAGCTGGAGCTGTCAACATGCCCTGCAAAATAGCCGTGGCAAAACCAGCCCTAGATTTAGAGTAGAGAGGAAGGTGGTAATGCTTAGAGAAAGTATGCACTGAACTCCAAGTAGCTGCCTCCAAAATATCCTTAGTTGCCACCCCTTAGAAATGCTGTTGAAGTGGCAGTAGCCCTAGTGGAATGAGGCCTAATCCCAGCTGGAATCTCCTTGCCATGATGGGAATAACAAAATGCAATGCAAAACCCAATCCACTTAGAAATAGTTTGTTTTGACACAGGCTTGCCCTGAGAACTCAAAGCAAAAGAAACAAACAACTGCTGAGACTGCCTAAAATCCTTAGTCCTGCTTAAATAATAACGCAACTGCCTGTGTACATCTAAAGTGTGCAAAATCTTTTCCCCTTATTTTGGGGATCTGCATAAAAAGTGGGCAAATGAATAGTTTGGTTTAAAGCCACACTAGAGACCACCTTAGGCATAAAGGAAGGATTAGTACGTAATGATACCCTATCCTTATGGAAAATCAAAAAGGCTCAACCGCCATAAGGGCCTGCATTTCACACACCCTTCTTGCAGAAGTAATGGCCAACAAAAAGCAGTCTTCCATGACAAGTATTTCAATTCAGCAGTAGCCAAGAGGCTCAAAAGGTTGTAGAGTAAGTTTCTCCAACACAAAATTGAGGTCGCAAGCAGGAGTAGGAGCTCTACGTGGGGTCTTATATTCTTTGCCCCTCTAAGAAATTGCTTAAACAAAGGATGAGAAAACAATGGTGGGTCACAATCATAGTGAGCTGAAATTGCTGCAGCATGAATCTTAATGGAAGAGAAAGACAAACCTTTGTCCAATAACTCAGTAAGATATTGAAGAGCCACACTCAAATTAGGCTCAGAAACCTCCAAATCCTTTGCTGCACTCCAAAATAAAAATCTCTTCCATTTGTCTGCATACACTTTCCTTGTACTAGGTCTCCTGGCTTCCATAATCACATTCAAAACTTGTTGAGGAAGTTGAGACCTGCTGTGGTTCAAAACAGAATATGCCAGGCTGTTAGATGAAGAGAGTGAAGCTTGACATTGAGTAGATGACCGTCTCTCTGAGACAATAGGTGTGGAATCAAAGGTAAAGGCCATGGAGGCTTCCTTACCAGACTCCTCAGTAATGGGTACCAGTGTTGTCGAGGCCAATCTGGAGCTATTAAAATCATCCTTGGCTTGTCTTGCCTGACCTTTAGGAGTACCTTTGGGAGGAGAGGCAGAGGCGGAAAGGCGTACACATGAAGATTTTTCCAACTGAAAGAAAGAGCATCCACTTTCCAAGCTGTGTGATGAAACCTTTTCGTGCAAAACTTTGGCAGCTGGTGGTTTAGTGGAGAAGTTTAACAGATCTATGTCTGGAGTTCCCCATGACACTGTCAATTTTCGAAATACATGAAGATCCAGTTTCCACTCGTGGGGATCCATGATTTGCCTGCTTAACACATCTGCTAAGGAGTTCTGTGCTCCCGGCAGAAACCTTGCCTGAAGATTTAGTTGCAAGCTGAGCGCAGTCTCCCACAAAATCATTGCTTGCCTGCATAGAGGATAAGAATGTGTTCCCCCTTGTTTGTTGATGTACCACATGACAGTTGTGTTGTCTGTTAGAATCAACACCTGTCCTGGAAGAAGTAACTCCTTGAAAGCCAGTAATGCAAACTGGACTGCCAACATCTCCTTCATGTTGATATGTAGATGCTGTAGTCTGGCAGGCCACTTGTCTTGTATCCACTTTCCATTCAGATGAGCTCCCCAAGCTATGTCTGAGGCATCTGTCGTTAGAATCTGACTCGCCTCTGGCCGGGTCACAGAGAGTCCCTTGTTTAGGTGACATTCCTGAGCCCACCACAAAAATTCCTTTTGAATGCAAGGTATTATTTGAATGACAGTGTCCCAATCCTGGCAGTGCTGTCTCCATACATTTTTGAGATACCATTGCAGCTTCCTCATATGCAGTTTGGCATTGGGAAGCACCAGAATACAAGATGCCATGAACCCTAAGGCTTGAAGGACTGTCCTTGCAGTCAGCCCGGACTGAAGAGATAGTTGATGGAAGTAAAGTGAAAGATTCTTTTGTTTGTCCGGGGTTAAAAAGGCCATCTGGGTTGCTGTATTCAGTCTCACACCCAGAAAGCACATGTCTTGAGAGGGTACTAGACTGGACTTTATTTCGTTCACAGAATACCCCAGGCATCTTAGCACTGCTATCACATATTCCAAATGCTGAAAAAGGTCTTCCTTTTCTTGAGCCAGAATCAGGCAGTCGTCCAAGTAAGGATAGATTTGTATTCCTTTTAGCCTGAAGTAAGCTATCACTGGAGCCAGAACTTTTGTGAATACTCTGGGCGCAGTAGATAAGCCAAAGGACAATGCAGAGAACTGATAATGGGAATTCCCAGCTCGAAAACGCAGATACTTCCTGCAACTTAGTCTGATAGGCACATGAAGGTAAGCCTCCTTGAGATCTAAAGTTACCATCCAATGATCTTTTCCCAGCAGAGGTAAAAGCTGTTGCAACGTCAACATCTTGAACTTGGGAATGTCCAGATAAGTGTTGAGGATAGACAAATCCAAAATTGGTCTCCACGTGTTCCCCTTTTTTGGTACTAGGAACAGGCGAGAATAAAATCCTAGGCCCCTTTCTGGCACAGGAACCGCTGAATGGCCCCTATTTGGAGTAACAGAGAAATTTGCTTGTGAGCCTCTTTTCTTTGTAGAGGAGGAATGTCTGGCATGCCTTTGAAAGGAGGCAAGGTATGGAAATAAAACCTGTAACCGTGGTGAATGATATCCAATACCCATCTGTCTTGGGTAATTAAACTCCAATTTTCTTTGAAAAGTGCCAGCCTTCCTCCCAAAGGTGCTGCCAGACGAGAAGGCTCTGGCAGCTGAAAAGGCAGGTCATTAGGTCTGTTTACGAAAGGACTGACCCCTGCCCTCACCAGAAGACTGAGCAGGTGAACTCCCTGTTCTAGGCCTAAAAGAACCTTGAGCTCTGCCCCTGCCACGTCTAGACCTACCCCATCATAAGAAGGATATGTCCACCCCTTAGTAGGCCAATTTCTACTAAACTTCGGAGGCTGAACCTGCAAAAAATCTTTAACAGTCTGCATAGACTTAGCCTTGTCCTCCATTTTCTTTAAAACTGCTTCCACAGGCGAACCAAACAACACATCAGATTGTAACGGAGCATCTAAAATCCTTGTCTTAACATGCTCAGCCAAATTCTGATCCCTCAACCAGGCGTGCCTGCGAAGAACAGAACCAGTGGCAGCCACCCTCGAAGAGGCCTGTACAGCATCAAAACCACATTGCAAAGAATGCTTACCCACCTGTTCAGAAACATGAACTAAATCCTGCAACTCTTTACACTCAATACCTTCCGCCAGAGCATCCACCTTAGACTTCAATTGTGAAAGGAGATAATTTTGGTACTTTAACATGTGGAACTGGCAATTCAAAGCCCTCATGGCTAAAGTGGAAGAAGTATACACCTTCTTTCCCCACCTATCCAAAGCCCTTGCCTCTTTATCAGGAGGAACAGGATTTTTAACAACAGAAGCCTTAACACCTTTAGGCCCCTGAGAAATGGTTTCTGGGTCTGCCCTAGGACTCTTAAAAAGATACTTATGAGCTTCAGGCACCCTATAATACCTATCCGGTTTAACTGGAGCAGGAGGCAAAGAATCAGGGTTCAGAGAAGCCTCTGCAAAAACATCTTCCACCACATCCAGAACAGGAGGTATAGCCAAAGGCCTGTGCTGGGGTAAAAACAAAAATTCCCTTAGCCTTTTCCTGGAATCAGAAAAATCTTGACCTTCCCATTTAAAATGCTCCCTCATGGAATGAAGAGTCTCTGAAAAAGAAAAATCCTCAGGAGGAGAAGCCGAAGGAGTAGAATCATCTACATCAGAATCAGAATAAGGAGGATACTCCTGCAAGTCTTCAGCCGGAGACTCAGAAGCCTCCGAACACTGCTCAAAACTCTCAAGCTCAGGTTCCACCCTAGGCCTCTTATCAGGAGGGGGCATAGAACCTCTAATCATAGTAATCAAATCTTCTGCCATTTTAAGCATATGTTTCTTGGGCAGAGACCCTGAAGAACTAGGAGAAACCCCCACTGAAGTTAAACCTGGCCTGCCTCTCGAAGAAGCCTTGGAAACAGAAGGGGAGGGCCTAACCACCTTAGGAAGGGAGGGGAGAACAGCTACCTGAGAAGCCCCCTCAGCCTGGCCTACCTCCTGAGAGGAAACATCCTGTAACAGTAAAGTCTCACCCTGAGACTCCAAAGAGACTTCTGGCAGAACCTCCGGCTCCACCGAGCCCTCTAAAGAACCGACGTCCGGGACAGACGGCTCTTCCAACCTAGGCTTTGCTGCTTTGTCCTTGCGCTTTTTGATAAGCGGGCGCCGGAGCATCCGACGGCATTTTATAATTACAACGCTTCCCAAAAACTAACCTGGCACAGTCTAACCTTCTCTTAATAGTGCGTTTGTTAAATCTAGCACAAGAGCGACATCCAACAACGTCGTGCTCAGGCCCTAAGCAAGGTATACACAAGGTATGGTAATCCCTATGAGGTATCTGCTTCCCACAAGAAATACAATTATTCACTTTTTCTGACATCCTGTTAAATACTGAGGCAAGAAAAACCAAAATATTCCCCAACGGGTACTTAGCCAACTTTGATTCGGTCTGAAACTCCGACTTCAGAAAATTTCAGAACGCCAACCTGCACTCGCAATACTGCTTCTGCATCGGACCATGCGGCAAAAAAGACTGGGGATATGACGTCGGTCATGCGCATTTGTACCCTGACGTCCTGACGTCAGACTAATGCGCCCTGACCGACGTCAGCCTTATACTTTGGTATTCGGGCCGACTGGGACAGCGGACTACCCCAAGTGTTAGGACTGCAGCAATGTGGGATGAAGAACATCATCCTGGAGTAAAATCCCTTTCCCTGCTGTTCTGGAGGGACAGACTGAATTGTGCCTTGTTTGGAAAGTTGATCTAGAATCGAAGAAAACAGATGCAGTTGACTGGGGGGGGGGGGGGTCGAGGTCGTGTCTCACTGACAGCCTTGTACAACCTGTACCCAGACCCTCCAGACTGTACTTCGATATTTAACGCAAGGTCCATCACCCAACTGTCCCCAAACTCAATTGATCCAACCACCTCTGCCTCCCGTCCGGTTGGGACTGCAGGCACGTTCCACCGCGCCTGGCCCAATGGCAGACCAAACTTACGAGTCAACCTTTCTGAATGGAGGGAAAAAAGTTCTGGAGATGGAAAGTGTGGACGTCCCTTTTATGGTGGACGTTGTCTGCGATATTCCAGGTACAGGCAGTGGCTCTAGGCTTTTGTATACAGGTCAGACGTTGGGTGGTTGGGCAGAATACAACCCATATGTAAAGAATACTGCAACACTGAATAGAAAGACATCTACTGTTATGGTAACTTTACTTACAAAACTGTACCATGTTTATAACTGTAATGTGCAATATTGATCACTGCTGCAGTAGCCTTAACAATATGGGTAGATTACACTAACTTACTACTTTTGGAAGGTGAAGGGCCCAGAAGCCCCTGGAGAATGGTTCTAGCAAAGCCTGATCTAGACTTAGAGAAGGTATCAAGCTTGTAATGTGTAGTAAACACATGTATAAAGGATCAAGCTGCTGCTTTTAGGATACTTCTAGAATCCAACCTTTTCCAAAAAGCCATAGATTAAGCCAAGGCCCTTGTCAAGTGGGCCTTGGCCCTGCCTGGAATAGTTTTACTGTGGTAAGTATATCAAAAGGTAACAGTCTGAGACAACCTTTTAGAAATAGTCTGCTTCCATACAGGTTGTTCTTTTTACCTTCATGAGAAAAGAAAGACTGATCCAAAGATCTGTAACAATTTGTTCTGTCAAGATAGTACCAGAGTGGTCTGGGAACATTCCAGGTATGAAGTTTCCTTTCTCCCCAATTGTTTAGGTTCAGGAAAGAAAATGGGGTGATGGACAGTTTGGGTTAAAGTAAAGATGGATACCACTCTAGGCATAAAAGAATGATTAGTTCTCAAAGAAACCCTGTCCCTTAGGTACACTTATTCCAGAGGTTAGAGTAATCGTATAACAGTTCCCCATGTTAAGAACCTTTAGCTAGTTCAACTGGGGTCAACTTCTCTAACACAAAATTAAGATGTCAAGGAGGGGGCTACCAGTTTTCTTGGTGGCCTCTAATACAAAACCTCTTTCAAAAGCATTTTGACATGAGAATGCAATGAAAAAGGAGGATCCATGGGCAGACATTCTGAAACAGACAATAAATTAACCTTGATGGAGGAGTAAGAAATGCCATAGGATAGTAACTCTCACAAATATTGTAAAACCAGAGCACAATTAGCCCTGAATGGCTGCTGGTTATGTTGTTGGAACCAACAAGAAAACCTTTTCCACTTGCTAATATATTATTTTCTAGCTGCAGGCCTTCTAGCTCCATTAGTACCTGCTGCACATCCTCAGTAAACAGGTGCCTAAAAGGAATTAAGACCCCATATCATCCAGGCAGTCAGTTAAAGTTGAATGGGGTCAGGGTTTATCAATCAACCCTGATCTTGAGCAAGTAGATCCATTCTGTGAGAAAGCTTGTGCTAATGGCCCCTGGCCATTTTCAAAAGAAGGCAGAAGGCACAATTGTGTAAAATATTACCCTAATAGTAGATGTTCTTCTCTTCACTGTTGCAGTATTCTTCACAGTAGAGTTCTCCTGCCAAGGACAGACCAACATTCGGCCACTACACCAAAGCCCTTAGATCTTGTATGCATTGTAAGTCACATGCATGCTCTCCCTATAGGCTGCAGGGCATAAAGATGACATACAGATGCAGTTACCCAAAACTGAACTGCCCCAGTAGAGAGACAATTTTCATAGGACAAAAGAGGTTATGCACATCCAAAAGGAGAAAATGTGGATGGAAAAGGGAGACCCTCGACAAGGAGGGAAAACAAAAGAAAAAAGGGGTTGGAGAGAGGGAGTGAATACTGCAACAGTGAAGAGAAGGAATCTACTGTTATGGTAGGATTTTGCACGACTGTACTATGTCCTTCTACATCACAGTTGCAGTATTCTTCATAGTAGGGAAAGTACAAAAGTTTAAGAAAAGGATTGGGAGGTGGGAGACTGGGAAGATCCCTCAACAAACCCATGCAGAATGGTTATAGCAAAACCTGCTGTGGCCCTATAAACCACATCCAAATTATAATGCTTAGTAAAGGTATGCACTGAAGACCAAGTAGCAACTTCAATGATAGAACTGATGTCCAATTCCATGAAGAAAGCACCAGAACAGGCAACAGCCCTAGTGGAGTGAGCTCTAACAGAAGTAGACATTTGCCATAAAAAGAATAACAAAAAGAAATGATCTTAGATATCCAGGAGGAGCTGGTTAGTTAGAAACAGCTACCCAAAATGTCCTCAGATGAAAAGAAACAAAAATGATCAGATTTAAGACATGACCTTAGTTTTATCCAAATAATACCTGAGCTGTCTGCAAATCCAAAGTATGAAGAATCCTCTCACTAGCAGACAGAGGAGAAGGAAAAAAGGAAGGGAGTTGTACTGTTTGATTCAGAGGCAACTCATTAACAACCTTGGGCATAAAAGAAGGATTAGTCTGAGTAAAAAACTAAAAAAAGGGATAGCCATATAGACCTGAAGCTCAGAAACCCTCTGAGCAGATGTAAGACAGTCTTCCCGATACAATGATGTAGAGAAACTGAACCTGCAAGCTCCAAAGGAGGCTGGGTTCAATTTTTTTCTAAAACAGAATTAAGGTCCTAAGGAGGAGAAAAGTACAGTTGTGTACACTTACCATAAATGTAGATGTTTGAGTGTATTCACTGTTGCAGTCATTACAGTTGGGTTATCCTGCTGGCAGGCTATCTGCAGTCGGCCTAAATTCCAAAGTCTAGGTCCGGCATCGGTTGCTGTCGCCTCCTCCCTGATGTCAGTGCGCCAGGGGTATAAAAGATGCAGCTGACGCCATTTTCTTCAGTTTTTCTTGCCCCAGATGTCAGGTGCCCCCAAAAGGGTAGGCTAAAAATACGTCAATAAAACATGCATGCACCAAAGTACGTTTTGCCTTCATCTACAAGCAAATAAACCACATAGGTTGTATAGAATAGAGAAGTACAGATAAGTTCCAGCAAAGAGATGGGGGATGGTGGGTGGGTAACCTGGACTGCAACAGTGAATACACTCGAACATCTACATTTATGTTAAGTGTACACAACTGTACTATGTTTATCGTGTTTCACTGTTGCAGTCATTACAATTGGGTTGAATCCCAAAGCTAAGTTTGGGTGGCTGGAGCTAAAGAGGATTAGGAGAGGCTATGAGGCCCTGCAGAACTGCAGTGGCAAAGCCTGCCCTGGATTTACAGTAGAGTGGTAAGTGATAGTGCTTTGTAAAGGTGTGCACTGAACTCCATGTTACAGCCTCTAAAATGTCTTTGGTTGGTACTCCTCTGAGGAAGGCTGCTGCTCTGGTTGAATGTGGCCTAATGCCCTTTGGCACTGGTTTGCCATGTTGTGAATAGCATAAACGAATGCAGTGGCCTATCCACTTTGAAATAGTCTGCTTTGAGATAGCCTTTCCTTGTGATCCTGCAGCATATGCCACTAGTAATTGCTCAGTCTTTCTGAAAGCTTTAGTTCTGTTCAAGTAGAAGCATAGCTGTCTGTGTATGTCCAAAGAATGCAGAAGTCTTTCACCCTTATTCTATGGGTTTGGATAAAAGGTAGGCAAATGAATGGATTGGTTAAGGGCCACACTGGATACTACCTTAGGCATAAATGTCGGGTTTGTCCTCAGAGAAACCCTGTCTGGATAAAAAAAGAGAAAAGGTTCCACAGCCATGAGTGCCTGTAGCTCTGAGAATCGTCTTGTAGAGGTTATTGCTAGGAGCAGAGCTGTTTTCCAAGATAAAAATTTTATATCAGCTGTAGCGGCTGGCTCAGAAGGAGGCAGGGTGAGTTTTTTCAAGACGTAATTGAGGTCCCATGCAAGTATTGGTATTCTCCTTGGAGGCCTTAAGTTTTTGGCTCCTCTGAGGTACTGCCTTAATAAAGGATGAGAAAAAATAGGTGACACTGTATTGTAATGAGCTAAAATGGCTTAAACATGAATTTTAATTGATGAAAAGGATAGGCCTTTGTCCAGCATCTCAGTTAAGTATTGTAAAATCTGAGGAATGTTTGGTACAGTCATGTCAATCCCTTGTGCCTGGTTTCAAGCACAGAATCTCTTCCATTTTCCAGCATAAGGTTTTCTGGTACTAGGCGGCCTGGCCTCCAAAATGACATCCATCACTGCTTTAGTGAGAGGTGTGTTTTAAATGACTACATTATCCACCATGCTGCCAGATTTAAGGTCTTGAGTTGGCTATGCAGGATCTGGTGGTTCTGTTGGGACAGTAGGTGAGGTATCTGTGGTAATGTCTAGGCTGGGCATTGAGACACGTTCCTTAGGATTGGGTACCAGGGCTGGCGGGGCCAGTCTGGAGCAATCAGTATCATTTTTGGCTTCTCTTGTCTGACCTTTATTAGTACCTTGGGAAGGAGAGGCAGTGGAGGAAAGGCATATACTGTTACGTTTTTCCAGCTGAAAGATAGGGCATCCACTTTCCATGGTTGCCTGTGATAAGTCCTTGAGCAGAATCTCTGTAGTTGTCAGTTGTAAGGGGAGGCAAATAGATCTATGTCCGGGCATCCCCATTTCCTTGTTATCATGCTGAAGACTTGAGGATCCAATTTCCACTCGTGGGGATTCATGAGGTTTCTGCTTAGTTCGTCTGCCAGAGTATTTATCTTTCCTGGCAGGAACTGTGCCTGCAGATGTACTTGGTAAGTCAATGCTGTGTCCCACAAAGTCATGGCTAGTCTACAAAGGGGGTAGGAATGAGTGCCTCCCTGCTTGTTTATATACCACATGACCATAGTGTTGTCTGTCTTTATCAGTAGTTGTCCCGGATGAAGTAGATCCTTGAAGGCTGTCAGGGCTTTCTGAACAGCTAGCATCTCTTTTTGATTGATATGTAGATGCATTTGGTTTATGGACCATGTGCCCTGAATACATCTTCCTGCCATGTGGGCCCTCCAGGCATAATCTGATGCATCCGTTGTTAATGTTTGCCTGCCTGGGGGTAAAGTGAATGGCTGCCCCTTGTTGTGGTGACAGGCCTTCGCCCACCATCGAAACTCCTGTTGCAGGCAAGGAATGAGGGTAATTATTGTCTCCAGGCTGTGGCAATGTTGAGTCCAAACACTTTATAGATACCATTGAAGTTTCCTCATATGCAGTCTTGCATATGGAATTAGCAGAATGCAGGATGCCATGAAGCCCAAAGCCTGCAGAATTTTTCTTGCAGATAATTGGGCCTTTGTTGCCAACAGTTTGAAATAAGTAGTCAGTTGCCTTTGTCTGGCGTGAGATAAGCCATCTGGGCAGTTGTATTTAAGCTTGCACCCAGGAATATTATCTCTTGAGAGGGTACTAGTTTTGATTTATTTTCGTTTACTGTGTACCCTAGGCATGTTAGTAATCTTTTTACAAATGCCAGATGCTGTAGTAGAATGTCCTTGTTCTCTGCTTGAATGAGGCAGTCGTCCAAGTAAGGATATATTTGTATTCCTCTTTGTCTGCAGATTGCAATTACTGGAGCCAGGCATTTTGTGAAGACCCTGGGCGCAGTAGATAAGCCAAAGGGCAGTGCAGAGAATCGGTAGTGCATTGAGCCAGCTATGAATCTGAGGCATCTTCTGCATGACTGTCTGATTGGAACATGCAGGTATGCCTCTTTTAGGTCTAAAGTTACAAGTCAAGCCTTCTTGCCCAGCATGGGCAGAAGCTGCTGTAGAGTCAACATTTTGAATCTTGGTATATCCAGATATGTGTTTAGAATAGATAGGTCCAGTATTGGTCTCCAGGCTTTATCCTTTCCGGGCACCAAGAACAGTCTTGAGTAAAATTCTTGTCCCTGCTCTTGCTGTGGTACTTGCTGAATGGCCCTCATGTCCATGAGGGATGAGACTTGTTTTTGTGCATCTGCCGATTGATTTTTTGGCAGGTCTGGCAAACCATTTGCCCTTGGCAGGGTATGAAAGTTAAACTTGTAGCCTTGTGACACTATGTCTACCATTTGTCCTGGGTTATTATGTGCCAGTTTAGAGAAAAAAGTGCTTGTTTTCCCCTTAAAGGTGCTGCCAGAAGATAAGTGCTTGGCGCAGGCAGGGGGGGGGGAAGTCATTGTGACTGTTTCCTGTACGGCTGTGATTTGTCTTCTCCACTTTTGGAGGTAGAAGCACCCCATTGTTTAGACCTGTACGAGCCTTGGGGCTGGGATCTGCCTCTAAGGCATCTGTATCTGCCCCTTTGTGGCCTGTCTTGATACTGGAAAGGACCAATTCTTAGTAGGCCAGTGTCTGCTAAATCTTGGGAGGCTGTACCTGTAAGAAATCCTTGACTGTTTTATAGATTTAGCTTTGTCCTCCATTTTCTTCAACACCTCTTCTGCTTTAACTCCAAACAAGGTATCATGCTGTAATGGAGCATCTAATAATTTTGCTTTAACATGATCAGGCAGATTCTGTTCCTTTAACCAAGCATGCCTCCTAATGACAGAGCCCGTAACAGCGGCCCTGCAGGAGGCCTCCAGAGAATCAAAACCACATTGCAAAGTATGCTTTCCAACTTGTTCAGCTGCATGCAATAAATCCTGCATTTCTTTGTTTTCTGCACATTCAGAATTTGTCAACATATTCTATTTATGCAGTGACATAATATATTGCTGATATTTAAGCATATGAAACTGACAATTTAAAGCCCTTGTAGCAGAAGTGTAAATCTTTTTTCCCCATCTGTCCAGTGCCCTAGAATCCCTGTCAGAGGGGGTAGGGTTTTTTGCAGTGGAAGCCTTGACCCCTTTGGGACCCGGAGAGATAGTGTCTGGGTCAGCATCAGGGTTTTTGAAAATAAATTTATGGGAATCAGGAACCCTGTAGTATCTGTCCGGCTTAACAGGAGCTGGAGGTAAAGAATCTGAAGTCAGACTGTACTCTGAAAATACATCATCTACAATGTCTAACACAGGTGGAATAGCAAGGGGGCTGTGCTGAGGTAATAAAAGGAAGTCTTGGAGCCTTTTCTTAGATACTGAATAATCTTGGCTCTCCCAGTGGAAATGCTCCTTCATGGTATGCAGAGTTTCCCCAAATGAATAATCCTCAGGAGGAGAAGCTGAAGGGATAGATTCTTCAGCATCAGAATCCTCATAGGGAGGAAGAGAGTATTCCCGATCAGAAGAGGAATCAGATGAAATGGAAACCTGATCTGAAGATTCATATTCTGTCTCTTGCCTAGGCCTCTTATCAGGAGTGGGATGGGAACTCCTGATCAAAGTAATTAGGTCTTCGGCCATTTTGAGCATCTGTTTTTTGGGCATGGAGGCCTGTCCATGTGGCTGTTGTACTTGTTTCTTTGTCTTTAAAGGTGCTTTAGTCTTTGCCTTTGAAGCTGAAGTCGTTTTAACATATAATTGTGTAGGCCTGAAAACACCCTCAGAAGCCGATGCCTGCTCAGTGGTTCTGGACCCATCTGAGGGAATGTTTTCCGAGGTTCCAATACCTTGAGTTTCTAGTGGTCTAGTTGGCTCCACGTGGGAGTCAGTAGCGGCCTGCGGCTCTAAGGTAGCGGGCATTAGGGGCTGTGAAAGTGCCTCACTGAGAACCGGCGACTGGCTTAGAAGCAGCCTCGTCAGTTTTGGACCTTGGATGCTTGTCCTTTTCTTTGCGTTTCTTGTGAATTCTGGTAGTTGGATGGCTATCCAACGACATTGTGTAATTAAATCTTCTGCCAAAGTAGTGAAAAGCAAAATCGTACTGGTGCTTAATAGTGCGCTGGTTAAATCTTGCACAAAACCTACAATTAGTGACGTCGTGGTCAGGGCCTAGGCAAGGAATACAGTAGGAATGGAAGTCCTTATGAGGTATTTGCTTCCCACAAAAAATACAATTATTAAGTTTTTCTGACATCGGTCTGGAGCAAGAAAAAAGTTTCCCCAACGGGGTACTTAGCTTTTAATGAAGACTTCGGATCTGAAATTCGAACACGAAAATCTCAGGAGTCGGCCGACTGCCACTTGTGAACTGCTTTTGCTTCGGGCACCACTCGGCAAGAAAGACTTTAGAAAATGGCATCGGCTGCATCTTTTATACCCCTGGTGCACTGACGTCAGGGAGGAGGGGACAGCAACCGACGCCGGACCTAGACTTGGGAATTCAGGCCGACTGCGGGTAGCCTGCGAGCAGGATAACCCAACTGTAATGACTGCAACAGCGAAACACGATGAACATCAGGTTGGATGCCTTTAAGAAACTATTTGTCCTCAAAGCGAGACGTTAAAGGAGGATTCAAGGGCAGATAGGCAGATGGGCCTTTACAGAAGAAAGTACAGTTGTGTACACTTACCATAAATGTAGATGTTCGAGTGTCTTCACTGTTGCAGTCATGACTGTAGGGTTCTCCCCTGCCGGCAGGCAGTCCTCGGTCAGCCAGAATCCCAAAGTCTGGGTCCGGCGTCGGCTGCTCAGCCACGCTACCTGACATCAGAGCGCCAGGAGTACAAAGCTGGCAGCCGACGCCATGTTCTCCAGTTTTTCTTGCCCCAGATGTCAGGTGTTCCAAAATGAGTAAAAACCCATACCCTTTGCAAATACACCTCAGGAGAAGGGTGAAGAAGGGAACCACACAAAAGAAAAAAAATAAGAGGGGACAGGAGGGAGGGTAACCCAGACTGCAACAGTGAAGACACTCAAACATCTACATTTATGGTAAGTGTACACAACTGTACTATGTTCATCATGTTTCACTGTTGCAGTCATGACTGTAGGGTTGAATCCCAAAGCAGAATAAAAGGGAGGTGGTCATAAAGCAGAGGGGGCGGCTAAAAGGCCCTGCAAGACTGCAGAAGCAAAGCCTGCCCTAGACTTAGAGTAGAGAGGTAGATTGTAGTGCTTAGAAAAAGTATGCACTGAACTCCAAGTTGCAACTTCCAAAATGTCTTTGGTAGGAACTCCCCTGAGGAAGGCAGCTGAAGTGGCAGCAGCTCTGGTAGAGTGAGTCATTATACTCCCTGGGATTTGCTTTCCATGGTGTCAATAACAAAATCTGATTCCATGAGCAATCCATTTAGAAATGGTCTGTTTTGAAATGGCTTTACCTTGGGAACTTGAAGCATAAGAAACAAACAATTGCTCTGATTTCCTGATGTCCTTGTTTCTGTCCAGGTAAAAACGTAGTTGTCTGTGTACATCCAAGGTATGCAAGATCCTTTCCCCCCTATTTTGAGGACTGGGGAAAAAAGTTGGCAGGTGAATAGCTTGATTTAAAGCCACTTTGGAAACCATCTTAGGCATGAAAGTAGGATTAGTCCTTAAAGACACCCTGTCTTGGTGAAAAATAATATAAGGTTCCACAGCCATGAGAGCTTGCAACTCCGAAACTCTCCTGGCAGAGGTCAGAGCTAACAGGATGGCGGTCTTCCAAGATAAAAACTTGATGTCAGATGTGGCAGCAGGCTCAAAAGGAGGTAAGGTGAGTTTTTTCAAAACATAGTTGAGATCCCAGGCAGGAATGGGTGGAGATCTAGGGGGCCTTACATTCTTAGCTCCTCTGAGAAATTGTCTCATGAGCTGGTGGGAAAAGATTGGAGGGTCTGTATTATAATGAGCAGAAATAGCAGAGGCATGTATCTTTATGGAAGAAAGAGAGAGACCCTTATGTAAGAGGTCTGTCAGGTAAAGTAAAATCAGAGGAATGCTAGGAATAAGAGGATCCGAATCCTGAGCCTGCATCCAGGTGCAAAATATTTTCCATTTTCCTGCATAAGATTTTCTAGTGCTAGGACGTCTGGCTTCTAAAATGACATCCATAACCTGCTTGGGTAAGAGAGAATGAATCATAGACCCTGGATTAACCAGGCAGCCAGGCTGAGAGTTTTGACATGGGAGTGCAAAACCTGACACTGGTGTTGGGACAGAAGGTTCGGAGTCTGAGGTAAAACCCAAGGGGGCTCCAGAGAAAGGTTTTTCAGTGTTGGGTACCAAAACTGTTGAGGCCAGTTTGGGGCCAGTAAAATTATCATCTTGGGCTTGTCCTGTTTGATCTTTAATAACACCCGTGGAAAAAGATGTAGAGGCGGGAAGGCATACCCCGAGAGGTTTCTCCAACTGAATGATAGTGCATCCACTTTCCAAGCTAGTTTGTGGAATGTCCTTGTGCAAAAAATCTGTAGCTGATGATTGAGGTGGGATGCAAAGAGGTCTATGTGAGGACATCCCCAGACTGCTGTAATCATCTTGAATATTTTGGTGTCCAGCATCCATTCGTGTGGGTCTGACAGGTTTCTGCTCAGACTGTCTGCCAGGATGTTTTGCTTCCCTGGTAGAAACTGAGCTTGAAGGTCCAGTTTGCAAGCTAGAGCTGTGTTCCATAGATTTCATGGCTAGTCTGCAAAGGGGATAGGAATGTGATCCCCCTTGCTTGTTTATGTACCACATAACTGTGGTGTTGTCTGTCCGTATCAGTAGTTGTCCTGGTTGTAGAAAATTCCTGAAGGCCAATAGAGCGTTCTGAACGGCTAACATTTCCTTTAAATTGATATGCAGGTGCTTCTGATCCTTTGTCCAAAGGCCCTGCAGACAGTTGCCCTGCAAATGGGCTCCCCATGCATAATCTGAGGCGTCCGTGGTTAGTATCGGACTGGCTGGAGGCAGACTGAAGGCTTTCCTTTTTTTTGAGTACATGCCTTGGACCACTAAAGGAATTCCTTTTGAAGACAAGGCAGGACGGTGATCTGCATGTCTAAACTGTGGCAATGCTGAGACCATACACTTTTTAGGTACCACTGTATTTTCCTCATATGTAGTCTTGCATATGGTATGAGAAGGATGCAGGAGGCCATGTAACCCAAAGCCTGCAGGAATTTCCTTGCAGATAGCCGAGTTAATGATGCCAAGGTTTTGAAAGTTGAAGCCAGCTGTAATTGTTTTTCATATGTCAGAAATGCCATCTGGGTTGTTGTGTTTAGAAGAGCACCCAGAAAAGTTATCTGTTGTGAGGGTGTCAAATTTTACTTTTTTATGTTTACATGAATCCCAGGAACTTGAGAAGTTTCTGAACAAATTCTAGATGCTGGAGTAAGACATCCTTGCTGTCTGCCTAAATAAGACAGTCGTCCAGATAAGGGTAAATTTGAATTTCCTTGAGTCTGCAATAAGCTACTACTGGAGCCAGGCATTTGGAGAAGACCCTGGGCACAGTAGACAATCCAAAGGGCAGCGCAGAGAATTGATAGTGCCTCGATCCAGCCTTGAACCAGAGGTATTTTCTGCACTCCTGCCTGATGGGAATGTGTAAATAAGCCTCCTTTAAATCCAAAGTTACCATCCATGCATTTTTGGTCAGCATTGGAAGTAGCTGCTGTAGAGTAAGCATCTTGAATTTTGGTATCTCGAGAAAAGTGTTCAAGACTGACAGATCCAGAATTGGTCTCCATGAATTTTGCTTTCTGGGGACTAGAAAGAGCCTTGAATAAAAACCTTGCCCCATTTCTGAAAGTGGAACCAGTTCTATGGCTTTCATAGCCAAGAGGGCTTCCACCTGGTTTAAGGCCTCTAACCATTGATGTTTTGGTAGATCCGGCCATCCACTTGGTCTTGGTAGGATATGAAAATGGAATTTGTAACCTCTTGAAACCACATCCAGAACCCACTTGTCTTGGGTTATAGGAGTCCAATTTAGGTGAAAAAGAGAAAGTTTTCCTCCGAGAGGGGCTTCCAGGCAAGAAGTTCCTGCAGCCCAACAGAGGGAGTCATTGAGCCTGTTTTCTATGAGTTTGCGACCTGTCCTCTCCACCCCTAGGGGTGGAAGCAGTCCACTGTCTTGGTCTGTAAGAGGCTTGCGTTTGGGGCCTTCCTCGGGAGCGTCTGTATCTACCCCTCTGAGGCCTGTCTGAATTGGGAAAGGACCAATTTTTAGTAGGCCAATTCCTACTAAATCTGGTGGCTGTACTTGTAAGAAATCCTTAACCGTTTGCATGGACTTTGTCTTGTCCTCCATCTTCTTTATCACCTCTTCAGCCTTAGATACAAACAAAACATTATGCTGAACAGGAGCATCCAATAACTTAACTTTTACTTGATCTGGCAAGTTTTGTTCCTTTAACCAAGCATGCCTTCTAATGACTGTGCCAGAGGCAGCAGCCTTACAAGAAGCCTCCAAGGCATCAAAACCACAGTGTAAACCATGCTTCCCTACTTGTTCAGTGGCATGCATTAAGTCATGTAATTCCTTATCATCTGCACAAGCGGAAATGGAAGTTAGCTTTTGTTTCAAAACAGACAGAAGAAATTGCTGGTATTTCAGCATATGAAATTGACAGTTTAAAGCCCTAATAGACAAAGCTGCAGAAGTGTACACTTTTTTGCCCCATCTTTCTAAAGATCTGGAATCCTTCTCAGTGGGAATGGGGTTTTTAGCAGTAGCGGCCTTAACCCCCTTAGGGCCCTGAGAAATGGTTTCAGGATCAGCAGTAGGATTCTTGTATAAAAACTGGTGGGAATCAGGAACCCTATGATATCTGTCTGGCTTAACAGGAGCTGGAGGAAAAGAGTCAGGAGTTAAGTTAGCCTCCGAAAAAGCATCATCCACAATATCCAAAATAGGAGGGATAGCCAGGGGTCTATGTTGGGAAGAAGAAGAAAATCCCTAAGTCTTTTCTTAGATTCCGAGTACTCCTGTCCTTCCCAGTGAAAATGTTCCCTCATTTCATGTAAAGTTTCCCCAAAAGAAAAATCCTCAGGGGGAGAAGCTGAAGGAATGGATTCCTCAGCATCAGAATCCTCATAAGGAGGGAAAGAATAATCCTGGTCAGAAGAAGAAACTGAAGAAACAGAAGCCTGATCAGAGGAGTCATAATACAATTCCTGCCTTGGCCTTTTATCTGGAGGGGAATGTGAACCCCTAATCATAGTAAGTAAGTCCTCCGCCATCTTAAGTAACTGTTTCTGAGACTTGGGTCCCGGATCAGAAGAGGCCTGGAGTGTAGTCTTTGCCTTTGTCTTTGGCTTTGCCTTTATCAGAAGCTGAGTAGGCCTGAAAACCCCTTCGGAAGCCGGTACCTGCACAGTGGCTCCGGACCCATCCGAAGGAGCATTGTCCGAAGGTCCTGCAACTGAAATATTCAAAGGCCTAGTTGGCTCCTCGTGGGAGTCCGTTTCGGCCATCGGTTCCAAAATGGCCGACGACAGGGGCTGCAAAAGCACCTCACTGATGATGGCCGAACCTGAAGCTGGCTCTACTTGTACAATATAGTCTGATTTGGACCTCGGAGGCCTGTCTTTATCCTTGCGTCGTTTGTGAACTCTGGTAGCCGGAAGCGTGTCCGACGATATTTTGTAATTAAAAAGCCTACTGAAGTAATGAAATGCAAAATCATACCTTCGTTTAATCGTACGTTGATTAAATCTAGCACAAAACCGACAACTAGCTACGTCGTGGTCAGGGCCTAAGCAAGGAATACAGTAAGAATGAAAATCCTTATGAGGTATTTGCTTCCCACATGAAATACAATTATTAACCATCGGACTGGAGCAAGAAAAAAGTTTCCCCAACGGGATACTTAGCATTGAGTAGGAGAAGAAAGTCTTCGGACTAAAGTACGTTTAGAAAAAACTGTCAGGAGTCAGCAGACCGGCACTTGCGAACTGCTATTACCGCACGGCAAGAAAGACTGGAGAACATGGTGTCGGCTGCCAGCTTTGTACTCCTGGCGCTCTGACGTCAGGGAGCGTGGCTGAGCAGCTGACGCCGGACCCAGACTTTGGGATTCTGGCCGACCGAGGACTGCCTGCCGGCAGGGGAGAACCCTACAGTCATGACTGCAACAGTGAAACACGATGAACATTACGCCATGCCAGACTGGAGCAACTCACACACATAAGAAAGATCCCAAAGGGACCCCCCACTGAAAAAAAGTCCTGGCTATAAGCATGGAAATAGACCAAAAATCTGTTCCACTTGGACATATCAGACTTTCTCATTGCAGGTTTTCTTGTCTCCTGTAAAACTCTGAGCATGTCCTCAGAAAAGAGGTGCTTAAAAGGGATCAAAATCCTTTCACCCACAGTGTCAACTGAAGTGTAAACAAGAGAGGATGGATGGGTGACCCCCTGTCCTGTGCGAGGAGGCCCAGCTGGTGAAATAACATGTGATGGTTGCACCTTGCCAGATGCATTAAGAGGGAGGAACCAGTGTAACCTTGGCCAAAAGGGAGTCACTAAAAACATTTTGGGGGAGTCCAGCTGAATCTTCTAAGGACTCTTGGAAGTAGAAGAACGGGAGGAAAGCCATATGGAAACATCCCCTTCCAAAGAAAAGAAATCCATCATCCAAGCCAGATAGCATTTCACTCTGGAACAGAAAAGAGAGCGCAGCCTGTTCAGAGGGGTGGCAAAGAGATCTAGCTGAGGAATAACCTACCAATGGACTATATTCAGAAACAAGCATCCATTCGTGAGCCTGTGTTTTGGACCTGCTGAGACAGTCTGCCACTAGATTGTGGTCTGAAGGAATATACACGGCCTGAAGTGTTAATTGATAACTGAGAGCCAGATCTCAGGTCTGAAGAGCCATCCTGCAAAGAAGGCAAGCCTTTGTGCCCCCCCCTCCACTTCTTCACATATATCACTGTGATGTTGTCTGTGTACACCTTCAGAGGGCCTGGAGAGACCACGGGGTGAAAAGCATGAAGGACCAATCAGAGATTCCATCTCTTTGATGTTGATATGGTCTTATTTCAGTTGAGGGAGCCAGAGACCCTGAACTTTCAGATGACCACAGGAAGTCCCCCACCCCATGTCTGAAGCATTGGTAAATGGTTCTTGAGACAGAGACTGAAATGGCAAGCCTGGCTTGAAGGTAAGTTGCCGAATCCAACATTCAAATTCCCACTTTAGACAATGAAGGAGAGGCACTCTGAAATCCACAGAGTGGCAATGCTGAAGCCAAATTGACTTGAGATACCATTAAAGCTTCTGCATGTGGAGTCTGGCAAGAGGAAGTATTGGAATAGAAGAGTCCATGAATCCCAGAAACTCTCTAACTGGAACAGCAGGCAGAGGAAGAAGAGACTACAAGAAAGCTGTCAAGGACAAAAAATTTTGAGGTAGAAGAGAGGGCAGCATCGACACGGTCTAAAACCTGCAAACCAGATAAACATGATCATGAGAGGGAGTCCGGGCAGACTTTTGAAAGTGACAGTGAAACCTAGACTCTGAATGAGAACTCCAGATCCTGTAACAGGCAACTTTGTACAAGGTGCCTGAAGCAAAAGGTCATCCAAATAAGAAAACATCCGAATGCCATGGAGCCTGCAAAAGGCACTCTCAGGAGCTAGGCACTGTGTGAATACCCATGGGAAAGCAGAGGCGCCAAAGAGCAAATCAGAGCACAAAAAAATGAGAGGAAGCAACATAGAAACATAAAAACTTCCTGAAAAGAATGTGATGGGAATATGAAGGTAAGCATCCTTCAGATCCAAGGAGCCATAAAAGCCAGGGGTAGTAAAAGATGAAACAGTCTTTGGAGTAAGCATTCAAAAAGAAGGATCCTCGAGAAAGATGTTGAGCAAGGAGAGTCCCAGAATAAGTCTCCCAAGTGCCCTCCTTTCAAGGAACCAGGAACATTCTTGAGTAAAATCCCTTTCCTACTTGGGAGGGAGGGACAGGTTGAATAGTTTATGGTACACCAAGGAGCCAAGAACTTCTGAGAAATGAGGTAGTTGCTCCAGAGGAGGTAGGGGAATCCCTGAAAAAGGAGGTATGACTTACCATGAAATAACCCTGACAGATGACAAACAGAACCCAAGAATCCGACATGATGAGATGCCTGTTTGGAAGACAGAGGGAGAGACGAACAGACAAGGGAACCTGGCTGAGTTGTGGTGAGGGGCAACAAGTCAAAGAGAACCAGGCTTGTCAAATAAAGGAGGCTTATGAGCCAACAAGCATGAGAGGACTTAGGAGGAGGAGATTGCTTACCACCCTTCTTGGCTTTAGAGGCCTGATGAGGCTGCCTGTGAGCAAAAGCAGACCTAGCAAGATAACTCCTCTCGATCTTAGGGATAGGAGAGACATAATATGTTTAAGGTCCTGCAAGGCTTTACCTTTTTCTTGAAGAGGCTTAAACATTTCAGCAGCAGCAGTCCCAATGAGATTTTTATTATCTAAAACAGCATCCAGCAACTTAGCCTTAATGTCCTCAGGTAAAGACTGTAGACAAAGCCTAGAGGAACACCTCATGACAGATGCAAAGACAGCAGCTCTTGAATTGACATCTGCAGCATTACAGCTGCACTTGATGGAGTGGTGAGCCACTTCAGAGGTACAGCCTAAAATAGAAAAAGTAGAGGATTTAAGAGTCAGGGAGGTCAGAAATAACCTAAAAAGCCTGGAAAATCAAGGCCAAAGCATACCTGGTTATGCAGATCTGGTACTTGATAGGCCAAATGGTCAGAGTAGAAGCAGTGCAGACCTTCTTAACAATCCTCTCCATTGTCCTACTATTCTTATCAGAAGGCAGAAGCTTGGAAGACAGCAAAATCCTAGGTTTGTCAGAAGAGACTGACACCACAGCAAGGTCAGCAGAAGGACACTTATATAAGAACTGACAATCCTCAGGAACCTTATAGAACCGGTCAGGCTTCTCTTGAACAGGAGGCTGAGAATCAGGAGACCTGGAAGCAGTTATAAAATGTCTAAAAAAGCAGCCAACACAGGAGGAACTGCAGAAGGTTTAGGACTGTCCACCTGAAGCATCTTATAATACCTTTTGTAGATATCAGACACCTGAGAAGAATCCCACCTAAACTATTCATTCATTCTAGCTATTGTGTCCCCAAAAGACAATTCCTCAAAAGGAGACTTGGGGCTTATGGACTCCTCTTTATCAGAACCATAAGTGAAAGATGAAGGCATCTGAGAAGAATAAGACAGCGACCCTTCATCCGATTCTGAATACTCATCTGAGGAACTGGATACCCTTGACTGTTTTGTCTAAGGGAGAGTAGGCACAGAAACTCCTTAGGGAGGCTTCAAACAAGCTCCGAATAAACTCCTGCCATGCCCTTTGAGGATCCTTAGGATGTACAGCAGAATGTTTAGTTTTCTGCTTTTTCCTGGTAGGGATGTCAGCCCTAACAAACACTGGAGGTTTCGAACCCTGACAGGATTCAATACGAGTACCCAGAATTTTTTCCCTGAAAAGAATCTGCGGAATCCCTCTAGGGGCCCCTGAGATAAATCAAACTTGGTTCCTCCTTGTCATATGGAACAGATGCCTGCAAATCGAAAGGAAGGATTCATGTCGACCTCCAATGGGGTTTGTGTCAGATGAATCTGACAGACACTGGACAGCATACAGAGTTATCACCTGCTTCAACAGAAACATCCGGTGGAGGCTGGACAGCCAGAGAATACAGCCGAAATTTCTTGGCCGCCTTATTTAATAAGAGTATCGCAGGAGAAATCAATTATGCTATACTACCCTGGGTTAACTGATTAAGCCTCTGGTTGTCAAGAGAGATGGCCAAGGAGCACAAACAGCTTCTGAGAGTCTTGGGCACAAATGCCTTACAAATGTTACAGGATGTTTGTTCACAGGAAGCACCCAGACAAAAAAAGACACTGTTCGTGATGATCCTAATGGGGAATCTGCCTCCCATACTGACATTTTAGGTAACCAGAAGGGAAAAAGACCAAAAGCAAGAGAAAAAAAAACCCAATAGGGCACTTATCTGATGGTTAGGTATTCAGCATAGTAAAAGGGTGTCCAAACGGATGTGGGATGATGGCATTCAGACTGACAGCGAATAAGTTCTGGGCAACTGCATCCCTATGTCACCTTTATGCCCTACATTCTCTTTGCGGAGTATATGTGCAAAGTACAGGGCATACAAGATCTAATGGTTTTGGTATACTGGCTGGACAGTGGGCTATCTTTGGCAGGAGATCCCTACTGTGAAGAATACTGCAACGGTGACTACAGAAGGACATCCACTGTTGCCTATGTCAGAAAGGAGTCACCACAATGACAGTGAACAATTCCTTTTGTTCCTTTTGAATCTTCAGAAGTACCCTGGAAATCAGTGGAATGGGTTTAAAAGCATGCAAAAACATTCCTGTCCAAGAAAAGGAAAGGCATCGTACAGGGCTTTGTACATACAGTCCTGGCATCTGTCTTACAGGGCTTCTTACATACAGTCCTGGAGCAGAATCCTACCAGCTGCTTTTTCAGAGAGGAGGCCACAGATGGATCAAATTTTGGAAGACTCGGTGATCAAGTTTCCATTTGTGAGGGTCTGCCCTTGTCCTGCTCAGCTTGTCTGCCCCACAGTTTTGCTGTCAGTCTGAAAGCTATGACACCAGAAACTAAGCCAACTGACTTCAACAAATGGCTAAGTTTCCAGTGTCATTCAAAGGGGATCCAGTATCTGTGAGCCTGGGATGAAGTGGTCGACAGACCTCGATGCTTTGTCAGAGATGGTCTTCATCTGTCACCCCAGACATTTCGGTTACTCTCTTGCCATCCCCACAGTACCTTTTTTTAGGCAATGTCACAAGAACAAAATTCCTGACATAAATATACCCTCTAAAAACAACCTCAAGGTTATGCTGCTAAACACTAGGAGTCTAAACCAGAAACTGCACTCACTGGAAGGAGTCCTCACCCTGGAAGATGAAGACATTTGTGTAGTCATTGAGACCTGGTTTAAGGCTGTGAAGAGCACCCCAGCTATACCAGGTTACACTTCCTTCCACATGTTCAGACCACAAGCTGTAGGCATGAGAACTAAAGGAGGTAGAGTATCTATATTCATTAAAGATAAATATACCTCCAGACTGGTTAAGCAGCGTGATTCTCATGATTTATTTCAGGTGCAATTGACTGTAGGTAAGACCCTTTTTTCAGGTCATTGTCAGCTATAGGATCCCCTCTACATCCACTCAGCCTACTTGGATCTACTTGAGTCAATCAAGATATAACCAAACACCCTGGTTTTGGGTGACTTTAATTACTCGTCCATAGACTGGGTAAATTGTGTTTGTTCTAACTTACTTGTCCAAAGTTTCCTGGACTTTGTTAACTCCAGTGCCATGGACCAGCTGCTTAACACACCCACAAGGGGCTCAAATATCTTGGAAATGGTGATCACCAACATGGGGGACTGCTGCACCACCCACAAGTGTGTGATCACAAATCAGTTTCCTAAGCAGTAACTATAACTCAAGACCCCCGCTTAGCAACAACTAGACTAAAAAACTTCCAGAAGGCCAATTACAACCTCTTATGTGATGGCATAAATAGCTATGCTGAGTTATACACCAATACTTTATACAAGCACCTGTACAATTGTATCGACTCTGCAGTACCTGATAGGACCAAAGCAAGATCTTCAAGGAAAAACAAACCTGCCTGGTGGACAACAGCCATTAATAGGCTGTACAACAGGAGGAAGAAATTGCTGTGTAAGAGTATGAAGGAACGGTCTCAAAACTGGAAACACTCCCTACTTCAACTTAAATAAGCAAATAAGACTCCTAATGAAGTCCTCCAAAGCTAACTACAAATCCAAATTAGCTTTCCTAACTAAGGATAACCACAAGGCATTCTTATGTTGTAACCTCAAAGGTAAGGCCCAGATCTGCACCAAACTCCAAGTTAATGGTACTACACATACAGAACCTGTGGATATAGCAAACCTGCTGGCTGACAGGTTCAGTGAAAACTTCACTCCCCTGCCCCTACCACATATACCCCAAAGCATCCCTAACACCTGTCCCCCTGCAGTATCTCTGAGGAGCAGGTCTTAAAATCCCCTCTCCAATGCCAAAAACACAGCCTCTGTGGGATCAGGCAACATCCCAGGCTGTGTTCTACATGGGTTACAACAGGCATTAGCATCACCACTGAGCATGCTTTTCAATCACAGCCTAAGCACTGGCTTCATCGAAGAGGAATGGAAAACGGCTACCGTCATCCCTTTGCACAAAGGGGTGCATCCATGGACCCTGGGAACTATTGACCCATTAATCTGACCAGCCTTATCTGCAAGGCCATGGAACAAATCATCATGGACCTTATTAACAAAGATATAGGAAATCTCAAAATGCTTGACTTGTCATGGGGAGATCATGCCTGTTAAACTTGGGGGACTACTTCGAGACAGTCACCAAAGCCGTAGACAAGGGCAAATATGTGCATATAGGTTCATAGGTTCGTATTAGGCTATCTGCCCTACGGCATTTATAAGCCTAGCCAGAATGTGTTGGCTTTCGCCTCCCTTTTAGATTAGATTCCTGAGCCTCTGTCCAGCAGAGCCATAGAAGTGATCCCAAGTGTAAATTTAAGATTTCCCATCCACTCATCAAGATTTCTTTTGAACAGGGTCAGCGAGGGGCTCTGCCTAATATGGATTGGGATTCTATTCCAAAGCGAGGGAAGCCTCTGGGATATGAATCTATCCCTCCAGCATGTCCTATGTATTGTTGTGCTGAGGTTTAAATCCCTGGAGCGTGTAGCTCTAAGGGATTTAGATTTCTTGAGGTGGAGCATGTCCATTAATTCTGGGTTAGACATGGCCTTGTACGTCATGCAGAGATTGCCTCCGAGTAGGCGGTAAGCAACTGAGTAGAGCTGGAGTTTCTTTAGTCGAGCTGCATAGCGCATCTGTTTGAGGCCCACGATCCTCTTGGTGAGGTGCTTTTGGGGTCTCCCTAGCTGTTGCAGGTGTCGGGTAAGGTACATCCCAAATGGGGCACTGTACTCAATTATGGGCCTGATGAGCGATGAGTAGAGGGACACAATGTCCTCTCTTGATCTAGATGTGAACCCTTTCGTGATTAGGTGGGCTATATAGGTTTTTCTAACCACTTTGGCAATGTGATCATCAAAGGAGAGGTTACTATCTACTTGGGTCCCCAAATCCCTAATTACATCTTCCATACTTAGTGGATTACCACCTATGTGGTAGTTTGTGGGCACATTGTTTTTCCCAAAGGGGATGACTATGCACTTTTTGGCATTTAGCTTGAGGCCATGGTTCTGACACCAGGTATCCATCTCCGTAAGACCCTTCTGGAGGATGCTTGTGTCAGCCGGAGAGTTGATTATGGCTCCTAGTTTGCAATCATCTGCGAACATGGTCAGCCACAGTCCTCCCATGCTTGCCTGTACCTCAGAGAAGTATATACCGAACAAGAGGGGTCCCAGGACTGAGCCCTGTGGGACGCCATTTGTAACCGGTTTGGAGTCGGACATGGCACTTGCAACTCTGACCATGTGGGTTCTATCCCTGAGCCAGTTTGCAACCCATCTCGTGACACAGCGGTTGATATTCAAGCTGGTAAGTTTATAATGCCAGAGTGGGGTACTGTGTTGAAGGCCTTTGCAAGGTCCAGGTAGGCTGTGTGGACTACCTTTCCCTCATCTATGGCCTTGGTAACTGTTTCAAAGAAGTCAACTAGGTTTAAGAGGCAAGATCTGCCTTTAACAAAGCTGAATTGGGTAGGGTCCAGTGTCTGGAGGTTCCCAATGCCCTTGTTTATGAGATCCACGATGATGCACTCCATAGCTTTGTAGACCGGGCTAGTCAGGCTTATAGGGTGATAGTTCCTGGGATCCGTTGTGGCGCCAACTTTGTGGAGCGGGATAACTGTTGCTGTACGCCACTCTTTGGGTACATATCCTGTAGTAAGGCTGAGTTTGAACAGTGACTTTATGTGAGGGTTCAGTTCTTTTTGGAGTTCATGAAAGACGCCGCCTGGGACACCATCCGGTCCCATTGATGCTATGTTTTTTGCTTTGGAGAGGCCTGCTTTCACCTGTGTCTGTGATGTCTGGGATACTACATTCTTCTGGAATAGACACTGGCCCTTTTGGGGGGGAAGGGGGGGTAAAGTTTGCACTGAACCTGTCCGTCAAGATGTTGGCAATGTCAGTGGGTTCAGTGTATTGTTTGCCATTTTGCTACAGCTCAGAGCAGATCTGAGAGTTGCCACCTAGATTCTTGACAAAGCTAAAGAAGGCCTTGTGATTATCTTTAGAGTCTTTGGCGATTTTTCTTTTGAAGCTGGCCTTTGATGATTTTATGAGGGATTGGAATTTCTTGCTAGTACTGATCAGGGATGCCTTCCCTTTTTGGGATTTTGCTCTATCATGTAATAGTTTCCTCTTTCTGTTGTATAGCTTATTTATGGCCGGGGTCCACCAGACTGGTCTCCTGTTTTTGGAGGAGTTAAGTCTTGGTTTTACTTGGGATGGCGTGATCCATGCATTCCTGTAGGTGCTCATAGAATGCATTTGTAAAGGATTCTGCAGTTTGGGCAGCATTTTCCATTAGCCCGGGGGCTTTGAAGCTTTCCACCTTGGTCTTGAGAAGGGTGAAGTTTGCTTTTGAGAAATATTTCACAGTGGTTTCCTTGGCTGGAGGTGGGGTCGGGATGTGGATGTCCAGTGCGATTAGTTTATGGTCTGATCTTACCAACGAGGGGTTTACCTTTGGTTTGGAACATTGAGCCCCCATGTTGGTGATGACCAGGTCCAATATGTTGTCCCCTCTTGTGGGAGTGGTGACCAGTTGTTCCATGGCGTTTAAGTTTATAAACTCCAGGAACCGTTGGGCAAAGGAGTTGGGACTTGAGTAGTTTTCCCAGTCAATGTTTTGGTAGTTGAAATCACCCAATATCATGGTATTTGGTGAGACCTTCATATTCTCCAATGTTCTCAGGAATGCCAAATGGGGGTCCTGAGACAAGGTGGGTGATCTGTAGCAAGCCACAAACTGAAAAGCAGTTTTGTCCACTGTTAGCTGCACATGGATGGTCTCCGATGCCTTGTGCAGTGCCACTAACCTGGAGGCGTGAGTATCCCTGATGAAAATGGATACTCCCTTGCCTTTTGTATTTCAGTCTGAGTTCTGGGGCCGAAAAGCATGGTATGAGTTATATCCTGGTAGTGCTGGGGTGCTCTCTGGAGCCTTGAACCAGGTTTCTGTTACTGCACAGATATCGTTTTTTCTCCATACTGAGGAGTGCCTCGAGTGCGTGCATCTTGAGGTTTAGACTTCTGGCGTTGAATAGTATTACCCTTGGTTTTTGTTTCTTGTGTTGTCTATGGAGGTGGGTTTGTCTTTTGAGCCTTTCCTAAAAAAGGCACTATGGGGGTGGCAAGAGCCTTAGCCAGTATTCGAAAGCCTAAGGGTGACAGGTGCAAGCCGTCCCTATCGAAGCAACGAGGCTTGTCGAGCATGTCATCCCAGGCTGACAGACACTGGATCCCCTTTGAATGACACCAATAGCTTAGCCAATTGTTAAAATTGACCATTTTGTCAATACTGTGGCATCATTCTTGGTGAAGGCAAGATGCTACTCAGGGTCAGGGTCATACCGGCTTGGGCTACATGATCAGAGAGCTCCTCTATGTCTCTTTTCATGTAGTCCAGGGAGGTATGTCTCAGGTCATTCACACCAACATGGACAATGACAGAGTCATATTTGTACTTGTTTTGGAGTGACCCGAGTGCTTGTGTTATGTGGCGGATTCTGGCACCCGACAGGCAGCTTACAGTGACTTTCTCCTTGTTCATTCTGGTGAGCAGGATGTCAGTGTGCCTGACAATAGAGTCTCCTATTACTAGTGTATTTGGTGCGTTATTTAGCCTTAAGGGCTGCGACTGTGTGGCACACTGACTTTGTGAAGTATGTGATACGTGAATATTGTTGTGGGGTAGCGTTTGCTTGGATGTCTGCTTTGGAGGTCTCTGCTGCTTTGGCAAATTTTTATTTAGAGCCTCCAAGTAGGTTTTTGTGTGTTTATGTGTCTTGTTTGCTGATACGATTGGTCTATGTGAGACTGGTTGTGTGGTGCGAGTGGTTTCCTTCTCCTCCTGACTGACTGTGCCAGTTGGGTTGCGACAGCAAGGCCTCCAGTTTGGCTGTATAGTTGCATCTCTCACATACATTTGAGTTTGTTAGAAGGAGGAGGGGGTTGTCTGTGTACATAAGGCAACTGTAACATTGCCTCAAGATTCCCAGATTCACCAGCTGGACTGGAGAGTATACCTGAAACTGCCCTTTGCACATGCCTAAATAGTTTAAAGAACTGGTTTGTTGATTTTCCAGAAGGGACGAATATGGAGCCTTGTACTTCTAAATAGTATAACGGGGTGTAGTGCTATTGTTTGTTAGTGCTTACTTGAGAAGTTTGAGCAAGTGCTGGGCTGTAAAAGGAAGGTTGAGTGTTTGCTTTGAGAGTTTGACTAGTTCTAAGGGAAAAATTGAGGAGCAGACTTTGTTGAGCCGGGAATAGTTTAAAACTGCTTAAACGGTGCTGCGCAATGTTGCGCAAATGCGGGTTTTAAGGCAGGGAGCTTGAAAGAGATAGGAATTAGCCCAAAATGGCCAATAAGCTACTGGTTGCTGGGCTGAGACCACTCCTCCAGGTTCAGATAGGCTGCTCAAAGCTCCCCACTCTCACTGGTGAACAGAGAAGCTTCCTCCTATCCAAGTAAGGATATGGGCAACACAGGAACTTATACCACAGTCCAGAATTCAGCAAAACCTGAAATCTGGACTACTCTAGTTCAGAAAAGGCAGGAAACAAGGATTTTTGTTTTGTTTTTTTTTTCAACAGAACAACAGTAACTTAACAGGAAACACTGTTTGTTTGCGTCTTTCGGCTTTTCCCAATTAGGGGTCGCCACAGCGGAACTCTGGTCCGCTAATGATTGGCAGTTGATTTTTACGTACCGGCTTGCCCGGCCTGATGCACAACCTTCAACGAAGGTACGCCCATTCATGCATGTCTCCACGGAGAAGACGCTCTAGCTGAGAATCGAACCAGACAGCATCTTACTGTGAGGCGACAATGCTACCGCAGCACCACCACTGCTTTAAACAGGCGCACTTGAGTGTGTAGCCTACAACAGTTAAATACAAAAACGGCTTATAGAAGTGCAAAGACAGTAAAAATGCAAAAACAAAGCTTTTGAGATCTTATAATAGTGACAAGCTCGCTTTTTGGTGAGAAAATGCAGTCGCAGGTAGAAGGGCAGAGAAATAAATACTTAATCTGTTAAAAGTCTATCTTTTCACCTCTCTGCTGCTTGTAGCACTCTGCAGGACACCACAAGGAGCTGTGCTGAGTCAGAAACAAGTGCAAACTGTGCAAATGCGGGTTTTAAGGCAGGGAGCTTGAAAGAGACAGGAATTAGCCCAAAACGGCCATGCTTACCTAGACATAGCCAAGGCCTTTGACACAATTCCCCACTCAGTTATCATTGATAAACTCACCCAGCTGGGTATCAACCCATATATTGTCAGGTGGGTTGCAAACTGGCTCACTGATAGAACTCATACGATCACTGATAGAACTCATATGGTCAAAACAGCGGACTCCACCTCCTCCAGCAGACCCGTGACCAGTGGTGTTCCACAGGGATTGGTTCTGGGCCCCCTACTGTTTGGAATCTACTTCTCTGAAGTACAGGCTAAAACGAAAGGACTGTGGCTGACAAAATTTGCTGATGACTGCAAACTGGGAGCAATCACTGAAACCCCTAGTTTTGTCAACATCCTGCAAGAAGGTCTTACACAGACTAATGACTGGTGACAAAATCATGGTCTTAAACTTAATGCAAAAAAAATGCATCATCCCCTTCAGCAAGGGTAATGTTCTTGCAAACTACCACAGCAATAGCAATACTCTAAAGCACACAGTCAGTGGTGAGAGATCAGGCACAGAGGTTAACAGCAACCTTAACTTCGATCACCATGTCTTCACGGTGGTAAGAAGATGACATTATAATCCCCCTGTACTCTTCCCTCATCAGGCCAATAACAGAGTACAACACTCCCTTTGGTATGCTCCTTTCCAAACACCTGCAGCAACTGGAGATGCCACAAAGGTTCCTAACACAAAGAAAATTCAGGATCTTCAGCATCTGTCTTATACAGGCAGGATGAAATAATTGCCACTTTACTTTGTGTCGTACAGTCTGCTCAAAGGTGACCTCTGTCTTGCATATACAGCAATCTCTGACACAGCTTTAATGGAAATGCTGCACATTTGCAAGTCAAATGGCACACACGTCACTCACTCAAAGGACCTTAACCTGGTATGTGACAGTAATAGAACTTGCTGGAGAGACAGATTTGTCTCTCAGAAGTTGCCCCACCTATGGAACAAGCTTCCTATTCATGTTCAAGCCCCTTGTTGGCCCTAAGTGTAATTTCGATGACTGGATGGGTAACTGGAAATTCACCCTGGGGGTTCCACTTGTGTCTCTCTTGGATAAAGGCAATAAATGCTGATTTTAGTATCTCCTTGAACCAGACACCCTTAGGAACACGGGTTGAATTTGGTTAAGCTTGTAAGAGCCCTGGGGCCTTTAGTCATCCTATGACAGAATGGAAGATGCCTATAGAGACAGACTGTGCTGTGAAGCTATACCCCCAAGATAACATGGCTAGTCTACAAAGGGGTGTATGACCTGGATCGCCCTTCTTGTTGATGTACCACATGACTGTGGTATTGTCTGTAACAACTTGAAGAGCTACAGGAGACCAAAGACGTTTTAGGGAGTTGAGTGCTTTTATCAGAGGAAGCATTTCTTTTATATTTATGACCTTGTGTCAGTTCTTGGTATACAACACATACCCTGCACTTTTATCCCTTGCTCCCCAAGCAAAGTTGAAGAGTCTGTGGTGATTGACTGCTTTGGAACAGGGAGGGAAGAAAAGGAAAATAGAAGTTATGTTCTTACCATAACGTTCCATGTTAGTTGTCTTCTTCTCGCCTTCTTCTTGCTGGATGGGTTCGGAGCCGACCTCGGCTCCACTGCCACTCTAAAAGCTCGAGAGTTGGTTCCACCGGCTCGAGGCTCCCCTTATATCCCACAATGCTAGGCGAGAGTTACCTCAGATCTCGTTTGTAAGCTAACCCCAGCTTATAATAGTAACAGAATAACTGTAAAACAGAGTCCACCTCTAACAACAGGAAGAAAGATGGGTGACCTACATCCTGAACCAGGAAATATGCATAATAGCATATGTCTAAGAAAGAGGTGGTAGAAAGAGAGGTCACAATCACAACTCCTCTAGGTCTGTCCAGGCCAGGGGGAAGGAGGGTGGGACGCAAGAAGAAGGCGAGAAGAAGACAACTAACATGGAACGTTATGGTAAGAACATAACTTCTATATGTTAAGTTGTCTATCTCGCCTTCATTCTTGCTGGATGGGACCGCGTCCCTAGCACCTTGTCCCGGGTGGCCTAACGGAACAGACTCCTGAGAACAGTGGAACCAAAGTTAGCTCTATGCCTGGAAGCTAAATCCAACTTATAATGAGAAATGAAGGTGTGAGGAGTAGCCCAAGTAGCCGCTGCACAAATGGTGTCAATAGGCAGTCTGTCTTGGAAGGCTAAAGAAGTAGCCAAAGCTCTGGTGGAATGAGCCTTAGGTTTACCAGGCAGATTTTGATGTCTAATTTCATATACAAGGGAAATCAAAGATGTTAGCCATCTGGATAATGATACCTTTGAAACTGAAAGTCCCTTTCTGCTTTCCGCATAGGAGACAAACAGCTGATCAGATTTCCTGAACTGTTTTGTTCTATCCAAGTAGTACCTCAATTGACGGTGAACATCCAGGCAGTGTAATTTTTGTTCAGACCTATTGGAGTATTCTGGAAAAAAGACAGGTAGATCAATGCTTTGATTTAGATTAGACGTCGAGACCACTTTAGGCAAAAAGGACGGGTTAGTTCGTAAGGATACTCTGTCCTTATGAAACAAAAGATAAGGAGGACGACAGCTGAGTGCTTGAAGCTCTGAAACTCTTCTAGCTGATGTAATAGCTACCAGAAAAAGAGTCTTCCATGATAATAATTTTAAAGAACAGGAGACTGCAGGTTCGAAAGGGGGAAGAATCAAAGAAGCAAGAACTAAATTTAGGTCCCAAGGAGAAGGAGGATTTCTTATAGGAGGTCTGAGAAGAAAAACTCCTTTCAAAAAGGCTTTGCAGAGCTTGTGGGACATTAGGGCAGATTCAGAAATACCCACATGAAAGTTAGAAATAGCTGCCAATTGAACTTTAAGTGTAGAGGAGATGAACCTGCATGGAAGAGTTCAGCTAGAAAATCAAGGACTAGTTGGATGGAAGCAGTGAAAGGATCTATGTCCTTTCCTTGAGCCCAATATGTGAAGCGTTTCCACTTACTCAAATAAATCTTTCGAGTGGAAGATTTATGGGAAGCTATCAAAATATCTCTAACAGAGTGAGATAATTGAGGAAGCCTGGCTAAGGTTGGAACTGGAGGAACCAAGCAGTGAGGTTCAGAGAGGGGAGGGAGCGATGAAACTGACCCGACTGATGGATCAAAAGATCTGGAACTAGGTCCAGATTCCACGGTCGCTCAAGAGAAAACGATGTAGAAAGGGGAACCACACTTGTCGAGGCCAGTAAGGAGCAATGAGGATCAATGAGGCCTTCTGAGCGATAGCTTTCTGTATTACTTGAGAGATCAGTGGGAAAGGAGGAAATGCATACAGAAGTCCCGGGCCAAACTTGGACTAGAGCGTCTCTGCTGGGTTGGCCTGGTAAAGGGAATAGAGTGAAATATTCTCTGCACTTGCTGTTTTGGGGAGTAGCAAAAGATCGCAGCAAGGCTGACCCCACTTGAGAAAAATTTCTCTCACTACAGAGTCTTTCAGAGACCACTCGTGAGGCATGAGTATAGCTCTGCTCAACTTGTCCGCAATTTGATTGGACTTCCGGGATGTGCGTTGCTATCAGAAACCGCTGAGAAGAAATCGCCCATTGCCACAGTCTGAGTGCTTCTCGACACAGGGGGTATGATCTGGTTCCGCCTTGTTTGTTGATGTACCACACTACAGACATATTGTCTGTCTGGATTGCAATCGTTCCCAAGGGAAGAGAGTCTTGAAGGGCTTGCAACGCTAAAAGACTGCTCTCATCTCCAGAACATTTATGTGCAAGTGGCATTCGTTTGGTTGCCATGTGCCCTGGACCGTCCTGCCCTGATAATGCCCCCCCCACCCGATCAGGGAGGCATCTGTTGTCAGAGTAGCAACCGGAGGAGGTGGAACAAAGGGTCTTTCCGACAAGAGCTGAGGGGAAGACATCCACCACATGAGATGATTTTTGCACGCTTGCGTGATCATAATGGTGTGAGACATTGGAAGTTGCTGGTATGACCATTGAGTAAAGAGCATCCATTGAAGGATCCGCATGTGGAATCTGGCTAATGGAAGCAGAGGTATGGCCGCCACCATAATTCCCAACACTTTCAGAACTAACCTGGCTTTGATTCTGTTGTTGTTGAAAAGGAGTGAGACCAGTTTGTGAATGTCTGTTATTCTCTGATGTGTTAGTCTCGCAGACATGTCTACTGTGTCTAGATTTGCGCCTATGAAAGTAATAGCACGACAAGGCGACAAAACAGACTTTTCGCAATTTATTGAAATGCCTAACTTTTGACAAATGCGAAAAGTGTAATCCCTGGCCATCAGAAGGAGATGCTTGGTGGGAGCTGTGAGGAGCCAGTCGTCCAAATATGGAAACACCTGGAATCCTTGTAGTCTCAGGTGAGAAGCTACCACTGCCATGCATTTGGTAAACACCGGGGCAGTGGTGAGACCAAAGGACAGGGCCCTGAACTGAAAATGACTGGTTCCCAGCCTGAAGCGGAGGAATCTTCTGGAGCGTCTGTTCATTTTTATGTGATAGTACGCATCCCGAAGGTCTATAGAGCACATCCAGTTTCCTTTGCCCAAAAGGGGAAGGATGGATTGCAGCGTGACCATCCGAAATCTTGTTTTCTTGACTGATCTGTTCAAGACACTGAGATCCAAAATTGGTCTCCAGTCCCCTGTTTTCTTTGGAACTAAAAAGAACCTTGAGTAGATTCCGGATCCTTGCTGGTCTGCTGGAACTGGCTGAATTGCTCTTTTGCAAGCAGTTTTGAAATCTCCAAAACTGCTAGATCCCTTTGAGCGGTGGAACATCTGGAAGGGATTTTTTGACTGATTTGGAAAGCGAAGAAAGGGGATAGAATAGCCTTCGAAATGATGGACTGTACCCATTTGTCTTGAGTCAGGGATAGCCAGGCTTCTGGGTACAGTGACAATCTTCCCGACTGCCTCCGAAGATGGGCAGTCGGGCAACACCTCAGGGATGCTGAAAGGGCTTGTCAGGAAGGCTTCCCGATTGCCCTGGTTCTGCGGACCCCCTGCCCCTAGGGCGGCGTCTACCATTGTTGTTCCGCCTCTGCCTCTGGCGGGAACGACTCTGTCGTCAGGCGAAGTCCCTTGAGATTGTTTACGGAACCACATCTTTCCACCTTTCTGGCCTTTGGGGTAAGGCCTGGAAGGAGTAGAAAACGGACTCCGGCGGCAGAAAGGGTCTTGCCATCAGTCTCGCACCTAGTCAAGGTTTCTTTCACTTGAGGACCAAAGAGGGATGATCCATCAAACGGGAGTTCGTGAAAGATGTCTTGAAGGGGTCCAAAATTGCATAGCCGCATCCAGGCATGCCTACGTAAGGCCACACCTGTCCCTGCGGCTCTGCTCGCTCCATCAGCCGTAAGAAAGAAGGCATGGAGGAGTTGGTTATGGAGTTAAGGGTAGCCAGCTGCGTGTTCATCTTATCTTGGAAACCCGCAGCTGTAGGGTCCTTTAACATTTCACTCGCTTCCTTGATCAAGTCCCTTTGAAGACGGTAAAATGGCACAGGTAGTTCAGCGAACGCATGGTAAAAGTCGCTGACGAGAACATCCGCTTCCGCACCTGTCCATGGACCTAGATTCCTTGTTAGGTGGATGGACAGGTACTGAAGGATCAGCTAGCTCCTTCTTAGTGGCAGCAGCTTCCACCATAGCATCCACAGAAACTCCTTTTGTTAAAACTGTTTGTCTGCTGGAGCTGTTATGAACTTGGAGGGTCTCCTGGGAGTGGGGTCCACTGAATCAGGAGCCGCCCATGCCTTCTTAGCAACCACCTGCATGAGGGGGTCAAGGGGGACACCCAGGAGGTGGAAGGACGAGAGCCAACGCCTCAAGATACACAGATTCGTCCTCTGAAGGGTTGAGGGCTGGCCAATTTCCCTCTGTTTCAGGATCTCCAGAATGTCTGCAAATGAGACATCTTCAGAAGGGGAACGGGGAACCCTCAGAATCATCCAAATCTGTGTCTGATGTGATGGACTCAGGTGAGTCAATGTGTTTCCTCTTACACTTCCTCTTCCGAGGGGCTCTTCTGCCAAATCAGGAGAGGCCTCGGAAGAGGATGAAATCCCACAGGGGTTCCTGAGGAGCTGGCTCTCTGCGGTCCGGGATGAGGGAGTGAGTCGACTTAGCCTGAGGCACCATAGAGGTAGGGGCGGACGGAGCCGACTGTGGAGTAGAGCCAGGCTCTAACACACTCCGCATGACCTCGAATGCACCCCTGTCAGGCAGAGCCAGAGCTCCCCGCCCGAAGCTAAGAACCCCCTCGGCACCGACAGTGATGGCTCCGAGGCCGATGTCAGAGCCGAACTCACCAGCGCCAAGCACCGAGGGAGAGGGGTCGGACAAGGGTCCGATGCCACTCACCCCTCGGAGCCGACGAGGGAAGTCCGCGCCGAGATTCTTCCAAGGAAGAAAACGGAGCACGACGGAGCCGAAGACAATTGTATCGGCTCCGACGCTATCACAGTCTCGGTTCCGACACGACCCGGCTCCGAGCTCAAGAGAGTCGAAGGAGGAATATGTTGATGGACCGGGGCAGGCATCGACTGATGAGTCGGGCTCTGAAGCATCTGGGCCAGTTCCTCGGACTTAAGAAGTCGACTCACTACCCTCTGAAGGTCATGATCCGACAGCCTCGATGACCTAGAGGAGTGAGATCTTTGGCTCCGTTCAGACAGCAGGGGAGATCCTGGAGCCGAATGAACGGAGCCAAGAGATGGTGACCTGGACCTCTTCCTAGTTGTCGGCTCCGAAGGTCTGGTCGGAGCCGACACGGGAACTTCTACTACCTCGGCTCCAGCTGGAGCCGAGGGAGCCACAGAAACTGTGGACTGAGACTTATCGGCTCCAGCCGGAGCCGATGAAGGCAGAGGTTGAGAAACCTTAGGTCTCGGCTCAGTTGCCGGAGCTGAAGACCTAGATGCCTTAGAGGGCTTCCCTGTTGAAACAGATAGGGAATCCTCTGGCTTGAGTAAGCCTCTTAGTATCAGTTTATTTTTTCTTTCCTGCAGGACCCTGGGGCTGAAGCCATGGCACACAGCACAGGAGTCCTGCAGGTGCAAAGGCCCCAGACAGTAGACACAAGAAGTGTGAGCGTCTGTCAGAGACATTTTCTGACAGCACGCATCACACTTCTTGAATCCGGAGACCTTTGCTTCTTTAGACATTTTTTTAAACAGGTGTACACAAACACACACACAAACACACTAGTTACACCCTGTCAATTTAAATTATAATAAAACCACTAACTAGGATTTTAAAATAAAATAATACACACACACTCCACTAGGGAAGAGAAAAGGCCTGTAGGCCCAAGGGAAGAACCTAAGGTTCTTGAGGGAAAAAAACGGAAATTTTTTTGGAAGGGGATAAAAATTTCTCTAAACTAAGGGAATTAAGTAAATATATTAAAATTAAAGGGGTTTTGAAAGACTAATTTCCACAAGAAAAAGTCACTTACCAAGAACCGGTAGAAAACCAACCTCGAAGCTGTAGTGGCAAACGAGATCTGAGGTAACTCTCGCCTAGCATTGTGGGATATAAGGGGAGCCTCGAGCCGGTGGAACCAACTCTCGAGCTTTTAGAGTGGCCGAGTCGGAGCCGAGGTCGGCTCCGAACCCATCCAGCAAGAATGAAGGCGAGATAGACAACTTAACATCCTGGGTTTAAGGAAATTTGCAGGTTCCGTCAAATGATTTCTCTTCTTACAAACCCCAGCAGTAGGAATTGAAAAGACAAATGATGCTGGTGCTGGGAAGCAACAGACTTCAGGTATCACTTCATCTTTCTCAAGCGGAGTCTTGCCAGGGTACTATGAGAATCACAGATGCCATGACAACTAGAATCCTAAGGTATTCCCTCTCAGCAATAGAAGTCTGAGTGGAAACCTTAGAAACCGATTTATATACAGATGTATATTTTTCCTCTGGAAGAAAAGCTCTTTGAGCTGAGGTGTTAGGCTGAAACCCCAGGAACACAATCCTGTGGGAAGGAGTTAAAAATACTTTTGAATGTTCTCGTGGAATTCTAGTTTGTGTAAGAGATCTCTCATCCAAGCAAGAGATTCCTGACACTCTGAAAAACACTCTGCAAAGATAGGTAAGTTGTCTAAATATGGAAAATGTGGATACCCTGTAGCCTGCAAAGAGCTATAACTGGAGCTAGACACTATATGAACACTCTTGGTGCAGGAGACGGTCCAAAGGGTGAGACAGAGAACTGATAATGTGATCTAGACAAGAAAAACCTTATGAAACACCTCAAGTCTGGATGAATAAACATGTGATAAGCATCATTAAATTTAGTGTTACCAGGGAATTTGAATGAGAAAGAACAGGTAACATGTTGTAAAGTGACATCATTTTGAACATTGGCACTATCACAAACAGGTTTACAAAAAAATGAGATCCAGAACTGGTCTCTAAGCATCTTCTTTCTTTGACACTTAAAACATAATTGAATAAGCCTTTCCCAACCAAGCAGGAATTGGTTATACCACTAACTGCGGCAGGATGTGTTTGAAGGACAGGTGGGCAACAGTCTGGTCTGCTGGATGAGGAATTACCCATGAAAAGGAGGGATTTACTCCCACTGTCATCTGTAACCTTGATGAACAAACTTCAGAACCAATTTATCTGAAACTATCTCTTGCCAACGAGAAAGGTGGTGATTCAGACTTTCTGGAATGGAAAGGGGTCTGCCAGGGTGGGGGTTAAGGGGAACAAGGTCCCTTAAATAGCCATTCTAACTTGTTGAAAAGTCCTTGGTTTTGTGGGGGAGGGTCCTGAATTATTTTTGAAACACCCCTGCCATTTCTTCTTAAACATCCATTTACCTGCATTTTGTTGATACTGTTTACTTTGTTTTTTTGTTAAAACTGAAGCAGGGTTAGAGAATCCCTTAAAAAATTTAGAAAAGGAGGGCCAAAAGCTTAACCTTTCATCACACTTTTTGATAACCTCTGCAGAAGAGGAACCAAAAACTAAATCTCCATCCAAAGGAGGATTTAAAATCTCATTTTTCACATCATCTGGGTGGTCCCTAAGAATGCAAAAAGGCAAACCTAGTTAATAGAGTACCAGTGCGGCCATAGCCATGGAAGAAGTTATCACCAGAGTCAGATACACAATATAAACAATAAGTTGGAACTTGCACAATGGAAGAATCAAAATTATTTAAAGCACATTTTCCTGACAAGAAGAAACTGTAGACAAAACATTCTTCATACTTTCACAGTCAGAATGAGCTTTAACATAACAGCCTGATAATTCAGAATTCTGAAAATCAAACCTGCAGAAACACGAGCCTGATAATTCAAAATTCTGAATATCAAAGTTGCAGAAAAATACAATTTTTCCCATACTTATCAATAATCTTCCCATCCTTGTCAGAAAGGAGTAGGACTGGAATTAACAAAATGTTTAGCAGCAGTAGGATTAACTAGAGCTACAGCTGCTGGGTCAGGTTTGGGAACAGTGTATAAAAAAGTAAAAGACTGAGGAACTTTAGACTACCTATCTTCCTTTTTAGGGGGAGGAGCAGGCTGACTATTGGGAAAATTGCACAGTGACACAAACATCCTCCAGAGTTGAGAGAACTAGGGAAATGGGTGAAGGTTCTGAAAATTTTCTAACAGCTCAGTATTTTCTGACTGACTGAGAAACTTTAGTGTTCTCCCACTGAAAACACTGGCAAACTCTGGAAACAGTCTCAAAGAAAGCGACCCCCCCCCCCCCCCAAGACAGAGAATCAGAAATTGAGCTCTACTTGGAGTCTGAACCAGAAAACGGAGTAGAAAGTCCTATAACTGTCCTATCATGCCCCTGTCCAGATTCAGAATTTTCAATTTCTTCATAAAAAGTAGCATACTTTTTTACCAGAAACTACATTTTAAGATGGATCAATAACCTGAATTAAATCCTGAGCCAACTCTTAAAGGAAATATTATGGGAAGTAGATACATGTTCATTTTTCTGCTTCTTTTGGGCAGGAAATATACGGCAACAGTGCTATTAATGGCAGTAGCCTCCCCAGGGATGGGCACAACATTTTGACCAACAGGGAATTCTTCACTGTCCCCTCTCCAATGACCAACAAGAATGTCTCTCCCTACCCACAGATAGAATCCCAACAGCTGCAGAGGACGTGTATAGCCTCAGGTCTAGAGCAGCTATAGGTGCTACACCAGAGGGATCCAAAGTAAAAGATGAGTGGTCTAAGGATCAATCTATGGCCATAACAGTCACCGCCCACCTATGGCTGGGACAAACTGGTAGCCTACTGTGGTGGCAAAGGTGGTTTGTTTAGCTTTTTCTTTTTGAGGCTGGAAGAAGGACAAGACTGTGGGACCAGGAAAATGGTCCCTCTTTCCCAGGGAAAACAAGCAGCAAAAGCTGGTAAAAATTTTAAGTATTTAAAAGTTACTTTTTTCACGCAAAACACAGTTAAAAGCACTTTGAAATACTTTGCCACCCTCAAAAGTAAAATAAACACACTGTATCCAGAGAAAAAAATGTGTTTCAATTTCTTAAAACAAAGCTGAAACTGACAAGAAAAAATGCACTCCTGTTTAAAAGTACACAAGTCTCCTGACAGTTTGTTAAAACACAAACTCTTAGCTTAAAAATTTGCTAAACGTGAAAGTACAATAAAACCACAATTATTTAAAATGGAGGTTTTCCCCAAAGGAACTTATCTGCTCAGCAAAGGAACAGCACACGCAAACCATCAATCCTTGAAAGCCCACAGAGAAGCGTTCTCTTCAAAGGCAAGAAAGCTCTGTCAGTTTAGTCAGCTCAGCTCCAGCTCACTGTTGGTTTCACTTGGAAGGTGCCCTGAAACTTTGGAAGCTGGCTGGCGGTTATATCCTTGGCAGAACATAACCCATATAAGCTAAGTCTCCTGCAACAGTATTGGGTCAACAGCAGTAGTACCTGATGGATTATGAAGGGGCTCTTCTTTGGACGGTTGGCTAGACCTAGAAGAAGAAAAAGGTGACTCAGAAAGGGGGATCACAAAGGTCCTCTTTCCAAGGTGAGGGCCTGCTGCATCAAGGACTTGCAAGTGCTGACTGAAAAAAGCATCTACAAGAATGGACTCCAAAATGGACTGTGAGCACCTATTTATGGAAGAGAATCTTTGCCATGTCATCCAGCGCCTGCTGCCCAAGCCAAAGCACCAAGACAATCAAAAAAGCTGAGAGTTATGTGGCAGTCCACTGTAAATACAGCAGATTGACTACCTTTTCATTAAACTCAGACTGAGGGATGGCTGAATGATTTACCAGCACCTGATACACTACGGAGGACTGAAACAGTACAGTTGTGTACACTTACCATAAATGTAGATGTTCGAGTGTATTCACTGTTGCAGTCATTACATTTGGGTAATCTGCTGGCAGGTTGCCCTCAGTCAGCCTGATTAACAAAGTCTTGGGTCCTGCGTCGGATGCTGTCCCTTCTTCCATGACGTCAGGTCATCAGGGGTATAAAAGATGCAGCCGACATCATTACCTCAGTTGTTCTTGCCCCAGATGTCAGGTGCCCCCCAAATGGGGAGCAAAATAAAGTTTAAAACACAAAAATATACCTCCAACCAAAAGCAAATACTCCAAAAAGGCTTTTAAGCATAGCTACAGAAAGTAGAAATATAGTCAGAGAAAAAAAGAGGGGGCTGGAGGGAGGGTAAACTAGGACTGCAACAGTGAATACACTCGAACATCTACATTTATGGTAAGTGTACACAACTGTACTATGTTCTTCATGTTTCACTGTTGCAGTCATTACATTTGGGTAGATTCCCAAAGCTATGGTTGGGAGGATGGATTTATACAGCATTAGGACCAGCTATAAGGCCCTGCAAGACAGCAGTGGCAAAGCCAGCTCTGGATTTAGAGACAATTGGTAAATGATAATGCTTGGCGAAAGTATGAACTGAACTCCAGGTAGCAGCTTCTAGAATATCCTTGGTAGGAACACCTCTGAGTAAAGCTGCAGAAGTAGATGCAGCCCTGGTGGAATGAGATCTGATCCCCTGGGGGATAGGTTTTCCATGGTGCTTATAGCAGAAATGAGTGCAATGGCGTATCCATTTAGAAATGGTTTGTTTTGAAATAGCCTTGCCCTCTGCCCCTGCAGCAAATGCTTTCGAGTTTTAGTCCTGTCCAAGTAGAATCTAAGTTGTCTGTGCACATCCAATGAATGCAGAATCCATTCCGATTTGTTGTGCAGATTGGGAAATAAAGTTGGCAAATGAATGGACTGATTAAGAGCCACGCTAGATACCACTTTGTGCATGAAGGATGGATTGGTCCTGACACCCTGTCCACATGAAAGATGATGAAAGTCTCCACTGCCAAAAGGGCCTGCAACTCGGATATCCTTCTAGCTGAAGTGATTGCTAGATGGAAGGTTGTTTTCCAAGAAAGAAATTTTAAGTCTGCAGTAGCAGCTGGCTCAAAAGGAGGTAGAGTGAGTTTCTCCAATACAAAATTAAGATCCCAGGCAGGGGTTGGAGCTCTCCTGGGTGGTCTCAAGTTTTTGGCCCCTCTGAGGTACTGCTCTGAGCACAGGATGTGAGAAGAGGGGAGGTTCTGTGTTATAATAAGCTGAAATGGCTGAGGTGTGGATTTTAATGGAGGAAAAAGACAGGCAATTGTGAAGCATCTCAGTTAAGTATTGTAAAATCTGAGGTAAATTGGGCGCTGCTGTGCTCATTCCTTGAGACTGATTCCAAGCACAGAATTTTTTCCATTTGTCAGCATAAGATTTTCTAGTACTAGGTCTTCTCGCCTCCAAGATGACATCCATCACAGATTTGCTGAGGGATGCTAAGGGTGAATTTAAGTGATTACCCAAGCTGCAAGGTTCAATGTTGAGAGCTGAGGATGCAGAATCTGGTTATCCTGCTGAGACGGTAAGGAAGGTGTCTGAGGCAGGTACCATGGTGATATTTGTGACACACTGCACAGGAGTGGGTACCAGTATTGGCGTGGCCAGTCTGGAGCAATCAAAATCATTCTTGGTTTGTCCTGTTTGACTTTTAACAGAACTTTGCAGAGTAGAGGCAGAGGTGGAAAGGCGTAGACGGATAGGTTTTTCCAGCTGAAGGACAGAGCATCCACTTTCCAGGCTTTTGTGAGGGGAATCCCTGTGCAAAATTTGTCCAACTGGTAGTTCCGGAGGGAGGCAAAAAGATCTATGTCTGGGCTCCCCCATTTGCTTGTCAACATGTTGAAAATCCGTGGTTCCAGTCTCCACTCGTGTGGGTCCATGAGACTTCTGCTTAGTTCGTCTGCCAGTGCATTTAATTTTCCTGGCAGGAATTGAGCTTGTAGGTGCACCTGGCAGCTCAAGGCAGTGTTCCACACTGCCATGGCTAGTCTGCAGAGGGGGTAGGAATGTGTACCCCCCCCCGCTTGTTTATGTACTACATAACCGTAGTGTTGTCCGTCTTTACCATTAGTTGTCCTGGAATAATGTAGTCCTTGAAGGCTGTCAGAGCATTCTGTACAGCTAACATTTCTTTTTGACTGATATGTAGGTGCATTTGTCCTGAATGCACTTCCCTGCCAGGTGAGCCCCCCATGCATAGTCTGATGCGTTTTTAGTTAGGGTTTGGGAGGCAGGGGGTAGTGTGAAAGGTAGTCCCTTGTTTTGGTGGCAGGCTTCTGCCCCCCATAGGAACTCCAGGCGTAGGCAAGATATGATAGGAATCATTGTTTCCAGGCTGTGACAATGCTGACTCCATAGACTTAAGTACCACTGTAGTTTCTCCTCATATGCAGTCTTGCATATGGAATCAGAAAAATGCAGGAGGCCATGAACCCCAAGGCTTGCAGTATTTGTCTTGCAGATAACAGGATTTTTGTGGCCACTTGTTTGAAGTAAGTTACCAAATGAATTTGCTTTTCTGGTGTGAGGAAAACCATCTGGGCAGTTGTAGTCAAGCTTGTACCCAGGAATGTAATTTGTTGAGAGGGTACCAGTTGTGAATTTTCATTTATGGTGTACCCTAGACAAGTTAGAACCCTTTTTACAAACGCCAGATGATTTAGAAGTATGGCCTGGTTTTCTGCCTGAATTAGACAATTGTCCAGATATGGGTATATTTGAATATTTCTTTGCCTGCAAAATGCAATTACTGGAGCCAGGCACTTTGTGAATACCCTAGGCGCAGCAGACAAGCCAAAGGGCAGTGCAGAGAACTGATAATGCAAGTAGCCTGCTTTGAAGTGTAGGTATCTTCTGCAAGATTCTTCTTTTAAATCTAGAGTTGCCAACCAAGCATCTTTGCCTAGCATAGGAAGTAACTGGTGAAGAGTCAGCATCTTGAATTTTGGAATGTCCAGAAAGGTGTTTAGAGTAGACAGGTCCAGAACTGGACACCATGTTTTGTCTTTTCTGGGTACCAGGAAGAGCCTGGAGTTGAATCCTTGTCTCTTTTCCTCTTCTGGAACCGGCTGAATAGCCCCCATATTTAAGAGGGAAAGTACTTGTTACTCAGCCTCTGCCCACTGATTTGGGGGCAGGTCTGGCCACCCGTTTGGTGTTGGCAATGTGCAGAAATTAAATCTGTATCCCTGGGACACTATATTTAAAACCCATTTGTCCTGGGTATGAGTTGGCAATTTTTTGCATGAAGAGCAATCTTTCCCCCAAAGGGGCGGCTGAAAGGTAAGTGCTTGGTAATTTTAAAGGAAAGTCATTGAGACGGTTTTACCATGGGAGGTGTCTTGTTATTTCCAGATTTGGAAGTGGAAGCACCCCATTGCTTAGTTCTGAGAGTCCCTTGGGACTGAAACCTGGTGCTTTTGGAGAGTCTGGGTTTGACTTGAGTGGATCTGGAAGGAGCTGGAAAGGACCAGTTCTTAGTAGGCCAGTGCCTACTAAATCTTGGGAGTTGCATTGCAAGAAATCTTTAACAGTTTGCATAGATTTAGCTTTATCTTCCATCTTTTTTAGAACTTCTTCAGCCTTATTGCCAAACAGGCAGTCCTGATTTAAAGGAGCATCCAACAATTTTGCTTTAACATGATCAGGCAGAGACTGCTCATTAAGCCAAGCATGCCTTCTAAGCACAGAGCCAGTAACAGCGGCACTGCAAGAGGCCTCTAAAGAATCAAAACCACATTGCAAAGTATGTTTTCCAACTTGTTCAGCAGAATGCAATAAATCCTGTAAATCTTTATTTTCCATACAGTCAGAAATCAACATCATTTTCTGTTTAAGCAGTCCAATAATATGCTGTTGATATTTTAACATATGAAATTGGCACTTTAAAGCCCTGATAGCCAAGGTTGCAGAAGTAAAAATCTTTTTACCCCATCTATCCAGCGCCCTGGAGTCTTTATCAGAAGGGGTAGGATTTTTAGCAGTAGAAGCCTTAATGCCCTTAGGCCCTTGAGAAATGGTTTCAGGATCTGCAACAGGATTTTTGAAAAGGAACTTGTGGGACTCAGGAACCCTGTAGTTTCTGGCAGGTTTACAAGGAGCTGGAGGCAGGGAATCAGGAGCCATACTGGATTCCGAAAACACATAATCAACAATGTCTAGTGGTATAGCCAAAGGCCTATGCTGAGGTAAAAATAGTAAAATGATTGGTTTGGTTGTTTAAGCTGAGGTAAAAGAAGAAAATTTCTAAGCCTCTTTTTAGAATCAGAGAATTCCTGACTTTCTCAGTGGAAATGCTCCCGTAAGGTATGTAAAGTTTCACTGAAAGAGAAATCCTCAGGGGGGGAAGCAGAGGGAATGGAATCCTCTGCATCAGAATCCTCATAAGTAGATATGGACAAATCCAGGTCATTAGAAGAGTCAGACGAAACAGAATCCCGATCAGAAGATTCATAGTCACGCTCAGGCCTGGGGGGGGGGGGGGGGTTGACTACCCCTGATTAGAGTAATTAGATCTTCAGCCATTTTGATCATTTGTTTTTTAGGCATAGGGGCAACATGTGGCCTGGGTGTCATTTTTTTTGACATAGATCGAGATTTAGGCCTTAGAATTGAAGATGGAGATGGTTTGATATGCAAGTCTGTAGGCCTGAATACAGAAGCAGGTGCCTGTACTGCGGCTCCGGACCCATCCAAGGTAGAGACATCAGCGGATTCCATAGATGAAGTATCTTGCGGCATACCGGACTCTGAATGGGTCTTGGTAGAGGCCTGCGAGTCAGAAGTAGGGGGTATCAGTGACTGTGAAAGCAACTCACTGAGTACCGGCGAACTGGCAACTGGCTTAGGAGAAGCGTCATCGGCAGTTTTGGACCTCAACGGCCTGTCTCTGTCTTTATCTTTGCGTTTTTTCGAAATTCCGGTACTCGGATGGCTAACTGACGTCAGTTTTGCATAATTAAACAGAGGACTGAAATATTTAGAGGCAAAAATATACCGAAAATGGATAGTGCGCTGATTAAATAAAGCACAAAACCGACAGCAAGGTACGTCGTGGTCAGGGCCTATGCAAGGAATACAGTGCAGATGAAAGTCTTTATGAGGTATTTGCTTTCCACAAGTAATGCAATTATTAACTTTTACTGACATTGGTAAGGAGCAAGAAAAATTTTCCCCAATGGGGTACTTAGCTTTAAGTTGAAGACTTTGGTTCTGAAACTCAAAACGAAAATTTCAGGAGTCGGCCGACCGTCACTTGTGAACTGCTTTTGCTTTGGGCACCGCACAGCAAGAAATACTGAGGTTATGACGTCGGCTGCATGTTTTATACCCATGACGACCTGATGTCATGGAAGAGGGGACAGCATTCGACGCAGGACCCAAGACTTTGTTAATCAGTCCAAATGAGGGCATCCTGCCAGCAGATTACCCAAATGTAATGACTGCAACAGTGAAACACGAAGAACATCTGGACTTAAACTAGCGGCATTTTTTTTTTTTTTTTTACACTACAGAAGACCGAAACCTGGACTTAAAAACTGACAGGAAGTTTGGTTAATACTGGTGTTATAAAGTGACATAGCAAATCTGCCAAACAGCAATAAATAAGTTGACCCGATCATTCTTCACAAACATGTCTATTACCTTTACACAAAAATCATCAGTTTGATACTAAACACAAGAAGTAAACAGTCTAGAGTCAGTACAATGAAAATATATGAAACAAATCTTCTCTCTTCAATATCAGGGGTATATTGAACTCCAAAACTTTTAGGACTGTAGGGCATGGGAAGTTATACCTGGCCCATCTGATATTCATAGACAAGTCTTACAGAATAATATGGGGTATACACAATCAGAGAGAGAGAGAGACAGATATGTCACACAGACGACACCTGGACTGTGGAATAAGCCACCATTTAATACAGATGAAATTAAGTGGTTTAAAAGCAAACTTGATAACTGGGAATGTGAGGGGGAAAAGTGCATAGATATAGATGGAAAGCCAATAATCTGTGATTGCAAAACTGAGCTTCGGTAAGCCCATCTCTGATAAGACCAAGCAAACTCCACTAGTTCCCACAGTGTGAACAGCTGTATGCAATTCTCATCATAAAAACAGATGGCTGAATTGCCACAGTCATGTGGCTAGAGTTACACAAGCCATATGCATTCTTCTTTTTCTGCAAAGGCTTTAGTCATTCTTAGCCGGGCCGGTGTTAGCATTTTGGGTGCCCCCTGCAAATGTCAAGTTGGGGGCCCCCCTAGGCACTTCCAGTATAAGTATCATTCTGTCAATGCCACCCCTGCTAAGAAACCTTTTAGTTTGTGCTGCAAACTTTTAGGAGTAGTACGTACAGACAGAGCTGTAGCTACAAGCTCTTACATTACAACAGGCCTATATACTACACTATGTTGACCTGTCTAACAAAGGGACACTTACAGTTACTGGCATTTAGTTGCAACAATGATACATTGCAATAACTCTATGTACAGATCTGGAATTAAATGAACTGATGAATAGGCCTACTGTTTCAACACCCTAAGCACACACCCCAGTCCACTCTTCTGAGCCCCCCATATCATGCACATTACTTTTTTTCTTCTTTTTCTCGCATTTTGTCTTACTCTTAGCTTTTGCAAGAAGCCATTATTTTATACATGCTCTGAAGTGCATTTTAAAGTGTTTTTTTCTTTTTACACAACCTTTTCATCCAATAATAGCTTGAACAGAAATTATGATTAAGGAAAGAAATTCACTATTGCTGTTCAAAGTACAGTTTTGTACCTTCCGTAAATGTAGATGTTACAGTGTAAACACTGCTGTAGTCATTACACTTGGGTTAGCCTGTCATCAGGTGGTCCCGCAGTCGGCCAGAGTTCCAAAGTCTTGGTCCGGCGTCGGTTTCTGTCACCTCGTCCCTGACTTCAGTGCAACAGGGGTATACAAAATGCAGCCGACGCCATTTTCTTCAGTTTTTCTTGCCCCAGATGTCAGGTGCCCACAAATAGGTAGGCAATTCAAATTGCTAGCAAAATATACAAAAGAAAAGCAAACAACCATTTTTAGTTACCAGCAAATACTCCCCATAGGTAATAAAGGGTAGATGACATAGGTATGTACCAGAAAGTAAGAGGGGAAGGAGGGAGGGTAACCTGGACTGCAGCAGTGTTTACACTCAAACATCTACATTTATGGTAGGTACAAAACTGTACTATGTTCATCCTGTTACACTGCTGCAGACATTACACTTGGGTGGAATCCCAAAGCTAAGGTAGGGAGGCTGGATCTATAAGGCATTAGGGGTGGCTATAAGGCCCTGCAGTGCAGCAGTGGTGAAGCCAGCTCTGGATTTGGAGTATAAAGGGAAATGGTAATGTTTGGTGAAGGTATGCACAGAACTCCATGTTGCTGCTTCCAAAATATCCTTGGTAGGTACTCCTCTGAGGTAGGCAGTTGAAGTGGCTGTTGCCCTGGTGGAGTGAAATCTAATGCTGCTAGGTACAGGTTTCCCATGGTGGGAATAGCAGAAACGTATACAGTGTCCTATCCATTTTGAAATGGTCTGCTTTGAAATGGCTTTTCCCTGTGCTCCTGCAGCGTATGCTACCAATAATTGCTCAGATTTTCTGAAAGCTTTGGTTTTGTCCAAGTAGAAGCGTAACTGTCTGTGAATGTTGAGGAAAGGTTCCACTGCCATTAATGCCTGTAATTCTGAAACTCTTTGTGCTGATGTTATTGCCAGTATCAGAGCAGTTTTCCAAGAGATGTATTTTAATTCTGCTGTGTTAGCTGGCTCAAAAGGAAGTAAAGTTAATTTTTCCAAAACAAAGTTGAGGTCCCAAGTTGGTGTAGGTGCTCTACAGGGCGGTCTTATGTTTTTAGCCCCTCTGAGGTACTGTTTGAGCAAAGGATTAGAAAAAATTGGTGGATCCATGTTGTAATGAGCAGAGATAGCTGAAGCGTGGATCTTGATGGATGAAAAAGAGAGGCCCTTTGTCCAGCATCTCAAGTAAGTATTGAAGTATCTGAGGAATGTTTGGGACAAGAGGGTCAAGGTTGTGCGCTTGGTTCCAGGCACAGAATCTCTTCCATTTATCCGAGTATGCTTTCCTGGTGCTAGGCCTTCTGGCCTCCAGAATGACATCCATAACAGCTTTGGAGAGAGGCATTGCTTGCTTGACTAAGGAATTTTCCATGCAGCTAGATTTAAGGTCTTTAGCTGGCTGTGAAGTATGTGATTGTTGTGCTGTGTCAGCAACTGTGGGATTTGAGGCAAAATCCAGGGTGGTTCTTGTGCTAAGTTCTTTAAGATTGGGTACCAGTGCTGGCATGGCCACTCTGGTGCAATCAGGATCATTTTTGGCTCTTCCTGCCTGGCATTTATGAGTACCTTTGGAAGGAGAGGTCAAAGAGGGAAAGCGTATACTTGTAGTTTTTTCCAGCTGAATGAGAGGGCATCCACTTTCCATGCTTGTGGATGGTAGCACATTGGCAGTTTGGGGAAGCAAACAGATCTATGTCCGGGCTCCACCATTTTTGTGTTGTCATTCTGAACATTTGTGGGTTCAGTTCCCATTCGTGTGGGTCCATAATGTTTCTGCTTGGGTCGTCTGCCAGTGTGTTTTTCTCTCCTGGCAGAAATTGTGCTTGCAGATGAACTTGGTAGTTTAGAACTGTGTTCCACAAGGTCATGGCTTGTCTGCAGAGGGGGTAGGAGTGTGTGCCCCCTTGCTTGTTTATGTACCACATAACTGTGGTGTTGTCTGTCTTTAGTAGTAATTGTCCTGGATGCAGCAGGTCCTTGAAAGCTATAATAGCATTTAGTACAGCTAGCATCTCTTTTTGATTGATGTGGAGATGTCTTTGCTCTGTGGGCCACTCACCCTGGATACATTTTCCTGCCATGTGTGCTCCCCAGGCGTAATCAGATGCATCTGTTGTCAGTGACTGCCTGGCTGTGGGTTGAGTGAAAGGCTGTCCCTTGTTGAGGTGACAAGCTTGTGCCCATCATCGAAACTCCTGTTGTAGGCAAGAAATTAGTGGTATAACTGTTTCCAAACTTTGACAGTGTTGAGACCATACACTCTTTAGGTACCACTGTAGTTTCCTCATATGCAGTCTGGCATATGGAATTAGTAGTATGCAAGATGCCATGTAGCCCAAGGCCTGCAGAATTTTTCTTGCAGGGAGTTGGGTCTTTGTTGCCATTAAATGAAAATACTGAGTCAGTTGTCCTTGCTTGTCTGGCGTGAGATAACCCATCTGGGCCGTTGTGTTCAATCTGGCACCCAGGAATATTATCTGTTGTGAGGGCACTAGTTTTGATTTCTTTTCGTTTACTGTGTACCCCAGGCAACTTAATAACTTTTTTACGTACACCAGATGCTTTAGTAGAATGTCCTTGCTCTCTGCTTGAATCAGGCAGTCGTCCAGGTATAATTTGAATTCCTTTTTGCCTGCAAAATGCAATTACTGGTGCCAGGCACTTTATGAAGACCATGGGCACAGTAGATAAGCCAAAGGGCAGTGCAGAGAACTGATAGTGCATTGAACCAGCTAGAAATCTGAGGTATCTCCTGCAGTTTTGTCTGATAGGGACATGCAGGTATACCTCTTTGAGGTCCAAAGTCATGAGTAACGCTTTCTTGCCCAGCATGGGAAGAAGCTGCTGTAGTGTCAACATCTTGAATTTCGGAACATCCAGGTAAGTGTTTAGTGAAGAAAGGTCCAGAATGGGTCGCCAGGCTTTGTCCTTTCTGGGAATCAGAAAGAGTCTTGAGTAAAATCCTTGTTCTTGTTCCTGTGGTGGTACCTTCTGAATAGCTCTCGTGTCCATGAGTGCTGTAATTTGTTTTTGAGCCTCTGCCCATTGATTTGGTGGAAGATTTGGCATTCCTTTTAGCCTTGGCAGAGTGTGAAAGTGGAACCTGTAACCTTGAGATACAATGTTGAGAACCCATTTGTCTTTGGTGATGCAATGCCAGTTGTGATAGAAAAGTGCCAGTTTTCCTCCTAAGGGGGCTGCCAAGAGAGAGCTGTTTGGCAGCTGCAGTGGAAAGTCATTGAGGCTGCTTTTTATAAGGATGAGGCCTGTCTTCCCCTTCTTTCTGGCCTGGTGTACTCCATTGTCGAGGCCTGTATGGGCCTTGTGTCTGACCTCTACCTCTTGGACGTCTGTATCTGCCCCTTGAGGTCTATCTGTGACTGGAAAGGACCAATTCTTTGTTGGCCATTTTCTGCTAAAACGAGGAGGCTGAACCTGTAAGAAATCTTTCACCATTTTGCATACATTTTGCCGTATCCTCCATCTTCTTTAATACCTCCTCTGCCTTAACTTCAAACAGCACATCCTGCTGCAAAGGTGCATCCAATAATTTGACCCTAACATGATCTGGTAACGCATGTTCTTTTAACCAAGCATGCCTTCTAATGACAGAGCCTGTAACTGCTGCTCTACAGGAGGCCTCTAAGGAATCAAACCCACATTGCAAAGTATGTTTTCCCACTTGGTCAGCTGCATGCAATAAATCCTGCATTTCCTTAAGGTTAGGAGGATCTGAAACTTGGAGCATCTTTTGTTTCAAATGAGACATCAAAAATTGCTGATATTTTACCATGTGAAACTGGCAATTCAAGGCTCTCATTGCTAAAGTTGCAGAAGTATATACCTTCTTTCTCCATCTGTCTAATGCTCTGGAATCTCTGTCAGAGGGAACTGGGTTTTTTGCTGATGAGGCCTTAATCCCTTTGGGTCCCTGAGAAATAGTTTTAGGGTCAGCAACAGGGCTTTTGTACAGAAATTTGTGGGAGTCAGGGACTCTGTAATATCTATCAGGTTTAACTGGGGCTGGGGGTAAGGAGTCAGGGTTTAAACTGGATTCAGTGTACACATCATCCACAATATCTAAAACTGGAGGGATAGCAAGGGGTCTGTGTTGAGGCAATAAAAGGAAGTCTCTGAGCCTTTTCTTGGATTCTGAGTAATCCTGGCCTTCCCAATGGAAATGTTCCCTCATGGTATGTAAGGTCTCCCCAAAGGAGTAATCCTCAGGCGGAGAGGCTGATGGAATTGATTCCTCAGCATCAGAATCCTCATAAGGGGGTAAAGAATATCCTAGGTTCGAGGAAGAGTCTGAGGAAATGACACCTGGTCAGAAGATTCATAGTCTACATCCTGTCTGGGCCCTTTTATCAGGAGGGGGATGGGACCCCCTGATCAGGGTGATTAGATCCTCGGCAATTTTTAGCATTTGTTTCTTAGGCATGGAAGCCTGTCCTGGAGAGAGTTGTGTCTGTTTCTTTGCTTTTAAGGGGGGCTTAGACTTAGCAGAGGGTTTTAATGGTTAACTGGGTAGGTCTGAAAACACCCTCTGTAGCTGTGGTTTGCTCAGCTACTTCGGTTCCCTCTGTCGGGTTAGGATCGGAAAGCTGAAAACCTAGTGCATCCGAAGGCCCAGCCAGCTCCACGTGGGAGTCGGAGGCAGTCTGTGTTTCTGTGGAAGCGGTCGTAAGGGCACCTCGCTGAAAACTGGAGAACCGGCGACCAGCCTAGAAGAGGCCTCGTCGTCAGTTTTGGGCCTCGGATGCCTTTCCTTGTCCTTGCGCTTTTTATGCATTGCGGTCGTCGGAATCTCCGACGGCATGGTGTAATTGAATTTTCTGCCAAAATAATGTCGGTCAAAATCAAACAGACGTTTAATAGTGCGCTTGTTAAACCTAGCACAAAACCGACAACCAGTGACGTTGTGGTCAGGGCCTAGGCATGGAATACAATAGGAGTGGAAATCCTTATGAGGTATTTGCTTCCCACAAGAAATACAGTTATTAACTTTTACTGTCATCGGTCTGAGGCAAGAAAAAGTTTCCCCAACGGGGTACTTAGCTTTCTTAGAAGACTTCGGTTCTGGATTCGGAATGAAAATCTCAGGAGTCGGACGACCGGCACTTGCGAACTGCTTCTGCTTCGGGCACCGCTCGGCAAGAAAGACTGAAGAAAATGGCGTCGGCTCCATCTTATATACCCCTGTCGCACTGACGTCAGGGAGGAGGTGACAGCAACCGACGCCGGACCAAGACTTTGGAACTCTGGCCGACTGCGGGACCGCCTGACAGCAGGATAACCCAAGTGTAATGACTGCAGCAGTGTAACACGATGAACATCTTTAGTTTTCCTTGCATCCTTTTAACACTCCTTTCCTGAACAAGACAGCATAGTAATAATCATTTAGGAAATAACTCAAATAAGCAAGGGCCCAAGAAGCCGTAGGGTTACAGACGGTCTGTGATGCATTTTAGAGCATATTCTCAGCATTTTACTCCAATGGTGGCCTAAAGAAAAATCACGAAAAAGAAAAGAATTTCACTCTTATTTTTTTTCTTTAAATTGCCTTAGTCATATAATTTAAGTGACTGCTGATATACATAGCATGCTTCCTCACCACTAACCCTCAAAGTGAGCCCCATGTATATGTGCCGGATGTGTGATTGTGAGAATGATTTCAGTAACATATTCTTATTTGTTGGTCCTGCACAGTACACCACCCCTACACAAGCTATAGTAACCTTCTTTTTATACTTCTGAGGTCTGTGAGAAAAGTAAATAATGACCACACTGTCCTCAGCTCAAACACAGGCTGTAATGACTTTATGTGCATACCTCTAAGGTTTGACTGTGATGAAAATTAAAGTTGTAATAACCACACAATCCCCAGTCCCCCATAACCCACAGCAGCTTTCTATACACACACATTTGAGCAGGGCTGGGTTTAGAATGGGTGTGGTTGAAATCAAAGGCTATTATCAGCTTTATCCTAAAATGGTCATATCTCAGCACTGTCAAGGTTAAACAGCTCAGTCAGAAAACTGATACAGTTTTTTCTCCTGATTTTTCTTCAACCAGCAAAAGTTTAAGGGAGCCCCCACTATCCATTTATACAGTCTGGTGAGTGGGGGCCACCAGACTCCAAGATCATCTAAGTGTCTGAATGTTCTGTGATATACTTTATGTCTTACTTTTCAAATATAATTACTTGCTAGATAGATTTTTTTTACTGATACTCAGAAGAATAATGTCTGTGTCCTGGCATTATTCGGTGCATGCACATATAAAAATCAGTGATATTTTTTTACATACACACACACACACACACACAGACGCACACAAGCATAAGCCATGGTGGTACTTTTTACTGATCTGGCATAGCAGTACCAGTGTTGTACAATGTATTGCTATTTGCTGAAATAAGTTTTATACTTTCAGCAAATAGCAATACATTGTACAACACTGGTACTTCTACATCAGATCAGTAAAAAGAAGTTATGTGCTCACCACAACGATCCCTGGTTGTAGTTCATCTCGCCCTTCATTCTTACATATGGAACCGTAGCCGATCCTCAGCTCCTACTCGGCCTATTTACAAGCTGGAAGTCTTCTAGTTGTCTCGTGGCTTGGTAGGTATCCCATGGTGCACCAGTACAATCCCCAGATCTTGTTTGCTGCTAACTAGGAAAAATAATAACAAACATACAGAAAGAAGCCAATACTAAATGGTCTCCATAAAATAATAACAATATTTTTCTGTCTCCAGGTACTTCCAGAATGGGGGTAGGAGGGTGGGTTCGTATGACTGAAGGGCGAGATGGACTGCAAACATGGAATGCTATGGTGAGCACATAACTTCTTTATGTTCTGTAGTCCTATCTCACCTTCATTCTTACATATGGGACAGCGTCCCAAGCACCTTATTCTTGGGTGACTCAAGGAAAAATACTCCTGAGTACCGTGGAACCAAAGGATGCTCTACCCCTGGAGATTAAATCCAATTTGTAATAAGTAATAAATGTGTGAGGGATAGCCCAAGTTGCTGCTGCACAAATATTATCAAGTGGGACCCTGGCCTGAAAGGCTGCAGAGGTAATCTCGTAGAATGAGCCCTGATTTTGAAGGGTAAAGGTCTACCCTCAGAGTTGTAAACGTAAGCTATACAGTTAGAAATCCAATTTGAGAGTGTTACTTTGGAAAATGGTAAACCTGACCTGGATTCGGAGAAGGAAATAAATAATTGATCTGATTTCCTGAATTCCTTAGTCCGGTGCAAATAAAAACGTAATTGTCTATAGACATCCAACTGATGAATCCTGTATTCAGTAGCGGGATTGATTCAAAGTGGCATGGGAACAGACCTTGGGGACAAAGGAAGGATTAGTACGAAGAGATACTCTGTCTTCGTGAAAAATCAGATAAGGGGATTTTACAGACAATGCTTGCAACTCTGACAACCGTCTGGCCGATGTGTCTTCCAAGACAGGAATTTCAAAGGGGAGGAATGAGAAGGCTCAAAGGGAGGAGAAGTTAATTTGGATAACACAAAATTTTGAATCCCGTGAAGCAACAGGTTCTTGAAAAGGGGGTCTTAACAAAGTGGCACCTTTAAGGAAAGTTTTGCACAGCCTATGTGACATCAGATTTGAATCTTGAATGCCTAGATGAAACTTTGAAATCGCTGCCAAATGAACCCTGATAGTGGCAGCCACAGAACCCTGGTGGAAAACTCAGACAGGAATTCCAAAACCACTGGAATGGAGGCGGTATAAGGGTCAACATTCTTTTTCTCTGCCCAGATAGAGAATCTCCTCCATTTACTGGAATATAGTCTCCTCGTGGAAGGTTTATGAGAGGACGTAAGGATAAGAGTCACGGAGGGTGAGAAGTTGTGAAACCTGACTAGGGAATGAACTGGAGCAGCCAAGCTGTCAAACTGAGGGTGTGTAAGGAGGGTTGAAGTGAGCCTGACATATGAGTCAAGAGATCTGGTACTGCGTCCAGAATCCAAGGAACATCTAGGAGAAGAGGCCTGAGAAAGGGGAACCAAACTTGACGAGACCAGTAAGGAGCAATGAGGATCAGTTTGCTTCCCCTCTGTTTTGCTTTCTGAATAACCTTGGGTATGAGAGGACAGGGAGGAAAAGCATAAAGGAGACCCAGGGGCCAATTGTGAACAAGTGCGTCTCTCGGTGACTCCCCCGGAGGGGGGATGAGGGAGAAGTAGCTGCTGCATTTGGCATTGATCAGGCTGGTAAAGAGATTGCAGCAAGGCTGTCCCCATCTGCGGAAAATCTGCTGCGCTATTTCCTGTTTCAGAGACCACTCGTGAGGCATCAGGATTGCCCAGCTGAGCTGGTCGGCTATCACGTTGGTTGTCCCTGGAATGTGCGTTGCCACCAGAAAATGCTGTGAAGATCATGCCCATTTCCAAACCCGAATGGCCTCTCGACAGAGTGGGTAAGATCTGGCTCCACCCTGTTTGTTGATGTACCATACTACCGACATGTTGTCTGATTGTATTGCAATAGTCCCCAGAGGTAGAAGGTCGTGAAGCACCTCCCTCATCTCTAGAACGTTGATATGCAGGTGAGCCTCGTGATCTTGCCATGTGCCTTGGACAGTCCTGCCTAGATAATGCCACCCCCCCCCCCCGAGGCATCCGTGGTCACAGTGGCAATGGGGTGGCGAGGAAGAAATGAAGTGCCTGTGGTTAACTGATTGGGTAGAGTCCACCAAATGAGGTCCTTCTTGCAAGAGTCTGTCAGCAGTATGTGATGAAATAAAGGTAGGTGCTGAAAGGACCTTTGGGATGAAAGGAGCCACTGAAGAATCCTCATGTGTAGTCTGGCTAGTGGCACTAGTAATATGGTGGAAGCCACGGTCCCTAGAAGCTGCAGAATAGTCTTGGCTTTGACCTTTCGTAAGGGGAGAAGACGTTGAATTTGAAGAACCAGATTCTGTGCCCTTTCTACAGGAAGACGTGCCAACATGTCTACTGTGTATCTCTGCGCCTATAAATATCACAGATCGAGAGGGCAATAAGGCAAATTTTTCCCAATTTATAGAAATTCCCAACTGGGCACAAAGCTAAATGGTAGCGTCCCTGATCTGAAGAAGTAGATGCCTGGTGGGGGCGGGAATCCTTGACGTCTCAGGTGAGCTGTCACTACCGCCATACACTTGGTGAACACCCTGGGGACCGTGGTGAGACGAAAGGGCAGAGCACGAAACTGGTAATGGCTGGCTCCCCACCAGAAGCGTAGATAGATGACTCCTTGACGCCCTGTCCATTTTTATGTGGTAGTAGGCATCTTCGAGATCTACTGAGCACATCCGATTGTCTCACCCTAATAATGGGAGTATAGACTGCACTGTCACCATCCGGAACTTGTCCTTCTTTACTGATTCGTTCAATCTGCTGAGGTCCAAAATGGGCCTCAAGTCCCCTGTACGTTTCGGCACTAAAGTCTGGAGTAAGTTCTGGATCCTATTTGGTCTGCTGGGATGGTTTGAATGACTCTTTTTGCCAGCAACCTGTTGACCTCCACAGTTGCCTGATCCCTGTGATTGGGTGGAAAATTCGGGATCCTCTTGGGAACAAAAAGTGGAAGAGAAAAGGGTATGACATAACCTCTGGTAATAATTCTTTGTACCCATTTGTCTTGAGTGATACTTAGCCAGGGTTCTGGATACAAAGAAATGCGACCCCCGACTGGCCCCAGAGAAGCACATTCGGGCCCCACATCAGGAGAGCTGGTAAGGCTGGCCCCAAAATCACCACCTCCCTGGTTTTGCAGTCCGCTTCTGACTTTAGGGCGACGTCTACCATTCCCTCCTCTTCGTCTGCCTCTGAAGTAGGAGTCACCCTGTGCATCCCGGAAAAACCTCTGGGACTTCTTGAACCACATTTTACCGCCCCTCTGACCATTAGGGTATGGTCTAGACTGTACAGTAAAATGCACTCCCCACAGCAGACAGTGTTTGTCCTTCTTGTTCGCATTGGGTGAGAGTGTCCTTTATCTTGGGTCCAAACAATGAAGAACCAAAGGGGGCGTTGGTAAAAGTAGACTTGAACGGTTCTGCAAAATTACACAAAAGCATCCAGGAATGACGCCTTAGGGAAATTCGAGAACCCGCTGCTCTACTCGCTCCATCGGCTGCATACGAGATAAGCCTCATGGATGAGTTGACGATAGAGTTCAAGATGGACAACTGGGCAGACACCTTGTCAGGGACTCCCTCAGTACATGTACCTTGTAGAGAATCTCCTAACTCCTTAAGGAGATCTCTCTGAAGCCTTGTGAAGTGTGTAATGTAGTTCAGTGATCTAAGGGTAAATGCCGTTGAAGAGAATATACGCTTCCCGTATCTGTCCATCGTTCAAGACTCCTTATTCGGCGGATAGTGGCCGCCGCCACCACCATGGCATCTATGGGAACACCTTTAGACAAAAAAATCCTTTTCTGGGGGTGCAGAAAGAAACTTATTTGGTCTCCTGGGGACTGGCTCCATGGCATCAGGAGTATCCCACACCTTTTGACTAACTAGCTCCATCAGTTCATCGAAGGGTGGAGACACTCAAGAGGTTGAAGTTTGAGACCCAAAAGCCTTCAGGTACACTGACTCATCAGAAGGGGTGACAGCGGGCCAGCCGCACCTCTGCTTAAGGATTTCCAGGATGTCTACGAAGGAGACATCATCAGAGGACGAGTTGGGGCACCCTTCTGATTCCTTGAGGTCAGTGTCAGAGGTCAGAGACTCATCCTGGGAATCTACATGCTTCCTCTTACATGTTCTCTTCCGTCCGGGCTCCTGGGAAGGATATTTTGGGGAGGTCACGGAAGACTGGGGGGCCACCAGCTGGTGGCTCCTGATGCTGTGGGTCTCTGCTGTCCAAGGAGAGAGTAGGAGCTGAGACAGAAGTAGGTGCCCTAGGGGGAAGAGTGTTTGTACCCCTGGTAAGAGCTGAAGATCTGGACAACATACTCATCATCTCAAATGCCGATCTCTCTGGCGCCGAAGACCTCCTCAGCTCCGAGGAGATGGAGGATTCATCAGTTCCAGAGCCATCAGCTCCGAGACAGACATAGCATCCAAACTCAGCCTGGCCAACACGCCGAGAGGGAGGGTCGGAACCGAAGAGGTTCGGTTCCAGGCGTCCCTGTTGGGACCTACTGAGAAGCTTCGGCTGCTAGACACCACGGATGGCAACAAAAGTGTGAAACAGCCACAGGGGGAGCTGGAGTCAAGGATTCCACCAGTGGTACCAAACACTCCGGCTCCGAAAGGCCAGCATGACTCGGAGGAGGAATGACTGAAGGGGGCTTAACGGACTCAATTGGCCCAGGAACCGACTGGGTCGGAGCCAACAACAATTTCGGTAAGGCAGACCACTTCAAAAATCTCAGGACTACCCTCTCCACATCTTCTTCTGATAAAATCCTGGAAGACCTGGAGGACAGAGTAGGAGAATGGGATCTCTGCAGTATTGGTGACTTCAATGTAGGGGAGACCAGTAGAGGTTCCATAGTCTGGCTCCGTAATATACTCTCAGAGGTCGGCTCCGAGCTACTTGGCGCTAACCCAGTAATCACAGTAATACAATTCTCAAGCGGCTCCGAACTCTGTGGAGCCGATGAGACAGTGGATTTGTCAGACTTAGTAATCTTAACCGGCGGCTCCGAGACACCAGCCAGTGCCGGGGTGGGCCTCTTTCAAGACTTGGACTTTTCCTTTTTAGCTCCCTGAGATCTAGCAGAGGAGGAAGAGCTAGCCAGATCATCCTCAAAGGAAGGTTTTAGGAGACCTTTTAGGATGAGCTTATTTTTTTCTTTCTTGCAACACCCTAGCAATGAAAGAGTGGCAAAATAAGCAAGTTTGCTGTAATTGGATGGCCCCAAGACAATAAACGCTGTTACTGTGGCCATCCGTTACAGACATCTTCTGTGAGCATTTTATACATTTTTTAAGGCCAGATGGCTTATGGTCCTTGCTTTCCTTAGACATTCTCATACAAGATGAAAACACACACACACACACACACACACACACACACACACACACACACACACACACACACACACGGAAAGTGAGGACTAGGTCCTCTAACTTAAACGGGCCTAGCCCAGGCAGGAATAAAGCACGGGAACTAGGTCTTCTAACTAAAACAGACCTAGAGGAGAATTGAACAATTAGAAAGACTTGCACACACTCAAAACAGGAATAAAGTGTAAATTTTAGAATTTACTACACAAGGTGAACAGAACCTCGTTCTGTTTGCAACACTAATAAAATTAGCAAGTGGAAATCCACAAAAAGTTAAGACTTATAACTACTTAACACACACAGCCTAACTGAGTGCAAAAGGCGCCTACAATTACCAATATCTAATTAATAAACAAGAGAAAACTGGCACACAGGACACTAAGTAATATAAGGCCAAATGCCAACTGTACTAAAAGAAATTGCACAGAAACGGCACACTAACAAATGCTAACTATTCTAACTTGCAAAGTACACTAACTATGACTATACAAAGTTATATAACACTATTAAGGGTAAGACAGAAAAATAAACCAGAAATTTTGAATAAATTTGAAAAACTTAGCCAGAGCCAAGGAGAAGCACAACCGAACTCGTCGACGTGGCAAACGAGATCTGGGGATTGTACTGGTGCACCATGGGATACCTACCTAGCCACGAGCCAGCTAGAAGACTTCCAGCTTGTAAATAGGCAGAGTCAGAGCCGAGGATCGGCTCCGATCCCATATGTAAGAATGAAGGTGAGACAGGACTACAGAACATCTGCTGTTTAGCAGTCATCAAACAGCACCAGGGGTAAGTCACTTATTTCTCCCATTGAGGAGTAATGCATACCTGTCACTGTCCCCGATTTCACAGACCCTCCGTACTTTTGCTTTTTCCTTCGTAAAAAGTTTGATTTGCTGGTAAATTGTTCAGGATTACAAACAGTCAATCAATCCAGATATCTGAGTTTTATAATTATTGTCCAAAAATATGTGTTGATGCAAAAGTTGTTATTCTATTAACTTTTTAAGCAAATTAGAGTAATATTTAAAATGTAGTCCTGATTCTGAGCCTTTACTCTATTATTTTTGGGACTGCACTGAATTCTTAAGCAAAGAAATTGAGAGTTATATTATCTGGTGTTTTGCTTGTATTTATAAAACTCCCTGAAAGAGAAAATCATCCTTAATGATTGGAAGTATTAGTTCTTCCTAAAATCCAAAACTTACACTGACATAAGTCACTCTGGGCTGCTGATCTCTCCAGTGCTTACCTTGCTCGTGTTCATTATCAGCTTCATACTAACAAGGTCATATCACAGCCCTGTTCAGGTTAAAGAGCATAATTAGTAAATTAATACATTTTTTTCTTCCTCATTTTTCCCCAACCAGTAGCAGCTTTTGTGGGGCCCCCACACAGTCAAGGATGATTAAGGGAGGGCCCTGCAGCCACAGGTATAGCAGGGACCTAAAGCTGGCTATGTAGTTAGTTTTAGTGGAGAAAATGTCCAACAGCAGGGGTTAACTAAGCCAGGGGCACTATGTCAGTGGTAAAATATTTAACGGAATTCTGATGCCTGTTAGTTGACAAAACACTGTTAATACAACCAGAAATATCTCTGAATTTTAAAGGGGATATAAACAAGAGTTATTACCTTTGTGGTTTATTAAGTATACAAGAATGCTGTACTAGCTTTAGTTGGTTTGACAGACATGCTACAAAATATCAGGATAAGATAGCTTGCAGTGGTTGGGGGCCCTCAGGGAACAGGGGGCCCCCAGCGACTGCAGGGTTCGCTGGTGCCTAAAGCAGACTATGCTCTTAGGTTTAGCCAACATAATCTTTCTCATGCCAAGATAGCACTAAACTAACAAAATAAAATAACGATGTATGGAAAAAAGTAACAGCAATGCAAATAGGGAACCCACTGTGAGCAAACAGAGCGACAATTCAGGCATTTACTGTTCCAGGGTTGGCATACCTATATGAAGGAATCACTGTCAAATGATTTTGTTATGGCCAAAGGCACTGTTGTGAACTGTGAAATCTTCATTTGTGGCAGCAGTCACTTGTGCAAAGAATGCCTTCAACATCAGAAACCAGGGGCTTCAAATTCAAAAAACCATAATGACTGTGTTTCCTGAACAACACTTGCATTCCTTTCTGTAAAAGTTTCATGAACACCCTTTCCCATTACTTTGTTGTATGTTAAACTAATATGGATTCAAAATAACCACTCACTGCTTATCATATATAATCTGTTAAAAAGTGCAATAAGACACTCACTGATAATATCAACTGCAAAAGTGGAAAATTCAGTCCTCAATTTATGCAGGTTACAGCCTAGATTTAAAGTTAATTTTCATATGCCACTATCACACTCTAGGATATGCAACATTGACAGGTATATTATATACAACATATGAAAATACACATGTCCTTGAATCAAGTTTCCAATCTAGTACTAAAGATGTAATGTCCTCCAGGAAACAAATTAACACTGCCCACTTTGTTACTCTGACCTCCAGCATTTGCGAGTGCCATAGTAAAAATTTTTGTGTCTGTTTCCAGGTACCAAAGAAAAACAAACCACTGGATTCTGCCAAAAATAGGCTGAATATAAGTGGCAAAATTCTACAAACCTTTCAAGGAGGAGCAAAATAACCTGCCAGCCCTAAAAGCACACCAAGGACTTTCATATCATCCAGGTAGTCAGTCAGAATTCTCCTTGTACCACAACAGTCTGAGCCAATTAAAGGCCAACTACACCTTCTATTTTAGTAAACCTTAACTCAAAAGAGTTATTTTTCTCATTAACATATCACCAACGTTACCTTTCTTATTGTTTAGTGTTTCTGATACATTTGTGTGTTCAGAGCTTAAGTTAAATGGACAATGCCATGTTGGTAGCTTGCATTTTGGTTTCCTGTATGCTGTTGCTTAATTTACTGCTGTTAGCTACTGGAATGAATGGGAGAGACTTTTTATTTAAAAAATATATATATTAATTTGTAAACTGAATTGTGATTGGCTTTAGCTTTCTGTGGTGTTTTATGGTTCATTTATATTTTTAGGGCAGTCTTATGTTTAGTTTGATGGTTTTACTGAACTTTTGCAATATAAACTGTGAGAAAGTATTGACAGGATGATTCAATCAGCCAACAGACTTTAAATATTTATTATTTGTACTAGATGTGCATTTTTTTTGCAAGAGGTCTGTGTTGAGGCAATAAAAGAAAGTCTCTGAGCCTTTTCTTGGATTCTGAATAATCTTGGCCCTCCCAGTGGAAATGCTCCCTCATGGTGTGCAGGGTTTCCCCCAAAAGAATAGTCCTCTGGAAGAGAGGCTGAAGGGATAGATTCTTCAGCATCAGAGTCCTCATAGGGAGGAAGAGAATATCCCTGTTCTGAAGAGGAATCAGATTAAATAGAAACCTGGTCGAAGAAATCATAGTCAGTGTCTTGCCTAGGCCTTTTATCAGGAGGGGGATGGGAATCCCTGATCAAAGTAATTAGGTCCTCGGCCATTTTAAGCATCTGTTTCTTAGGCATGGATAGAATGCTGTACTTGTTTCTTTGTCTTTAAAGGTGTTTTAGACTTTGCCTTGGTTGCTGAAGTGGTCTTGATAGAAAGCTGTGTAGGTCTGAAAACACCCTCAGAAGCCAATGCCTACTCAGCGGCTCCGGACCCATCTGAGGGAATAGTTTCTGTAGGCCCAATACCTTGAGTTTCCAGAGGCCTAGTTGTCTCCACGTGGGAGTCGGAGGTGGCCTGTGGCTCTGAGGTAGCGGGTGTCAGGGGCTGCAAAAGTGCCTCACTGAGAACCGGCGACTGGCCTAGAAGAGGCTTTGTCATCGGTTTTGGACCTCGGATGCCTGTCCTTTTCTTTTTCCTTGTGCTTTTTATGAACTCCAGTCGTCGGCTGTTCTGACGGCATTATATAGTTAAACCTTAGGCCAAAGTAATGGAAAGCAAAATCGAACAGATGCTTAATAGTGCGTTGGTTAAATCTAGCACAAAACCGGCAACTATCAACGTCGTGGTCAGGGCCTAGGCAAGGAATACAGTAAGAATGAAAATCCTTATAAGGTATTTGCTTCCCACAAGAAATACAATTGTTAACTTTTACTGACATCGGTCTGGAGCAAGAAAAAGTTTCCCCAATGGGGTACTTTGTTTTATTGAAGACTTCGGATCTGAAATTCAATTTCGAAAATCTCAGGAGTCGGCCGACTGGCACTTGCGAACTGCTTTTGCTTCGGGCACCGCGCGGCAAGAAAGACTGAAGAAAATGGCGTTGGCTGCATCTTATATACCCCTGGCGCACTGACGTCAGGGAAGAGGCAACAGCAACCGATGCCAGACCAGGACTTTGGAATTCAGGCTGACTGTGGGTAGCCTGCCAGCAGGATAACCCAAGTGTAATGACTGCAACAGTGAAACACGATGAACATCCTCAGAAACAATGTCCAGCATTATACAGAGCTGATAGTAAATATCACATACTTGGATCCAGATGACATTGTCAATCTACTAGCAGGCAAATTTAGCTCAAGCTTCACCCCCTCTACCATTCAATATTCTCAGATCACATACCTACAGCTACACCCCCCCCCCCATCTTTAAAGAATATATTTCAAGGTACTATCTAAGGCCAAGAACACTACTTCTATGGGGCCAGACAACCTACCAGCCTGGTTATTACTTAGGCCTAGAACATGACTTATCAGCACCCCCCACAGAATTTACTCAACACCAATCTCAAAACAGACTTCATATGAATGGAAGACATCAACAATCACTCCCTTGCACAAAGGTGGGACTTCAATGGACCCGGGTAATTATAGACCTATAAACCTGACCCATCTCATCTGTTGGGCTACGGAAAGGGTCATTATGGAATTAATAAATAAGGCTATAGGTACTCTACAGATTTCTAGACTTTGGATTTGTCAAGGTTAGACTCTGGCTACTTAACCAGGTTGACTTTTTTGGGAAAAAAAAAAAAACAAAACTATAAGCAATGCAGGAGGGCAAATAAGTAGAAACTGTATTCATACTTGTCACAAAGGTGTTCAATATTATCTCACACTCTGGTTTCACAGATAAACTGTTCCGAGCTAAATGTAAATCCTTATGTAACTCACTGAACAGCAAAATGGCTCACAAAGAGAACCCATGAAATAAAGGTGGGAAGCTGTAGCTCCACCAAATGAGCTGTCATTAGCAGTATAGCCTAGGGTTCAAGTCCTTGGGCCACTCTCCTTGGCATTTACTTCTCAGAGGTAAAAGCTAATGCTACGCATTTGTGAATGACCAAGTCTGCAGATGACTGCAAACTTGGTACCATCATAAACTCCCTAGAGGATACCATGACCCACCAAAACAGCCATGTCCCAAATAAACAGCCGGTGTCAAAACCGTGGACTAAAACAAAATGCCAAGAAATGTATAATAGCATCCTTAGGCAAGCAAGAATCACTTTGTAACTATTACATTGATAACATACCCAAGAAAACTGATTCTGTATTCAGGGATCTGGGAACCTATGTCAGCAACGAAAGTGCAGTTGGGTAACTACAACTTACTTAACAGAGGATGTCCCAACAGATCACTGCTGCAGTAGCCTGACTTTACAAATCCCACCCCCAATGCAAACAACCAGCTTTCCAAAGCTAAGGGTGCCTTTCTGATACTCCACATGTCAGGAGATTGAGTAAGGCTCCACAAAAAGGCAGATGGGGCAAAATAAATCTGAGAGCATTTTTTGCCCAGGAAGGAGGCAAGAGCCCTGAAGACTGATGCCACGAAACAAACTAATCCATAACTATATACAAATAAAAGGACAGACAAACCCACACACTGGCAACACCAAAAAATAAAAGTAAGAAAAAGGGGATGGAGAGAGGGGAGAATACTGCAAGAGTGATCTATTAGAACATTTACTCTTCAGGTAAATTTCACTTACACATCTGTACCAAGTTAAAACAAAGAACACTGTTGCAGTAGCATAAGCTATACAGGTAGATTACTACAGCTTACAGAAGAAAGAACAAAAAGGGAGGAGGAGGCCAATAAGCTACAACTCCAGGAACACTTGGATAACGGTCCTAGTAAAGTATGGTCTGGACATGGAGAAGAAATCCAGTGTGTAGTGCTTTGTAAAAAAGTGTGTACAGGGAACCATGTTGCTGCCTCTGGAATACTTTGAGTCCAGCCCTTTCCTGAAAGCCACCAAAGAAGCCAAAGTCCTTGTGGAATGGGCTGTAACCCTGCCTGGAAGTAACTTATTATGGTGACCATAACAAAAGAGAATAGTACAACACAACCATTTGGAAATGATCAGAGGTGAAACTGGATGCCATCTCCTCTTACCTTCACAAGAGACAAACAACTGATCATCTTTCTTGAGCATTCTCCTGCAATGTCTGCTCTTCAGATATTCTGACTGAAATTCCCCGTCAGAAAGAGAAGGAACTATTTGCTTTTTCTTGTCTGAAGAATGAGAGGGCAAAGAAAAAGCATTAATAAGTTCCTTAGCAAATCCTAGTAAATCCGACCTGTCCAAAGAAAAAGGGAGACTTTTTTTTTCCACTAGACACACTTTCCCTGAAAAACAGACTAATAGTAGGCATACCTGTCCAAGCTACCACCTCTCTATCCCAGCCAAATAAAGACCCCAATACCAGCAAAACTGGCTCTCCCTTGCCTGCCAATAGCATCTCAAAGCTACAGAGGATGCAGCTATCCCCATCTTCGGTAGCCAAAAAAGCTACACCTAGAGGACTGGGTGGAAGGGAGGTGGACTGTCTGAGGAACAACAAGTAGCCACAGCAGCTGAGGCAGAATAGGAGTCAGCCTGATACTAAAGACTCCTTTACAACTTTCTCCTTTTTGTGTGCAGGGGAAGGTCCTACCACAGTGTCCAGAGGTTACTCAATATGTAAACAAAGGAAGTGAAGAAAGGGGGGAAAACAGCCTAAATAAGTTGGTAAAGTGTACAGTAGAGAACCAGTGGTGGTGAGGTAATTCATCCAGTGACAGTCCCCCCCCCCCCCACACACACACACATTGTCCTGTCCCAAACATACAAAAAGTACAGTTGTGTACCTACCATAAATGTAGATGTTCGAGTGTATTCACTGTTGCAGTCATTACACTTGGGGTTATCCTGCTGGCAGGCTACCCGCAGTCGGCCTGAATTCCAAAGTCCTGGTCCGGCGTCGGTTGCTGTCGCCTCTTCCCTGACGTCAGTGTGCCAGGGGTACAAAAGATGCAGCCGACGCCATTTTCTTCAGTTTTTTTGCCCCAGATGTCAGGTGCCCCCAAAAGGGTAGGCTAAAAATTCTGCTTATAAAAAGCATGCACTAACATAAACATTACCTTCATCTACAAGCAAATACACCACATAGGTTGTATAGAATAGAGAAGTACAGAAAAGTCCCAGCAATGAAAAAAGGGGGATGGTGGGAGGGTAACCTGGACTGCAACAGTGAATACACTCGAACATCTATATTTATGGTAGGTACACAACTGTACTATGTTCATCGTGTTTTACTGTTGCAGTCATTACACTTGGGTTGAATCCCAAAGCTGAGGCTGAGTGGCTGGGCCTAAATAGAATTAGGAGAGGCTATGAGGCCCTGCAGAACTGCAGTGGCAAAGCCTGCTCTGGATTTAGAGTAAAGAGGTAAGTGGTAGTGCTTTGTAAAAAGTGCGCACTGAAGTCCAAGTTGCAGCCTCCAAAATATCCTTTGTTGGTACTCTGAGGAAGGCTGCTGAAGTGGCTGCTGCTCTGGTTGAATGTGGCCTAATGCCTTTAGGCAGTGATTTGCCATGTTGTGAATTGGAGAAACGAATGCAGTGGCCTATCCATTTTGAAATAGTCTGCATTGAAATAGCCTTTCCTTGTGATCCTGCAGCATATGCCACTAAAGGTTGCTCAGTCTTTCTGAAAGCTTTAGTTTTGTCCAAGTAGAAGCGTAGCTGTCTGTGTATCTCCAAAGAATGCAGAAGTCTCTCCCCTTTAATCTGTGGGTTTGGATAAAAGGTAGGCAAATGAATAGTTTGGTTAAGAGCCACACTGGACACTACCTTAGGCATAAATGTTGGGTTTGTACTTAGAAAAACCCTGTCTGGATGGAAAATAATAAAAGGTTCCACAGCCATTAATGCCTGTAACCCTGAAACTCTTCTTGCTGAAGTCATTGCTAGGAGAAAAGCTGTTTTCCATGATAAGAACTTTATGTCAGCTGTATTGGCTGGCTCAAAAAGTACAGTTTTGTACCTACCATAAATTTAGATGCTCGAGTGTATACACTGCTGCAGTCATTACACTTGGGTTATCCTGCCATCAGGCGGTTCCCCAGTCGGCCTGAGTTTCAAAGTCTTGGTCCGGCGTCGGTTGCTGTCGCCTCCTCCCAGACGTCAGTGCGACAGGGGTATACAAAGATGCAGCCGACGCCATTTTCTTCAGTTTTTCTTGCCCCAGATGTTAGGTACCCCCAAAAAGGTAGGCAATTCAAATTGCTAATAAAACATACATAATAAAAGCAATCAACAACTTTCAGTTACCAGCAAATACTCCCCACAGGTAGTAAAGGGTAGAAGACATAGGTACGTACCAGCAAGTAAGAGGGGAAGGAGGGAGGGTAACCTGGACTGCAGCAGTGTATACACTCGAAAATTTACAATTATGGTAGGTACAAAACTGTACTATGTTCATCATGTTACACTGCTGCAGTCATTACACTTGGGTAGAATCCCAAAGCTGAGGTAGGGTGGCTGGTTCTATAAGGCATTGGGAGTGGCTATAAGGCCCTGCAGCACTGCAGTGGCAAAGCCAGCTCTGGATTTTGAGTAAAGAGGCAGATGGTAATGCTTGGTGAAGGTATGTACAGAACTCCAATTTGCTGCTTCCAAAATGTCCTTGGTAGGTACTCCTCTGAGGAAGGCAGCTGAAGTGGCTGTTGCCCTGGTGGAGTGAGATCTAATGTTGTTAGGTGCAGGTTTCCCATGTGTATAGCAGAAACGTATACAGTGTCCTATCCATTTTGAAATAGTCTGTTTTGAAATGGCTTTTCCCTGTGCTCCTGCAGCACATGCTACCAATAATTGCTCAGTTTTTCTGAAAGCTTTGGTTTTGTCCAAGTAGAAGCGTAACTGCTTGTGTATGTCCAAAGAATGCAGCAGTCTCTCCCCTTTATTCTAATTTGGATTATTTGGATAAAAAGTTGGCAAGTGAATAGTTTGGTTTAGAGCCAGACTTGATACCACCTTTGACATAAAAGTAGGGTTAGTTCTTAAAGACACCCTGTCTTGGTGGAAAATGATGAAAGGTTCCACCGCCATTAGTGCCTGTAATTCTGAAACTCTTCGTGCTGATGTTATTTGCCAGGAGCAGAGCAATTTTCCAAGAGATATATTTTAAATCTGCTGTGTTAGCTGGCTCAAAAGGAGGTAATGTTAATTTTTCCAACATGAAGTTGAGGTCCCAAGTTGGAGTAGGTGCTCTATGGGGCGGTCTTATGTTTTTAGCCCCTCTGAGGTACTGTTTTAGCAAGGGATTAGAGAAAATTGGTGGATCGGTGGATCGGTGTTGTAATGAGCAGAGATGGCAGAGGTGTGGATCTTGATGGATGAAAAGGAGAGGCCTTTGTCCAGCATCCCAGTTAAATATTGTAGTATCTGAGGAATATTTGGGACAAGCGGGTCAAGGCTGTGAGCCTGGTTCCAGGCACAGAATCTCTTCCATTTATCCGAATAGGCTTTCCTGGTACTAGGCCTTCTGGCCTCCAGAATGACATCCATAACAGCTTTGGAGAGGGGCATTGCTTGCTTGACTAAGGAATCTTCCATGCAGTCAGGTTTAAAGTCTTTAGCTGGCAGTGAAGTATCTGATTGTTGTGCTGAGTCAGAAGATGTGGGATTTGAGGCAAAATCCAGGGTGGTCCTTGTGCTAAGTTCTTTAAGATTGGGTACCAGTGCTGGCGTGGCCAGTCTGGGGCAATCAGGATCATCTTTGGCTCTTCTTGCCTGGCTTTTATGAGTACCTTTGGAAGGAGAGGTAGTGGTGGGAAAGCATATACTTGCAGGTGTTTCCAGCTGAATGAGAGGGCATCCACTTTCCATGCTTGTGGATGGTAAGTCCTTGTGCAGAATTTTTGTAGCTGGCAGTTCATTGGGGATGCAAACAGATCTATGTCCGGGCTCCACCATTTTTGTGTTATCATTCTAAATATTTGTGGATTCAATTCCCATTCGTGAGGATCCATGATGTTTCTGCTTAAGTCGTCTACCAGTGTGTTTTTCTCTCCTGGCAAGAATTGTGCTTGCAGATGAACTTGATAGGTTAGAGCTGTGTTCCACAAGGTCATGGCTTGTCTGCAGAGGGGATAAGAGTGACTGCCCCCTTGCTTGTTTATGTACCACATAACTGTGGTATTGTCTGTCTTTAGTAGTAGTTGTCCTGGATGCAGAAAGTCCTTGAAAGCTATAAGGGCATTTTGTACATCTAGCATCTCTTTTTGATTGATGTGAAGATGCCTTTGTTCTGCGGGCCACTTGCCCTGAATACATTTTCCTGCCATGTGTGCTCCCCAGGCGTAATCCGATGCATCTGTTGTCAGTGTTTGCCTGGCTGTGGGTTGAGTGAAAGGCTGTCCCTTGTTGAGGTGACAAGCTTGAGCCCACCATCGAAACTCCTGTTGAAGGCAAGGAATTAGTGTATAACTGTTTCCAAACTTTGACAGTGTTGAGACCAGACACTCTTTAGGTACCACTGTAGTTTCCTCATATGCAGTCTGGCCTATGGAATTAGTAGTATGCAAGATGCCATGTAACCCAAGGCCTGCAGAATTTTTCTTGCAGGGAGTTGGGTTCTTGTTGCCATCAATTGAAAATATTGAGTCAGTTGTCCTTGCCTGTCTGGCGTGAGATAAGCCATCTGGGCCATTGTATTCAAGCTGGCACCCAGAAATATTATCTCTTGTGAGGGCACTAGTTTTGATTTCTTTTCGTTTACTGTGTATCCTAGGCAACTTAATAACTTTTTTACAAACGCCAGATGCTTTAGAAGAATGTCCTTGCTTTCTGCTTGAATGAGGCAGTCGTCCAGGTACAGATAAATTTGAATTCCTTTCTGTATGCAAAATGCAATTACTGGTGCTAGGCACTTTGTGAAGACCCTGGGCGCAGTAGATAAGCCAAAGGTTAGTGCAGAGAATTGGTAGTGCATTGAACCAGCTATGATTCGGAGGTATCTTCTGCTGTTTTGTCTGATAGGGACATGCAGGTATGCCTCCTTGAGGTCCAAGGTTACGAGCCAAGCTTTCTTGCCCAGCATGGGAAGAAGCTGCTGTAGTGTCAACATTTTGAATTTCGGAACATTCAGGTAAGTGTTTAGAGAAGAAAGATTCAGAATGGGCCTACAGGCTTTGTCCTTTCTGGGAACCAGAAAGAGTCTTGAGTAAAATCCTTGTCCTTGCTCCTGTGGTGGTACCTCTTGAATAGCTCTCATGTCCATGAGTGCTGTAATTTGTTTTTGAGCCTCTGCCCATTGATTTGGTGGCAGATTTGGCATTCCTTTTAACCTTGGCAGGGTATTAAAGTGGAACCTGTAACTTTGAGATACAATGTTGAGAACCCATTTGTCTTTGGTGATATGCCAATTGCAATAGAAAAGTGCCAGTTTTCCTCCCAAGGGGCCTGCCAAGAGACAGCTGTTTGGCAGCTGTAGTGGGAAGTCATTCGGGCTGTTTTTTATATGGTTAGGGCCTGTCTTCCCCTTCTTTTTTGCTTGATGCACCCCACTGTCGAGGCCTGTAAGGACCTTGTGGCTGACCTCTACCTCTTGGACGTCTGTATTTGCCCCGCTGAGGTCTGTCTGTAACTGGAAAGGACCAATTCTTTGTTGGCCAATTTCTGATAAATCGAGGAGCCTGAACCTGTAAGAAATCCTTCACCGTTTGCATAGATTTTGCCTTATCCTCTATTTTCTTTAATACCTCTTCTGCCTTAACTCCAAATAACACATCCTGCTGCAAAGGTGCATCCAATAGTTTTGCTTTAACATGATCTGGTAACATATGTTCTTTTAACCAAGCATGTCTTCTAATGACAGAGCCTGTAACTGCTGCTCTGCAGGAGGCCTCTAGAGAATCAAAACCACATTGCAAAGAATGCTTTCCCACTTGTTCAGCTGCATGCAATAAATCCAGCATTTCCTTAAAATTAGGAGGATCTGAGTCTGGAAGCATTTTTTGTTACAACTGAGACATCAGAAATTGCTGATATTTTAGCATGTGAAACTGACAATTTAAGGCCCTCATTGCGAAAGTTGCAGATGTATATACTTTCTTCCCCCATCTGTCTAATGCTCCGGAATCTCTGTCAGAGGGGACTGGATTCTTGATGAGGCCTTAACCCCTTTGGGTCCCTGAGAAATAGTTTCAGGGTCAGCAACTGGGCTTTTATAAAGAAATTTGTGAGAGTCAGGGATTCTGTAGTATCTGTCAGGCTTAACTGGGGCTGGAGGGTAAAGAATCAGGATTTAAGATGGATTCAGTATACACATCATCCACAATATCTAACACTGGCAGAATAGCAAGGGGTCTGTGTTGAGGTAATAAAAGGAAGTCTCTGAGCCTTTTCTTGGATTCTGAGTAATCCTGGCCTTCCCAATGGAAATGCTCCCTCATGGTATGTAAGGCTTCCCCAAAGGAGTAGTCCTCAGACAGAGAGGCTGATGGAATTGATTCCTCAGCATCAGAATCCTCATAAGGGGGTAAAGAATGTCCTAGGTCTGAAGATGAATCTGAAGAGATGGAAACCTGGTCGGATGAGTCACAGTCTGCATCCTGTCTAGGCCTTTTATCAGGAGGGGGATGGGACCCCCTGATTAGAGTGATTAGGTCTTCGGCCATTTTGAGCATTTGTTTCTTGGGCATGGAGGTCTGTCCTGCAGAATGCTGTATTTGTTTCTTTGTTTTTAAAGGAGGTTTAGACTTAGCAGAAGATTTAATGCTTAACTGAGTAGGTCTGAAAACACCCTCTGAAGCTACGGGTTTGTTCAGCTACCCCAGATCTCTCTGAAGGGTTAATTTCGGCAGGCTGAAAATCTTGTGCATCCGAAGGCCCAGCCATCTCCACGTGGGAGTCAGAGGCGGCCTGTGGTTCTAAAGAAGCAGTCGTCAGGGGCTGCGAAGGCACCTCGCTGAAAACCGGAGAACCGACGACTGGCCTATAAGAGGCTTCGTCGTCAGTTTTGGGCCTCGGATGCCTATCCTTGTCTTTGCGCTTTTTATGTATTCCGGTCGTCAGACGTTCCGACGACATGGTGTAATTGAATTTTCTGCCAAAGTAATGTCGGGCAAAATCAAACCGACGTTTAATAGTGCGCTTGTTAAACCTAGCACAAACCGACAACCAGTGATGGCATGGTCTGGGCCTAGGCATGGGATACAATAAGAATGGAAATCCTTATGAGGTATTTGCTTCCCACAAGAAATACAGTTATTAACTTTTACTGACATCGGTCTGAAGCAAGAAAAAGTTTCCCCAACGGAGTACTTAGCTTTGTAGAAGACTTCGGTTCTGGATTCAGAATGAAAATCTCAGGAGTCGGCCGACCGGCACTTGCGAACTGCTTTTGCTTCGGGCACCGCGCGGCAAGAAAGACTGAAGAAAATGGCGTCAGCTGCATCTTGTATACCCCTGTCACACTGACGTCAGGGAGGAGGCGACAGCAACCGACACCGGACCAAGACTTTGGAACTCAGGCTGACTGGAGAACCGCGTGACGGCAGGATAACCCAAGTGTAATGACTGCAGCAGTGTAACATGATGAACATGGAGGCAGTGGGAGATTTTCTAAGACATAATTGAGGTCCCATGTAGGTATTGGTGCTCTCCTTGGAGGTCTTATGTTTTTGGCCCCTCTGAGGTACAGCCTCAGCAGTGGATGCGAAAAAATAGGTGGGTCCGTATTGTAATGAGCTGAAATGGCAGAGGCATGGATCTTAATTGATGAGAAGGATAGGCCTTTGTCCAGCAGCTCAGTTAGGTATTGCAAAATCTGAGGAATATTTGTTACAAGCATGTCAATTCCTTGTGCCTGGTTCCAAGCACAGAATCTCTTCCATTTTTCTGCATAAGATTTTCTGGTGCTAGTGCTGGGCCTCCTGGCCTCCAAAATAAAATCAATAACTGCTTCAGAGAGAGGTGTGTCCTGAGTGGTTATAATATCCGCCATGCAGCCAGATTTAGTGTTCTGAGTTGGCTGTGCAGGATCTGATTGTTTTGTTGGGTCAGTAGATGAAGAATTTGAGGTAACGTCCAGGCTGGGTCTTGAGACAAGTTCTTTAGGATTGGATACCAGTGCTGGCGTGGCCAGTCTGGGTCAATCAGTATCATTTTTGGCTTCTCTTGTCCTACCTTTAGAAGTACCTTGGGGAGGAAAGGCAGTGGAGGAAAGGCATAAACTGTAAGGGTTTTCCAGCTGAATGATAGAGCATCCACTTTCAATGCTTGTTTGTGACACGTCCTTGTGCAGAATCTCTGTAGATGGCAGTTGTGAGGGGAGGCAAATAGATCTATGTCTGGGCATCCCCATTTCCTTGTTATCATGTTGAAGACCCATGGATCTAGTTTCCACTTGTGAGGGTCCATGAGGATTCTGCTTAGTTCGTCTGCCAGAGTATTTGTCTTTCCTGGCAGGAATTGTGCTTGCAGGTGCACTTGATAAGTCAATGCTGTGTTCCACAAAGTCATGGCTCGTCTGCAGAGGGGGTAGGAATGTCTGCCTCCTTGCTTGTTTATGTACCACATGACTGTAGTATTGTCCATTTTTATTAGCATTGGTCTCCAGGTTTTGTCCTTTTTGGGTACTAAGAAAAGTCTTGAGTAAAATCCTTGTCCCTGCTCTTGCTGTGGTACTGGCTGAATAGCTCTCATGTCCATGAGAGATGAAACTTGTTTTTGTGCCTCTGCCAATTGACTGTGTGGCAGGTCGGCATACTTTTTGCCTTTGGAAGGGTGTGAAAGTGGAATCTGTAGCCTTGAGAGACTATGTTTAAGACCCATTTGTCCTGGGTGATCATGTGCCAATTTTGTGAAAAAATTGTTAGCTTTCCCCCTATGGGTGCTGCCAAAAGATAAGTGCTTGGCATTGGCAGAGGAAAGTCATTGGGACTGTTTCCTATATTACTGTGATTTGTCTTCTCCGCTTCTGGAGGTAGTAGCGCCCCATTGTTTGGGCCTGTATGAGCCCTGGGGTTGTTGTCTGCCTCTAGGGCGTCTGTATCTGCCTCTTTGTGGCCTGTCTGACACTGGAAAGGACCAATTCTTAGAAGGCCAGTTCCTGCTAAATCTGGGAGGTTGTACCTGTAAGAAATCCTTTACTGTCTGCATAGATTTTGCTTTATCCTCCATTTTTTTCAACACCAAACAAAGTATTATGCCGTAATGGAGCATCCAATAATTTTGCTTTAACATGATCAGGCAGATTCTGTTCCTTTAACCAAGCATGCCTTCTAATAACAGAACTTGTAACAGCGGCCCTGCAAGAGGCCTCCAGTGAATCAAAGCCACACTGCAAAGTATGCTTTCCCACTTGTTCAGCTGCATGTAATAAATCCTGCATTTCCTTGTTTTCAGAACATTCAGAATTTGTCAACATTTTCTGTTTTAGCAGTGACATTAAGTATTGCCGATATTTAAGCATATGCAACTGACAATTTAAAGCCCTTACAGCCAAGGTAGCAGAAGTGTAAACTTTTTCCCCCCATCTGTCCAGTGACCTAGAATCCCTATCCGAGGGAACAGGGTTTTTAGCAGTATAGGCCTTGACCCCTTTGGGACCCTGAGATATTGTTTCTGGGTCAGCAGCAGGGTTTTTATAAAGAAATTTATGAGAGTCTGGAACCCTGTAGTATCTGTCTGGCTTAACAGGTGCAGGAGGCAAAGAGTCAGGAGACAGGCCGGACTCTGAGAATACATCATCTACAATGTCTAGAACAGGTGGAATAGCAAGAGGTCTATGCTGGGGTAGTAGAAGAAAGTCTCTGGGCCTTTTCTTTGATTCTGAGTAATCTTGGCTCTCCCAGTGGAACTGCTCCCTCATGGTATGCAGGGTTTCCCTAAAAGAATAATCCTCAGGAGGAGAAGCTGAAGGAATAGATTCTTCAGCATCAGAATCCTCATAGGGAGACAAAGAGTATCCCTGTTCTGAAGAGGAGTCAGAGGAAATGGAAACCTGATCAGAGGAATCATATTCTGTGTCTTGCCTAGGTCTCTTTTCCAGAGGGGGATGGGAACCCCTAATCAAAGTAATTAGGTCTGCCATTTTAAACATCTGTTTCTTAAGCATGAAAGTCTGTCCAGGAGAATGTTGTACTTGTTTCTTTGTCTTTAAAGCTGTTTTAGTCTTTGCCTCGGAAGCTGAGGTTGGTTTAACATATAACTGTGTAGGTCTGAAAACACCCTCAGAAGCCGATGCCGGCTTAGCGGCTCCGGACCCATCTGAGGGAATAATTTCCAAGTGTCCAATACCTTGAGTATCCAGAGGCCTAGCTGACTCCACGTGGGAGTCGGTAGCGGCCTGTGGCTCTGACGTAGCGGGCGTCAGGGGCTGCGGAAGCGCCTCACTGAGAACCGGCGACTGGCCTGGCGGAGGCCTCTTCGTCAGCTTAGGACCTCGGATGCCTGTCCTTTTCCTTGCGCTTTTTATAAACTCCGGTCGGCTGTTCCGATGGCATTACATAATTAAGCCTTCGGCCAAAGTAATGAAAAGCAAAATCGTACCGACACTTAAGCCACATTCCCTGATTTCCTGTCTTTGCCTATTTAAGTGGTACAGTTTGAAATATTTTCTGCTTAAAAATCTCAGCTTTGGCCGGCTAAGATCTAGCTGCATTCAATTGGATGTATAAGAGAATTTAAGTACCTTCATCTGCACTTTTTTTCAAAGAATACTGTATTTAAACTGATTTAACTGTGTTGCAAGAATATTAACTAAACTGGAAGTTTTGACTCTGCTCTTTAGTCGGTGCTTGCTGAATTTTATTATTTGTTAGAAATTGCAAGTGTGGGGGTAGCCACATTCTTTGATTTCCTGTCTTTGCCTATTTAAGTGGTACAGTTTGAAATATTTTCTGCTTAAAAACCTCAGCTTTGGCCGGCTAAGATCTAGCTGCATTCAACTGGACGTATAAGAGAATTTAAGTACCTTTATCTGAACTTTTTTTCCAAAGAATACAGTATTTAAATTGATTTAACTGTGTTGCAAGAATATTAACTGAACTGGAAGTTTTGACTCTGCTCTTCAGTTAGTCCCACCCACTTTCCCTGTTTTTGTTTTGGTGTTAATCGTAATGGCCTTGAAACTGCCCGCCCCTCTTGTAAATCTGTGTTTGGATACTCCTTCTGGGCCCATCTCATTTGCTCACTCAACTGAGTGCAGTGAGATCATATTCTGATTTCAGGCACTCCTACTGTGTACAAAGAGAGCATCTGGGAAACAGAAGAAAAAAAATTTAAGCTTGTTTCCTGCCTTTCCTGTTAAGTGGTATAGACTGTAGGCTTCTGAGCCCCCAAGCCCTTCTTTGGAGGGAAGCCTTCTAGCTTAGTTTTTTTTTTATATCTAGCCAGTTTTCTAGTTTCAGCACTCAAATCTGTTTCTTTGAACTCAGCACTTGTTCAGAACTCATTGTAAGCACTACATAAGCTGCAAATTACTACAGCACTCAACTTTCCCTCACTTGTCTAGTGGAAAGCAGTTTTTAGTACTTAATAAATAAGCACTTATCCAGGCATGTCTAAGGGTCAGCTCCCAGTGATTTCTCCTGTCTACCTGATGAATCTGGGCATCTTGGGGCAATGCAGCAATTGCCTCATGTACACAGACAACCCTCTCCTCCTACCACCAACTCTACAACCTGTGAGAGATGCACTTATATAGCCAAACTGGAAGCAAAGCACTCTTCACCCAAGACTGGACTAGACAGTCAAGAAGAGAGGGTAAACACTTGCACCACACCACACGCATCACATAATCCCTCAAAACCTACACCACCAAAACACACACATAGAAACACAAAACACACACCTACATTCGCGGAGGCTCTCAATAAAAACCTGCCCAAGCATCAGGGACATCCAAAGCATAAACGCAATCAAACTCCACCCTCCCACCACAACCCAAATGACACATAGCCCACAAACTCAGTGTGTCACTCAACCACAGACCATAAGGCATAACAACGTACCCAACACTCTAGTCATAGGTGACTCTATAGTCAGGCACACTGATGTTCCACTCACTAGACTAAACAAGGAGAAAGTTACTGTCAGCTGCCTGTCAGGTGCCAGGATCCGCCACATAATGCATGCACTCAGGTCACTCCACAATAAGTACAAATATGACACTGTCATTGTCCATGTTGGTGTGAATGACCTGAGATGTACCTCCCTGGACTACATGAAAAGAGACATGGAGGAGCTCTCCGATCTTGTATCCCAGGCAGGTATGACCCTAACCCTGAGTAGCATCCTGCCATCACCCAGAATGATACCACAGTACAAGGACAAAATGATTGACTTCAACAATTGGCTAAGCTTCTGGTGTCATTCTAAGGGGATCCAGTATTTGTCTGCCTGGGACGACATGATCGACAGACCACAATGCTTTGCCAGAGATGGCCTGCACCTGTTGCCCTTAGGATTCCGGATACTGGCCAAGACTCTTGCCACCCCTATAGTGCCTTTTTTAGGCAAGGTTCAAATGACAAATTCACCACTGCAACAGGTACAAGCAAGCAAAATCTGAGGGTAATGCTACTCAATGCTAGAAGTCTAAACCTCAAAATGCACTCACTCGAGGCACTCCTTAAAATGGAGAACATTGACATCTGTGCAGTGACAGAGACTTGGTTCAAAGCTCCAGAGAGCACACCTGCATTACCAGGCTTCAATTCATACCACACCTTTCGGCCACCTAACCCAGAAAGAAGCACTAGAGGCAGAGGCGTGTCCATATTCATTAAGGATATCCACACCTCCAGGCTAGTTGCACAGCATAATGCATCCGAGATTATCCAAGTGCAACTCTGGGCAAGACCGCAATCCAAATTGTAGCTTGCTACAGACCCCCCACCATGCCCCAGGATTCACACTCCTCATTTCACATAAGCGCATGCTTATGTGGAATTTTTGTGAACAAAATTCCCCCCGCCCAAATGTTTACTTGGATTTGAAGATGCTCATCATGTTTCACTGTTGCAGTCATTACACTTGGGGTTATCCTGCTGGCAGGCTACCCGTAGTCGGCCTGAATTCCAAAGTCCTGGTCCGGTGTCTGTTGCTGTCGCCTCTTCCCTGACGTCAGTGCGCCAGGGGTATAAAAGATGCAGCCGACGCCATTTTCTTCAGGCTTTCTTGCCGCGCGGTGCCCGAAGCAAAAGCAGTTCGCAAGTGCCGGTCGGCCGACTCCTGAGATTTTTGAAATCGAATGTCAGATCTGAAGTCTTCAATAAAGCTAAGTACCCCTTTGGGGAAACTTTTTTCTTGCTCCAGACCGATGTCAGAAAAAGTTAACAATTGTATTTCTTGTGGGAATCAAATACCTTATAAGGATTTTCATTCTTACTGTATTCCTTGCCTAGGCCTTGACCACGACGTTGCTGTTGGATTTGTGCTAGATTTAACCAATGCACTATTCATAGGTAGGTACTAGGCTATCGGCCCTAGGGCCCATACAAGCCTAGCCAAAAAAATGTACCCTGGCTTTCGCCACCCAAGAAAATTATTTTCCTGTGCCCCAATCGAGCAGAGCCACAGAAGTGATCCCCGGGGTGAATTTCCCATCCAATCATCAAGATTTTTCTTGAAGAGTGCTAATGAGGAGCTCTGTTTGACATAGATAGGTAGTCTGTTCCAGAGTATGGGAAGTCTCTGGGACAGGAATCTATCCCTCCAGCATGTTCTGTTTATTGTGGTGACAAGGTTAAGGTCCCTAGAGCGTGTAGCTCAGAGGGATTGGGATTTCTTTAAGTGGAGCATGTCCAACAGCTCTGGGTTCGGCATAGCTTTGTATGTTAGGCAGAGATCGCCCCTGAGTAGGCGATATGCAATGGAGTAAAGCTGTAGCTTTTTGAGACGGTCTGCATAGGACATCTGTTTGAGGCCAGTAATCCTCTTTGTGAGGTATTTCTGTGGTCTTTCCAGTTGTTGTATATGTCTTGTGAGGTACATACCAAAACGGGCGTTGTACTCTATAATGGGTCTAATGAGTGATGAGTACAGGGGAGCAACGACCTCTTTTTTTCTGAATGAGAATCCTTTTGTGATGAGATGAGCCACGTAGAAGGATTTCCTGACCACTGTGATTATCAAAGGAGAGACTACTGTCCACCTGTGTCCCAAGATCTCATCACATTTTCGGCATTACGTAGACTACCAGCTATGTGGTAGTTCATGGGTACAGAGTTTTTACCAAAGGGGATGACAATACACTTTTTGGCATTGAGCTTCAGGCCATGGATTTGACACCAGGTATCTGTCTCAGCGAGGCCCTTTTGTAGTTTGTCCACATTGTTAGGAGTTTCGATTATAGCTCCTAGTTTGCAGTCATCTGCAAACTTTATTAGCCAAAGCCCTTCTGTGTTGGCCTGCACTTCAGAGAAGTAGATACCAAACAGGAGTGGACGCAGGACTGAACCCTGTGGTACTCCACTCGTCACTGTTCTGATGTCGGATTTGGAATCCGCTACTTTCACAGTGTGGGTTCTGTCAGTGAGCCAGTCGGCAGCCATTCTTGTGACATAGGGATTTATACCTAGTTTAGTGAGCTTATCTATAATTCCAGAGTGGGGGATGGTGTCGTAAGCCTTGGCGAGACCTAGATAAGCTGTGTGAACCATTTTACCCTCATCTATGGCTTTGGTGACTGCTTCAAAGAAGTCAATCAGGTTTAGGAGACATGATCTGCCTTTTACAAATCCAAACTTGAGTAGGGTCCAGAGTTTGGAAATTACCAATGTCATTGTTTATGAGTTCCACGGCCTTGCAGACCAGGCTTGTTAGGCCAATGGGGCGGTAGTTCCCGGGGTCCGTCATGGCTCCCCCTTTGTGGAGTGGGATAACTGTCGCTGTGCGCCATTTCAGTGGGTACAAAGCCTGAGGTGAGGCTATGATTGAACATGGTGCTTAGGTAGGGTGCCAGTTCATTCTGTAGTTCATGTAGAACACAGCCTGGGATATTGTCAGGTCCCATGGATGCTGTGTTCTTGGCTTTAGAGAGTGTGTTTTTTACCTGTGCAGCCATGATTATAGGAACTTTGCATTCTTCCGGTATAGAGATGGGCCCTCTAGGGGGTGAGAGGGGGGTAAAGTTAGCACTGAACCTATCTGCTAGGATGTTGGCAATATCAGTTGGTTCTGTATATTTAGTGCCATTATGCTGTAACTCAGAGCAGATCTGAGTGTTCCCATTTAGATTCTTGGCATAGCTAAAGAATGCTTTGTGGTTGTCTTTAGAGTCAGTTGCAATTTTGTTTTCGTAACTAGCTTTGGAGGATTTTATGAGGGATCTCAGCTTCTTACTGAGGTTGACCAGGGAGTTCCTCCAGTCATGGGATTTTACTCTTTTTGCAACAGTTTCTTTCTTCTGTTGTAGACTTTGTTTATGGCAGAGGACCACCAGATTGGCTCCATTTTTTTGGAGGATAACATCTTGGTTCTATTAGGGATAGCATGATCCATGCACTCGTGTAAGTGCTTATAAAGTGCATTTGTGTAGGATTTGGCAGTCATACCTCTATTGTCCATCTGCATAGGTGTTATGAAGTTTGCCACTTCTGTCTTAAGAAGTGTGAAGTTGGCTTTTGAGAAGTTTTTTACGATGGTTTCCCTAATTGGGGCTGGGGGTGGGATGTGGATGTCTAGCCTGATTAGCTTGTGGTCGGATCTGACCAACGAGGAATTGACCTCTGGTGTGGAACATCGGTTTCCCATGTTGGTAATGACCAGGTCTAGGATATTGCTGCCCCTGGTGGGGGTGTGAATAAGTTGATCCATGGCTTTGGAATTTATGAATTCCAGAAAACGTTGAGCACAAGAGTTGGTACATGAGTAGTTTTCCCAGTTAATGGTAGGGTAGTTGAAATCATCCATTATTAGGGTGTTAGGTTGTACCCTAATATTTTCCAGTGTATTAAGAAATGAGGAGTGGGAATCCTGGGGCATGGTGGGGGGTCTGTAGCAAGCTACAATTTGGTTTGCGGTCTTGCCCAGAGTTAGTTGCACTTAGATAATCTCGGATGCATTATGCTGAGCAACTAGCCTGGAGGTGTGGATATCCTTAATGAATATGGACATGCCTCCGCCTTTAGTGTTTCGGTCCAGGTTAGGTGGCCGAAAGGTGTGGTATGAATTATAGCCTGGTAATGCAGGGGTACTCTCTGGAGCTTTGAACCAGGTCTCAGTCACTGCACAGATGTTGATGTTCTCCATTTTAAGGAGTGCCTCAAGTGAGTGCATTTTAAGGTTTAGACTTCTAGCATTGAGTAGCAGTACCCTCAGATTCTTCTTGCCTGTACCTGTTAGGGTGGTGAATTTGTCATTTGAACCTTGCCTAAAAAGGCACTATAGGGGTAGCTAGAGCCTTAGCCAGTATCCAGAATCCCAGGGGCGACAGGTGCAGGCCATCTCTGGCAAAGCATCGTGGTTTGTCGATCATGTCATCCCAGGCAGACATATACTGGGTCCCCTTAGAATGACACCAGAAGCTTAGCCAATTGTTGAAGTCAATCATTTTGTCCTTGTACTGTGGTATCATTCTGGGTGATGGCAGGATGCTACTCATGGATAGGGTCATACCTGACTGGGCTACAAGATCGGACAGCTCCTCCATGTCCCTTTTCATGTAGTCCAAGGAGGTACGTCTCAGGTCATTCACACCAACATGGACAATGGCAGAGTCATATTTGTACTTGCTGTGGAGTGACCTGAGTGCATGTGTTATGTGGTGGATCCTGGCACCCAACAGGCAACTGACAGTAACTTTCTCCTTGTTTAGCCTGGTGAGTGGAACATTAGTGTGCCTGACTACAGAGTCACCTATGACTAGAGTGTTGGGTACGTTGTTATGCCTTATGGGCTGTGGTTGAGTGGCACACTGAGTTTGTGGGCTATGTGTCATTTGGGTTGTGTTGGGGGGTGGAGGTTGCTTATGTTTCTGCTTTGGAGGTCCCTGTTGCTTGGGCAGGATTTTACTGAGAGCCTCTGCGAATGTAGGTGTGTGTTTTGTGTTTCTGTGTGTGTGTTTTGGTGGTGTAGGTTTTGAGGAACTATGTGCTGAGTGTGGTGTGGCGCAAGTGTTTACCTTCTCCTCCTGTCTAGTCCAGTCTTGGGTGAAGAGAGCTTTGCTTCCAGTTTGGCTATATAAGTGCATCTCTCACAGGTTGTAGTGTTGGGTGGTAGGAGGAGAGGGCTGTCTGTGTACATGAGGCAATTACTGCATTGCCCCAAGATGCCCAGATTCATCAGGTAGACAGGAGAAAACACCGGGAGCTGACACTTAGACATGCCTGGATAGGTGCTTATTTGTTAAGTACTAGAAAATGTTTTCCTCTAGACAGTGAGGAAAGTTGAGTGCTGTAGTAATTTGTAGCATATTTAGTTCTTACAATAAGTTCTGAACAAGTGCTGAGCTCAAAGAAACAGACGAGTGCTGAAACAAAAAACTGGCTAGTTCTAAGAAACAAAATTAAGCTAGAAGGCTTCCCTCCAACACAAAAAGACTTGGGGGCTTAGAAGCCTACAAATAGTCATGGACACAGCAAATCTATACCCAGACTAGACTACCCACAGGAAAGGCAGGAAACAAGCTTAGAATTTTTTTTTTTTTTTTGTGGAAAGAGAAAAAGGAGTAGCAGAAACTGAGCTGATTGGCGTTCTCAAATGTTTTCCCTGTACTGGGTAGAATGAGGTAATGACACTAGACTGGGAGGAGGGTCCCAGATCAAATTTACAGTAGGGGTGGGCAACTGCAAAGCCACAAACTGCATAAATGTTTCTCACAGCAGAAAAGCAGCAGTGAGCCTTAAAATGAAAGTTTCAAACAGCTAAAGGAGCCTCTAGAGAAAGCGTTTAACTGCAACAAGTTATCAGAAACAAACAACCCAACAGATGCTTAAGAAAAGTGGACAATTTCCAGTTAATACCTCACACACAGTGGAACTAGCTAGAAAAATATAGAGTACACAAAGTGCTATAAATAACTCGAACAAAATAAGCAAAAAAAAACAGGATACTTAATGTTATATATTACAGATCCGAGTTTGCTCAGTGTCCTTCCTTCGATTAGCTCAATGTGAAATGGCAGAAACACTCACAACTTAACTTCTTAGGTAACAGAAAGTTGAAACCTGAGACAACTTTTAAGAAAACAAAAGCTCAAAAGAACCAATGAGGTGCTTAGTCTACGGTGTAGTCCAGGTGACCTCAGTCAGCCAATGACCTTAAAAAAAAAGAATAAGGAATTTCTGCCTAACGGAGCACTACAGAACAAGACCAAATTCCACATAAAGATAAAAATAAGGAATTTCTGCCTAACGGGGCACTACAGAACAAGATCAAATTTCACATGACAAAAACTGAATACATGTTTTTACTTACGCAATTAAGGCTACAATTGGTAGAGTTATACCACTTTCCCAAAAATGATCTTTTTCCCCAGCCTTATATTTTTAGCATACACTATGGTTTCTACAATTATTCTTTATTTTTTTTCTAGTAATTTCAAAAGAACTTGTAATTATGTTCAAGTAAAGAAAGGGGCTACTTTGCATTACAGTTTAAAATTCCAGTTGTAAAGATAGTAATTCCTTATGAAGTATTTTAGCAATCTTCAGTGAAACCAACAACAGTTACATATTCAAAATAAATTTTGGGGCTCATCTTTTGTGCAGTAATCAGTTAATTAAGGTCTTAATTTCACAGCATCACAATGCCCTAGAGGAGTAAAGCAAATCTATCACTGTATGCCATTAGCTGGGTCACTTGTTCTTCTGTAACATACGAATGGACTGATTCACTAAATGTATAAACATAACAGTACTCTCTCTTCTCCAGCACTGGCACAAAGGATTTTATCACAAAATGATAGAACAGTTCTGTAACACTGCCTTTTATGCTATGCACACGTTACCCTGGGTTACAATGTAGATACTTATCCTGCAGTGCTTAGAAACCAACCAGGTGGGACCATAACATCTGTGTAGCACTCAAGTATCACTAGGGACAATTTCACAACATCTGGTGCCATTTCAGAATTGTCGCACTGCTCCAAGACATTCTGCCCCATCTGTTTTGCTCAAGTAGGTTAATTAAAGCAGAACTATTTGCTCCACTTAAGACACTAGTGCCAATAAAATAAGAAAAAAAAATGTTCTGTTCAAGTTTGCACACACTTAACTGTGTATCTGCTGTATTATTGTATTACTTTTCAATTCTGTTTAAATAAGTCTCTTCTTCATAAAGTATATGCCAAACATGAAAAATACTAACACACACTTCTCTAAACAGGACAACTCAACATGAAGGGCTGAACTCTATTAATTTATGTAGCTAGTGGTAAAAGCCTTCTACAACCGAGAAAAAGGATGGTGTGGAAAACCGTAAACAAAATTAGTAATACTATTTTTTTCCAGATATGATAACTTGATATAGACATGTGGTCTGTAGACGAAGTTAGTCTTCCACACCTTGATATTCACAGTGCAACTGTGCAAGGCATTCATACAAAAGGGCCAAATATCAGACTACTTACTGCAAGATGCAATATGATTAACTTGTCTTTGTAGTACAACTAAATTCGAAGCACTTCATTTAATAGAGAATGGGATATCCTTATAAATAAACTATGCAAAACACTATCCAAAGATTTTTCCAAACCTTATACAATTATCAAAGCTTGCTGGCTGTATAAATAGCCATGTCCTTAATCTCACAAGAGGAGCAAAAAAAAAAACTTCCAAGTAAAACATCAAGAAACAAAAAAATGACAGGACCTTATAGACCTGAAATGTATAAGCAGGGTAGACAAAGCATGCAACACTCTGCTAAACAGCTGTGTGTGTGTGTGTATGTGTATGTGTATGTGTGTGTGTGTGTGTGTGTGTGTGTGTGTGTGTGTGTGTGTGTGTGTGTGTGTGTATGTGTATGTGTATGTGTGTGTGTGTGTGTGTGTGCATGCACATGCTCGCTTGCACGAATGGATAACAGAAGGAGCAAATCTATGAAGCTCTGCAAAAAAAAGAAAAAAATCAAATGATCAAAAATATGCAATAAACACAGATTCTGTTTCCATAAGTGTAATGATTTACACAATGTAAATCAAAAAGAGAGTATACTTGTAACTTAAAACCAAGGAACATTTGTTACTCAGCATACCTAAGCTCTGCAGGAAACAGCCAAGGGGCAGGGGTAGAAATCAGTGACATATGCTGGTTTACCCATCACAAGGAGGTAATTCCCGCTTGCTTATGGTCAACAGTGGTGGTCAGAAGCTCTAGCTCAGACAAGCAGAAGTTAAAGGAGAAGTCCAAGTAGACCAACCACAGTGGAAGATGTGTATATGTTAGCATGAGCAAATTATATGTTGTGATATCAAAGCCATGCCATGCCCGAAAGAGATGGGATTAAAAGTAGACCAAAGGGTAAAAGCTATCCTTACCATAACCACTGCATCTTAGAAGGAAGCCCCCTCCTCTCCATCTTGCTCTGGAGCTTGAACAGAGGAAAACGGGACAATGCAGAAGGGATGGACAGTAGAGAAGAAACAAAACCAAATTTAAAAACGCTACTACTGTGCTGCAACACCTCTTGTAGAAAAGCTTTTCCAATAACACAGGTAACTATCACTGACCCTGCACCGCCCTGAGAAAGGGGACCTGGGAAGCCAAAACATGAGTGGTATATCATTTTAACTACACATCCTGTCAATATGATGGGAAACTCCACAGGGTGAGTTTAAACAGGACCACTGCATCACTAATGTCCAGCAGTACCCTCATATGGTACTTCACCAGGGGAAGCAAGCAGATTGTTGCAGTCATGTGACATAACAGTTTGAGGCACAGCGAAGCCAGATGTTTCCTGTGAGACAGTAATGCACTGGCCTGAGAAAGAAGGGCAGATACTCAAAACCAGGAGTTTTGCAATCTGACATTCTATATGTTCAACTGGCAGCCTATGAATTCCAAAGTCTGAAATGGCTAAACACTGAACTTTTAATACATTTATGGTGATTTCTAAGGAAAGGCATAACTGGAGTACAGAGTTCCTGGTCCTGTCTAGTGATACCCTTGTGGAAGTGGTGAAAAGCCAATCATCCAGGTAAGGTAAGACGTGGAAACCCTGTGGCCTGAGCCAAGCTGCCATGACTGCCATGCACTTGATGAACACTGGGGGGGTGGGGGGGTGACACCAAAGGGCAATGCTCTGAACTGACAATGATTATCACCCAGCTGGAAGTGCAGGTACCTTCCTGGATGGTCTCTCTCATTATCTTTATATAATGATAGGTATCCTTGAGGTCAGCTGAGTACATTCATTTGTCCTTTATCAACACAGGTAGAATGCAGTGCACCGTCAACATCCAAACTTGGTATGTGTTTACAAAGCAACTCAATTTGCTTAAATCCAAAACTGGTCTGAGATCCTTGTTCTTCTCTGGGACCAAAAAGAACTTGGAGTAGATACCAAATCTGCATTGGTCTGGTGGGACCTCTTGGATGACTTGATTTACTAAAAACTTTGGGATTTTGATAACTGCATCATTTCTTTGATGGAGTGTGGTATGTCTGGAAGATGTTTGACATTTTCTTTTGGCACAAATAAAAATGGAATTGTGTAGCCTCTGGATACAAAGTTAATACCCATGTGTTGAAGGTGATGGCCTCCCAAACTTCCAGGGGGTAGAGCAAACCCACACCCAGCTACCTTCAGAGTAGGACAGTTGGGCAACCCTTCAGGGATGCTGGAAGAGCCTCCTGGAAAATGCTGTGTGGAAGCCCTGGCTCTGCAGAGCATCCCTGTCACACACAACACGTGCCCATTCTGGTTACTCCCCAGCCACAAGGGGAACTCCGCAGTAGCATCCTGAAAAGACTGCTGCAGTTTTCTAAAGAATAGACATTTTCATTCCTCCTGGTTCCTCAGGAAGACCCACTGGGGTGGGGCGGGCTAGCAAAACACTCCAATAGACAGCATCTTTGCATCTTGCTCACTCCTGGTCAAAATGTCTTTAATCTAACACTCAAAAAGTGAGGAACCATTGTAGGGGTTATTAAAAGATGCCTTGAAGCAGTTCACAAAGTTACAAAATCTCATCCAAGTGTGGTGATACATGGAAATGCTGACGCCAGCAGTCCAGGATGTGTCAGCAGCTGTGTTGAAATGCAGAGCATATGGCACATGTTAGAAGTAGACTGCAAGGTGGACAGCTGTGTCTCCAAAGTCTTTTGAGAGTGTGGAGTCTGTTGTGTCTTAACCATTCTTAACACTTTAGATATGATGTCTCGTTGAAGTCTTGTCAAGTGAGCAAAGCAATTTAATGTTCTCAGGGCAAAGGTGGCCGATGCGTAGAAGTACTCTCCTAACAGGCCCAATGCCCTAGACTCCCGATTATGGAGGTGGGCCAATGAACTTTTTTTCCAAGACGGCCTTTTTGTTGGTTGCTGCCACCACAATAGCATCAATGTTGGGGATCCTTAATCCAGTGCTGTCAAGATCTTATTGGGCTTTTTGAGAATTGGTTCCACTTTACTAGGATCCCTCCAACCCCTCTGAGTGACTAAGTGGGTTCAGAGTGGGAACCACCGAGGAAGTGGATAGGTCCACCTCGAATGCTTCCAGGGATGGGCCTTTGACTGTTTGACGCCCCCTCGAATTGGTGAAGCAACTCCATGGGGTTGTCAAAAGTGTCATCTTCGAGGGGAGATTTTGGGGACTTAACTCCTTCCTCAAGGTCGGCATCCTTGGTTAGGAATTCCTCGGGAACCACTTACACCACCTCTTTCCATGACATTCCCACCAGGGGAAAACAGAAGGGAGAAGTGGAACAGACAGGAGACCCTGGATTCAGGGTAGTCTGTAGGCTATTTGCAGTGAGCTGTCCTAGATGGAAGAGGGGAGGGATGCCAGTTGGCACCAGCCACCTTACCTGGAGCCAGGGGAACATCTTCTCTATAATGTCAAAGGCAAAGACTGAAGAAGGCCACCTGCAGCCCACACCATTGGGAGCTGAAGACTCCAAGGACATGCCAGACTCCAGAGGAGCTGCTCCCGCCTGCCCCAATGTCATGATTGGAGCCAAACTACAGAGAGATGAAGCGCTGAGCCAGAGGGACAACTCTGAAACCCAAAGCTTCAATCCAGACCCAGAAACTCCAGCTCTGAAGGGTTGGCTGCACTGAGCTGAGAATGTCCAAGTCAAGAAGGCCAGGGCAGGGGTTGGAGCTAAGAAAAGCAAGGCCACTGGATCAGACCCTGAAAGTGATAAGGCAACCAGCGCTGGGAACCCATGAGCCACCAGGCTTGAGGAAGGAAACAAATTAGTCAGAGTCTAGGCCTGAAGTTGAGGACCAGAGGCCAATGGGATCAGGCCTAACTGCATCTGGGCATGCAGGAAAGAGTGCATCAGTTGCTCAAAATCATCGGGTTTCAAACTCCTGACTGATTGGACCAAATGAGATGAAGAAGCCAGCGAGGCAGGGCTGGAGGCTGCTTACTGGTACAAGGCTCTGAAGATGGGGGCGGAGACAACAAAGACTCCAGAGAAAATTCCCAGGGAATGGAGGTGGAAAGGGAGAATGAACCATGCCCAATGGTGCCCCTCTTGACAAAAGGGGCTAGAAACACAGTGTCTGGGAAGGGGTCCTCCCCACAGCTGGGGCTACAGGAGAATGGGTCCAAGTTGTCGAATCTGAGAATGACACTGACAGCTGGAGAAGCCAAAGATATTAGGATCTTCAGATCCATTTGGCTAATAGCAGTGGGAGCCATGCATTTATGATCCCTCCTGGATGATACAGTGCAATTAGTCCCCTCCTCCTGATCCAGATCACTCTGTCATGTTTACTAGCCAGAGTTAATGAGGAGGAAGTATCCTGGCAGGCAAAAGATCCTTCAGGGCCAGCTTGGCTCTTCGTTCACTGACAGCCCTGGACCCAAAGTTCTAACAAACGAAGCTCAGAGTTTCAAAGTGAGCAGACCCAAGACAGTACACGCACTAACTGTGCAAGTCTTGGGAAGGATGCTTGTGGCCACACACCACACTTCTTAAGCCCCTTATCCATCTAAAACAGTTAAACACAACACACTATCCACTGGAAAGGAGACTACCTAATCATAAAACACAGCATAAACTACAAAAATTACACTATTACTCTACTACTAGAAAGCTAACAACTACAGAGAAAAAAATACTTGCAACAAGGCAGAAAAAGCCTGCAAATGCCATAAGAAAAATTTACACTAAAGCTAAATCTACACTACTTAACCATACCTACTAGATAAACAACTATCTATTATGGGAGGGTGACCTAATTGTTAAGGTGTTTGCCTTACAAACACAAGGTACGGGGTTTGAGTCTCACAAGGGATAATTGGCTATGTTTAAAAAAATGGCTCGCAAGGGCAGTTAGCCTAGTACTGGGGTTGGGAGGGTGGCTTAATGGCTAAGGTGTTTGCCTTACAAACCCAAGGTGCAGGGTTTGAATCTCACAAGGGATAATTGGCTATGCTTAAAATGGCTCGCAAGGGCAGTTAGCTTAGTACTAAACTATGAACTATGAACCTATGAAAAAACTTAAGAAACAAGAAAAAGGTGAATAAAAAATGGCATGAAAGCACACAAAAAACGATACACCCCAGAGGAGCTCAAGATCAAGCTACTATCCTGGAAAGTGGCTAATGAGATCTGAAATAATTCTGTACAGAGCTAGGTAATGGGGGATAGAGGAAGAAGAGCTTGGGGGCTGAAGTCTTCTAGAAATGACCAGTCTCGGATCAAAGTCAAATCCGATAACTCACAGGTTGAACCCGTATGGAAAAGACAACCTCGGATCATTTCTTTATTAAGGCATAGGAACATTGTCACAAGTAAAAAAAAATCATGAGAATACCACAGAACACTACAGACCTACATGCAAAATTACACAAGTGAAATTATATACAGCACTTGCTTGGCATTAAATCAGAAAGAGTCTAGAGAGAGGGAATGTCAGAACTGTAGCTGTAAACACATCTTTGAATTTGCTAACCAACTACTTAATGAAGGCTATATTCTGTTAAACAGGTATCAGTAAGATCATTTTTTTAAAGCAAGCACATATACAAGAATCATCTGTTTAACTACCCATTTTCCGTATCAAAATATTATTCATGGTAAAAGTCAGGTCTTGGCTGAAAAAGATCAACAGATAAGCCCAATTACATAGTTAACAAATGGTAAATACAATGTAACGTATAAAACGTAAACAATAAAAAGCATGAATAAAACACTTGCCTGTTAAATGTGAATGATCTTGTCCATCAAACAAGAGATCAACAAGGTCACTAGGAGACTTACTGTTGGTTGTTGCTGAAACCTAATAGAATTTACATACAAAGCAAATGAGAATCTGTTAATACAACTTTGACAGCAGTTAACACAATGTAAGCATGTTATAAAGTTGGCATTTTGGATTCCATTTTACATACAATTTTTCAAGTTGTACAAGTGGGGAGACTTACCATATTGCACCAAAATGGCAAACCTTGAGAAAAGCTACTGCAGCAGGTCACTAACTACAAAATGAGTCTCATGAGCTGTCTTAGTTGCACAAATTAAGTATTTGTAATTGTAAGGGAGTGAAGGGAGAACCTCAGTGTTAAGTGTCCCTTCCTGAAAGCCTATGGCTAGCACCAAGTAAAATAGGTTTAGTCTGTTGGCAAAGTCTTGGACGGAACATTTTTGTTCATAAGGCGCTGAATGTGTGCAAACTACGGTGAAATTCACATTAAATGCAATGCACGTTGAATTTCATTCCACACCTTTAAACGGGGGACCTGCGCATAAATAAAATCACAGGTTCTTGTAAATATGACAGATGTGATTTTTCTCACTAAACAAGGATCCCTAGATTTCAAACAGGTTTGATGGCCTTGATGGCTAGTATTACTGCCATCATTTCCTTTATGTTGACGCATTTTCATCTTGGTCTTTTGTTCCAGAATTGCTGGATCCTTAAATCCTCTGTGTGGGTTTCATAAGCAATGAAAGAGGAGTCTGTTGCAGACATCTGGGTGCCTGGGTCTAGCCTGAACTGGAACTCCTGACTGAGGTTCATCTGTTGTATACAGCATTAGCACTCCTCCTTGATACAGACAGGAGAAGGACAGAATGCAGAAAGGACAGAGCACACTAGTTTAATCTTCTTCTGAGACGTGCTCTCATGTAGTCTTGCTAGAGGGACATCAGGACTGAGAAGGCCATGTAAAACAGTGTTTTCAGAAAATCCCTTACAGTGATCTTGTTTTGCTGTGATACAGATGTGAAGTATCTGGTCAGGAACAGACCTTTATCTTGAGTGGGAAAGGATTTCTGATGAATGTTGTCAAGGTGGGTCCCCAGGAATAAGACTAGTCTCATGGACAGCAGGAGTGAATTGAGCAAGTTCAAATAATGTATCATGTTTTGTAGGCATGTCAGGATGAAATGCAGTGTCTTATGTACTTCTAAGGTTGGTGCCAATCAGGCAGTCATTCGAATGCCACCTGTCACACAGAAAAGCAATTAGTGAATGTGGATGCTTTGTGAACACTCTGGAAGCAGAATACCAACCAAAGGGCAAAGAAAAAGGAAGCAAAATAAAAGTGGCACCCCCTGCTTTGAATCTAAAGTAACTGCTGAGTTCCCTCAGTATAGAAATCGGAGATTAAGCATTTTTCAGATGTAAGGGTATCATGAAAGCTTGAGGAAAGAGAAGAGCAGAACGGCTTGCAAAGTTAGTATTTTGAACTTTGGCACATTTAGGAGCTTGTTTATCCTTGATAGGTCTAAGATGGATCTCCAAGGCCTGTGTTTTTCGGACTAAAAACAATCATGAATAAAAATCTGTGCCTTACAGTTCCTCTGGAATCTCTCTATGGTATATTGAAAAAAAAAGTGTAAAAGGGGTGGACTTGTGTCATTGTTTCTTGGGAAAAAGTGGAATAACTGATAGCTTTTTCTTTTCTAAAAGTGAAGCTTGTATCCTGCAAGCACACAATGTAAGACATTTATCTTGTGTAATGTCCCCCACTCCTCTACAAAGTGGGATGGATGTTCCTATATTCTTTGGGAGCTGATGAAGGAAAGAGAGGTTTGGTGGGAAGATGGGCTAAGATGGGATTTGGTGGTTAGAAGAGGGAGGAGTACAGGACAGCCACAACTATTCCCTATTAAGACTTATGTTAAGGTCCCAAGGGCCCCTAGGTTTCACCATCTGGTTTCCCCATCTGGTTAGATTGCCATTTTTCTTATACTGATCTCTCTTGCCTTTTTGATGCTTACTTTTTCCTACTTCTGGTGGAAAGGACAGCTCTTGGTCGTGTACTTATTACTGTACCTAAGCAGAGAATTGAAAGAACTGTTTTTCAGAAAGCACGGTCTTTCTCTTTACTTCCAGTCTCCTATACACATTTATTAAGGGTCTAAAGAGCAGCTTCTTCTCCAGTCGTGTAATTAGTAGCTGTGTTTGACATGATCTGGTAAGGGGCAAATCCTCAGTCAGCTATGTCTTCTAATGACTGATCCAATGGCTGCTGGCCTATTTGATGCATCTTCAGTAACACAACCACACTTGATAAAAAGCCTGACAATCTGAGAAGTGAGATGGCATATCTTCAAGGGCTTCAACCGCCAGAGCCTTGTCTCTCAAATGAAACAGGAAAGTCTTGGCACTTCATCATATATGTTTGGCAGTTTAAGGCCTAAATGCCAGGACAGTATTAAGTGTAAACTTCTTCTTCAAAGTGGTCCAGTATCTTATTCTCCCCGTTACTGGGAAGTGGATTCTTGGTTGGAACCCCAACAGACCCATTTCTGGTATGCAGGGAGACCATAGTTGGTTTAGTAAAAGTAATTTTGTACAAGTACTTGCAGGAATCAATAAACCTATGAAAGCAGTCTGGTTACTTGAAGCAGGATGTTGGTAGCCAGATTCCAGGGGTGCACCACTAACGGCATTCTTGCTACGGTCTCAGTGACTGCAGGTATGACTAATAGTTTTGGCTCTGGTAAACCTAAAAGCTCTCTAGGGATCAGAGGTCAGCCTAGTTTCACATTTAAAGTGATCCTTCATTCTACTGACGGCACCAACAAATGATACATCTAATGGTGGGGAAGGGGGGTAGGGTGACCTCAGTGTCTTAAGTCAAAGCTTAGCATATCGCCTACTCCGAGGTGATCTCTGCCTAACATATAAAGCTATGTCAAACCCAGAGCAGTTGGACATGCTACACCTAAAGAAATCCCAATCCCTCAGAGCTACACGCTCTAGGAACCTAAACCTTGTCACCACAATAAACAGGACATGCTGGAGAGATAGATTCCTGTCCCAGAGACTTCCCATACTCTGGAACAGGCTTATCCATCTATGTCGAGCAAAGTTCTTCATTAGCACTCGTCAAGAAAAATCTTGATGAGTGGATGGGAAATAGGAAATACACCCCTGGGATCACTTGTGTGTGTCTGCTCGACAGTGGCACAGGAAAATAACTTTCTTGGGTGGCGTAAGCCAGGGAACCTTGTTGGCTAGGCTTACATAGGCCCTTGGGCCGATAGCCTAGTACCTACCTATGAACCTATACATGGAAGACACACACCAGCTCATCTGCCTCAAAGGGGGATTAAGTAATTTTTCTTTTCTGTACAGAGACCCCTGTCACTAAAGGCTAGTCTGAGGAAGGTTGCAGTTTTGTAGGAATAAGACAAAATCCTGGGCCAGCTTCTTAAGATCCTGAGAAGGTCTGGGCAGTGATCTCAGCTAGCTCAAGCTGCATGTGTCTTCAATTTAGACTATGTTGTCCTACTTCTCAGAGTATTGGCAGCTTTGGCTTTCTCAGGATGAGGGCAGGTGTCATGGACCACTGCTTTGTATACACCTATACCATAGGTAATCACAAAATACAAGTCTCTCTGTACATAAGACATTGTAATCACTGGGTGTAGCAATTTTAATGATCAATACTACTTTTGTCTTCTTTTCATAGACTACTATATCTGGTTTTCTTGAATCCAGTTTTTGAACTGTTGGTAATGGGTAATACCACATGATATAAACTTAATCATTCTCTACAATACTTTGTAGGTCATATTTCCAATGCTTCTCAGCTACTTCAGTATTGTAATGGGTGCACAATCTCCAATTAAACAGTCTTGCCAAATTATTATGCCTTTCAGTATACAGGCCCTCTACCATTAGTGTATCTCACTCAGCAACAACACATGTGACTGTTTCCAGTTCTGTTTTACAGAACCTGTATTTCTCTGCATCTCCAACATGTTCAATAGACTTTGTAAACTAATGTGTACATAAGGCCACTATCATGGGCCACTAATATTAACCTTTCATCTTTTGGTTTAAATTCACTTCTCCTTAAATATTCCTGTGTGAGATCCTGATCAACATGAGGCTGTTACCTTTCCACGTTTCTTACCTTCTTATTTGATCCTTCTTCTTCTATTCTTTATGTTGTTTTTTGGCATATTCAGGTGCTGCCCGATTTCTGTCTACTTCTGGTTTGGTTTCCATTCCTGCTTAATATCAATAAGCAGGGAAGTCAACTTAGCGAAAGTTATGAAATATGAAGAGAACAAATCTATTTTTGGAACTAGTGAGATCAGCGGATACATATGCAACCCTATGATTGCTGATGTATACCAATATATCAAACTTTACAATAAACACAAAAAGTTGCTGTCCAAGAAAACAAAGGCAAGGCCCAAACAATGGCAAAGCACCCTCCTTAGCCTCAACAGGCAACTTATCAAATCCTCCAAGGGTTCCTTTGAAAGAAACTTAGCAAGTACAGCCAAGGATAACCATAAGGCCTTTTACAGCTATGTATGTAACCTAAAGGGTAGGACCCAAGCATGTGCAGAACTAGTGGCCAACAGTATAACACACACTGATCCCACAGACATAGCAAACCTGCTAGCGGATAGATTTGACAAAAATTTCACTCCCTTATCCCTTCCTAACTTACAACAAACCTTCCCCCAAACCCCACCCCCATCCTACATATCTAAAGAGCAGGTCCTCAAAGCCTTGTCCAAGGCAAAAAACACAGCCTCTATGGGGCCCAGATGACATCCCAGGCTGTCATCTAAACAGGCTAAAACATGAACTATCACCACCACTAAGTACCCTTTTCAATCATAGCCTAATCACAGGCTTTGTTACTGCGGAATGGATAACAGCAACAGTTATTCCCCTCCACAAAGGTGGCAAAAGACCCAGGCAATTACAGACCCATAAGCCTGACAAGCCTCATCTGTAAGGTCATGGAATGTATCATTATGGACCTCATAAATAAAGACACAGGTGACCTCCAAATCCTGGATCCTACCCAGTTTGGCTTTATGAGGGGAAGCCCCTGCCTGTTAAATTTAGTGGATTTCTTTGAAAATGTGATCAAGACCATTGACAACAACAGATCTGTGCACACAGCATACCTCGACCTGGCAAAGGCTTTTGACACAATTCCATATTCAGGCATTACTGATAAACTGAATGTAAACCCCTTCATTGTAAGACGAGTTGCCAACTAGCTCACAAACCGGACACACACTATCAAAGTGGGTGACTCCACATCAACCAGCAGACCTGTTACCAGTGGGGGGTGGGGCACAGGGGTCAGTGCTGGGCCCCCTACTGTTTGGTATATACTTCTCATAAGGTTTGCAGACAACTGCAAACTATGGGAAAATCACTGAATCCCCAAAGAGGGTCTCACGCAGACCAACGACTGGTGTATTAGTCAAGGTCTCAAACTGAAAGCAAAGAAAAGCATCATCATTCCCAATGGCCCCTCACACTATCATATCAACAACAATATCCAAGCACCCATGAAGTGGTAAGGGACCTGGGATCACAAGTTCACTGCAACTTTAACCACCATGTGTCTACTGTAATAAGGAAAGTTTTCTACGTAGCACACTTGATTAGTAAAGGCATTGCCTTGACAGCAAATGAAGTTATAACCCCTTATACTCAGCACTTATTCAGCTCATAATTGAGAATAACGTCCTATTTGGCACATACCGCACTAAGCACTTGCAGCTATAGACCTCAGAAGTTTCTAACAAAGAAGATCAAGGGGTTTCAGCATGTGCCTCACACAGACTGACTAAAATCCCTGTCACTATACTCTGTATCAAATAGACTTCTTAGGGGAGACTTATGCCTGGCCTACAGAGCGATCCAACACCCAAAACCTAATAAGCTTGCTGCATATCCATAAATCAAATGGGACTAGGCCTATCCATTCCAAGGACCTAAATATGGCCTGCAACTTACACAGGACATGCTGGAAGGACAGATTTATCTCCCAGCAACTGCCACGTCTTTGGAACAGGCTACCAATTCATGTGAAACTGAGGACCTCTATGACACTGTTCAAGAGGAACCTGGACGAGTGGATGGGGCACCATAAATTCTTACCGGGGATAGAGCCCGCAACCCTCCTGAACATGGGGAGTCATCACTAAATGCAATCTTGTGTACTGACTAGCATTTCTACTGTAGTACATTAGGATGAAACAGCTAGGCTTAAAATGACCTCCGGGTCAATAGCTTAGTAATCTCCTATGATCCTATACATGTAATCAATTTCGAGGAAGCTTATACCTCCTTCAGAATGTGGAATATATTATCTTGGTATTTACTGACTTTTTATCATTTGATAAACGTGAAGCATTTTTCTTGTTTTCCTGTCCAACTGACCCAATACATTTTGGGGCCAATCACCTCAAAACTGTAAGCTAGAACAGGACCTCAAGTTCATTTATATCACGTTCATGTCCCAGAATGATATTTTCTTGTTGCTGCAGTCTTCCCACTTTAAACGTTGCTTTTTGCACATTTATCAAGACCAAACACCACCCTTATGTCATCTGAGCATGTTTTGACCACTTCCATTTGTACTTTCAACTCCTCATCTGATGTATTATACAATTTTAAATCATCCACCAGAGAACATGATTTTTTTTTTTTAACTAAGCGCTTTCGTCCTTGAGGAACTAGGACTTCAGAGTTACACAGCAAGACAATAAAAACCTTTACATGCACAAACCAATTAACTACATTATTAAATTAAACAATTACTTAAAACTACAATTTCTTAGATCTTCTATCTTTAAGATAACACTTTAATATTATCCATTTCATTGAGCCCTGGAAATTTGTCAGCCCCCAATTTCATAGGTTCATAGGTGTGTACTAGGCTAATGGCCCTAGAACTTTTACAAGCCTAGCTCATAAAAAATGATCTGGTGTCATGCCATCCGATGTTAGTTCCCAGTGCCTCTATCCAGTAGAGCCACTAGAGAGATCCCTGGGATAAATTTCCTGTTACCCCATCCATGAAGAGGGTCAGCAAGGTGCTCTGCTTGACATGGATAGGAATATGGATAGCTTATTCCAAAGTATGGGCAGTCTCTGGGTGATGAACCTGTCCCTCCAGCATGTTCTGTTGATTGTGGTAGTGAGGTTGAGATCTCTGTAGCATGTGGTGCAGGAGGATTGGGATTTCTTTAGGTGTAGCATTTCAAGTAGGACTGGGTCACACATGGCTTTGTAAGTCAAGCAGAGATCAACTCTAAGCAGACAATAAGAGACTGAGAATAGCTGAAGTTTCTTGAGTCTGTCCAAGTAGGACATGTGTTTAAAGCCTAGGATCCTCTTTGTGAGGTACGTCTGTGGCCTCTCCAGTTGTTGAAGGTGTCTGGTGAGGTCCATGCCAAATGGGGCATTATACTCGAAGATTGGTCTAATGAGAGATGAGTAGAAAAGGATGATGACCTCTTTCTTCCTGGATGCGAAACCCTTGGTTATGAGATGCGCCACATAGAAGGACTTTCTGACTATGGTGGCAATGTGGTGGTCGAAGGTGAGGTTGCTGTCACCTGGGTGCCCAGATCTCTTATAGCAACTTCAGTGTTCAGTGGGCTCCCATTTACGTGGTAATTAGTGGGAACTGAGTTCTCTCCAAAGAGAATGATAATGTATTTTTTGGCACTGAGCTTAAGGCCTTGGCTCTGACACCAGTCATTGGTCTCAGTGAGGCCTCTCTGTAGGATGTCTGCATCACTTGGGGAGTTAATGACTCCCAGCTTGTAGTTATCTGCAAACTTGGTCAGCCAGAGTCCCTCTGTGTTGGCCTGGACTTCTGAGAAGTAGGTGTCAAACAGGAGAGGGCACAGGACTGAGCCCTGTGGAACTCCACTCGTGACTGGTCAGAAATCTGACTTGGAATCCGCTACTTTTACTATGTGGGTCCTTTCTGTGAGCCAATTTGCAATCATCCTAGTAATATAGGGATTGATGCCCAGTTTGGTGAGTTTATCAATAATTCCTGACTGGGGAATGGTATCAAAGGCTTTGGCCTGATTGAGGTAGGCTGTATGCACTGTCTTACCCTCATCCGCAACCTTGGTGACTGCCTCGAAGAAGTCAATCAGGTTGAGCAGGCAGGATCTCCCTTTGACATAGCCAAACTGCATGTGGTCAAGAGATTGGAGATTGCCTATAACCTTGTTAAGCAGGTCCAGGATGATGACGATGCGCTCCATACCTTTACATACCAGACTCATCAGTTCCCAGGGTCTGTGGTCAGGGATGACTGTAGCAGTGAGCCATTTGGAGGGACAAAGCCTGAGGTGAGGCTTCTTGCAAAACACAAAATGTTGTTTAGCCTTGTGTCAGTGCTGCATTACATTTTATGTGGGAAAAATTAACTGTATGTTAAAACAAAGGATTTTGAAACATATTTCAGACATCAGGTTATAGAATGTCAACAATGCACTTTATGAGCATATTAAGCAAAACCCTGCTCATGGATTAAAGTTCATGGTATTGCAGGCAACAGATGTCAATATTAGGGGGGAGACTTAGTGAATCACACAGAATAGAGTGAAATGAAGTGGATTACAGAGTTAACAGCACAGAGATCACCTGATTTGAATGATGTCATTCCACTGAAACCTGCATTAAAAACAAGGAGGGTGCAATACTAGGATGTGACTGGCTGTCATGTATTTAAATTCCACTGACTTGGAATGTGTTTTTATCTGAGGAAGGGCTTAAGTTTTGTTATTTTAACTTGTGCTTTTAATAAAAGTTTTTCAGCCTGGTGGATCGACTGCTCTTTGTACATTTTGCTTTGTGATTTATTTTTGAGTAGTGAACCTTTGATGGAGGACTCCAATATTTATATATTACCATTGAGGTTTCCTGTAAATGACTATACACTCTGTCAGCATCATTTCTAGTACATAGTCTACACATCGTTGGAAGACAAGGTGTTGGTCTACAGTTTTTAGGATAGTATGCAGATTCACTCTTAAGGAGCAGTATCGTTTTCCCTGTTGTTAACCAGGCTGGTGTCTGTTTGGGGTGCACATATAAGTAGTTCTTACTTAGGGCTAAATCCTCTGGTAAGGATGGTAATACTTTAACCCAGACATTTTCCAAAATGTGCCTATTTCTTCTTTTTTTGGTGGTGTTTCTATTCCTTTTGCTTTGTTTCCCAATACTGCTTTGTATTTTTGTGGTAAGACTTTATCGGTTACTATTTTAGCTGCACAAAAATATATCCTATTTACTTCTGTTATATCACATGAATTTCTGTTAATATTTTTGATTACTGCGTTCATTTGTTTTATCAGGCTTCTAACAAGTTGGGTCTTACTGACTTTCTGTAATCTATTTATTTTATTGATCTTAATATATATATCAATCTCTATTAAATCAAGGAACTGTTCCTTTAGATCTTTTTCTTGTAAACTGAGGGCATATTCTTTACTCTCCATTTCTTGCGGGCATTCTACAAAAATTTCCAGAACATCTTCCTGTGACATATTCTCTTCAGCTACATCCTGCAGCATCCACTGCTCTTTCATATGGGAACTCACTAGCCTATTCACTCCACAATATTGCATTACAGCTGACACCATTTCCTTTTCCTTCCCTTGCTGTGCAACTCTAAATTACCTTTTGTACTGGTTTCCTACTGAAGGCTCCAAAACATCTTCAAATGGCAAATGATCAAATGTTTCCCATTCCACCAGTTTCTCCTTAATTTGGGAACTATTGTTCCACCATGCTGTGAATTTACCACAGTTGGATTTTCTAAATTAAATCCTTCACATCACAGGTAACCCATAACTTCAGTTTCTATTTTTTTAACTCCTTCATTACTAATCCACTTTTCTACTTCCCCATTTGTTTTACTTTTAGTACTGTAAAATTTTCCATAAACAGATGCCTTTGACTGTATTTCTCTTCAAATTTCTTTGATATTGCTTTTTTGTCCTGAGTAGTTTTGCTTCGTTCTTTGTATAAATATTGCACCGCATTGACGTTATTTTTCTTTCCCATGTCCATATTTCTTCTTCAAATATCTCCCACTTCACTTGTTTCATTTTACTTTGGGGACCTACTGTTCCATCATGCTGTGACATAACCCATGTTAGACTTTCTAAACTAAATCCTTCACTTTGCAGGTATTCCATAACTTCATCTTCTATTTGCTTAACTTCTACTTCACCAATCTTTTGTTCTATGTTTCCGCTCAGTGATCTTATTTTTTGTATTGTGAAATTTTCCATATCTAGGTGCCTTTGTCTGTATTTCTCTTCAAATACCTTTGGAGATGCTTTTTTGTATCGATTAATTTGGCTTTCTCCCCTGCATAAATATTGTACTATATTAGATCTCTCTTTCTTTCCCATGTCCATGTTTATTCTTTATATGTTTCAAAACCCTCTAGGTTTTGCTCTTCATATTTTTGCACTTCCTCTGCCGCTTCTTTTTCCAAACAGCCCAAGGTTTCTTGGTCTATACAATATTTTTCATCAATCTGTTGCATTAGCGAACACAAATTTGCATTTGAAGCTTTTGACAGTTTTTTCTTTTGCAAGTATTTTTCTTTCCTCTAATTTCTCTCAATCTTTCTGAATACTTTCTATTCAGAAATTCTGGGCTTCTTGCATAATAGTAACAATACATAACTTCTTTCTTATCCTCATTAGTCCACTCTGTCATCTTTATGGCAATTTTTTTTGGCCTGTCTGTTTTCGTGTTTTTTTTTTTTAAGACTATTTCTTTCTACAACAGGAGCGCCATCATCCCCCCTGAGCCTGGCCTAACCCCACTGCAGGAATGTTTTATGTCTTGAGGATTCTACACTCTTATTTTTAACAGTCCTGGCACCAGTGTGCCTAACAGTATTTGGCATCCTGGGACTTGTGCACCCAGCTTTTTTATTTTTAACCTATTTCTGTCTATAATACATGTTATATAAAGTACAGTCTGTACATCAGTGTTGTCTTGGTGAGATTTTGTAAAAAACGATTCCAACTCATGAAGGTACTCACCAAGATTTGAAGATGAATTCACTTCTAGCAATACTACTCTGCTTGATGATTTTATCATCTCTTCATTCAGAGACACACAACAATATGGGGGTTGGCACAATGGTTAAGTTGTTTGCCTCAAAGACAAAGTACAAGGTTTGATTCTCACCTTTGGTCACTGGTCATTGGCTAATCATTTAAGAGTCTGCAGATTGATTGCATAGTATTTACCTACGAACCTATGTATCAACACATCTTGAAATGTCAAAAATACCAACAGTCACAAACTGGAACAAAGAGCACTAATTACAAACACACAAAATACAAACGCTGCATTAACACATCCGATTGCATATACACTGTTGCTGAAGTGCACTGCACAACCCCCCCCATCCACCTTACTTTTTGAAACTATACTAGCTGATAAAGTGAAATAAGCTTGCAGACACAGTTTAATCATTCTTGGGGCCTTTGATATTGACACATTCTCCATCAAGAAGACACAGATAAACATTCTCACAAAATAAATCTTCCACCCCCAAATAAATCCTTTCATTGTGAACAACTCCCTTCTACATCTTATTACAAATATTCCAAAGAAAATACAGAATATCAAATATCTACCAACTGCCACAGTGATCACTCCTCTATTTTGCCACCCTTTCTTCTTCAAAACTTCCTACATCCATCCCATCACAGTACCTCCATGTTGTATCTCTAAAGCAAAGAGGTTGAGTATTCTTTGACATTTACAGTAAAGACTGGTTAGCTTGATATCATTCTTTTAACCCTAGTGAAGAGCAAACATTATCAATGTGTTGAACAAACACCTCCCTTTAACCAAAAGAGGAGTACCTAGACAGCCCCGTCCCCATCTCTATCGTTTTAAAATTATAATCTTAGAAGCCATTCAAATTCAGGCCATATGCTCCAAACTCCAAGAACTAATCTTTGACGTAAAAACCATAACTTTTCAGTTGCGCCCCCCCCCCCCCCCCAACCAAAAAAAAAAATTCTGTGCATCTCTTCTCTTCTTGTAACCTCAAGGAGTTAACCAGCTACTCTTTCAGACGCCCATTCAAAGACCTTTAAACAAAGCAAATACATTTACACTGAAGGAGGACATGTCACCTAATTCAACTTATCCTCCCTCACTATACTTCGGCTCTCACATTTCTGTTGTTCTCCTAGTAAAAAACTCATTTTTGTATACACTGGTAGAACTCAGACATTAGACACTTTGACATCTATGTTTTTTCGCTTTAGGTAACACTGTTTTTGTATTGTTTCTGTTTGAACTTTGTTTGTCAATTTGTTGTGTTCTGCAACTTGAAGAACTCTGTACACATTAAGAGATTTTGGCATCTACATTTACTGTGATATAACATCTTTTTGTATTGCTTCTGTCTATTTTGTTCCACAAATTTGCTGTACTCTGCAAACTGGGATAAGCCTGCAATTGTTCATACCAGATCAGTGCTTTATCCCAGTAAACACATACAAATAAACATTTGAGAAATAGAAACAGCATGGATGCTTTGGAAAATCACCACTAAACATGACTACATTTCTGAATGCTATGTAAGAGTCGCATACTCAAAATTAAACAAGATACTGACAATCCAAATGTACTGCTATGAATGTTAACCCCAAACCATTCTGGAAGGTAATAAAAGAGACAGCATATTTTGAAAGCCACAGGTCATCAGCCCTAAAATATGCCATCATTATCCCTCTTCCTAAGGTACCCCAGCCCAAAATCCATGAAGACTATTGCAGTTTGTAGCACACTTGTGAAAATATTTGCAAAAGTTCTTAACGAACAGCACTTTAAACACTTTAGTAGCTCTGTTCTTCTATCTGATCAGTTGTGTAAGAACTTGCCATAACAGTAGATGTCCTACTGATCATAGTTGAGGTATTAACATATGGGTTTCCATCCTCTAATGTCCGGTTGGGGTACCAAAGTGTCACCTTCTTGAGGGCATATATCTGATGTATGACCTCAGCTTGTATACGTTGGGTATACAGGCATACATATGCAGAGGAACCTTAAAGCATTTCCAAGGTAACGGCCTGAAGACTACTGAGAGAGGAAAGTGGTCAGTTAGGAGGGGTGCATCTCAAAGAGGTAAGTAAATTCCTCCAAAAGCAGTGTATCAAGTGATAGCTTACAACAGAAGCGGAGGAAGAGAAGAGGGGGAGGAGAGTGGGAAGGAATACTGCAACATTACCAGTAGGACATCTACTATGTTACATTCCTGCACAATTGTACTATGCCCTGACAGAAATCACTGTTGCAGTATTCTTAACATATGGGTGAATCCCACAGCTGAAGAAGGTACAGAAAAGGGATTATGGCTAAAGGGGGAATGAGCTGTCCAAAAGACTAAACAGAACAGACCTAGTAAAGGTAGCCTTGGATGTTGAAAAGGCATCAACTTTGTAATGCTTGGTGAAGATGTGCACAGAAGACCAAGCGGCCATTTCCAAAATGGACCTGGCATCTACACCTTTGTGGAATACCCCAATGGAGGCCAATGTTGGAGTGCAGCGTGCTTTTGGCCAGGAAGACAATACTTTTCAATACTGTGTGCAACAGAGAGAAACAGCCTTCAATATTCAAGATGCAATGGTTTGCTTACAGACAGGTTGGCTCAGTTTGGAATCCATAAATGAAGCAAAAAGTTGGTAAATTTTTCTGACAGTTTTTGGTTTATCCAAGTAAAGCCACTGTTGGCTGTGAATGTCTACTGAGTGGACAATTATTTCTTCCTTATTTTGGGGAGTAGAGAAAAAGGTAGGCAGGCAAATAACCTGGCTGAGGGACATCTCATTCACTACCTTAGGCATGAATGAGGGATTGGCCCTGAAAGTTACCCTGTCCTTGCAGAAAATGAAAAAGGGTGGAACAGCCATAACAACTTGAAGTTTAGACACACTATTGGCAGAGGAAGGCTAGTCTTCCAGGTGCAGAATTTTAAAGGGACAGAAGCTGCTGGCTCGGAAGGGGGCAAAGTTAGTTTTTCCAGCATAAAGTTGATATCTCAGGTAGGAAAAATAGGTTTCCTACGTGGCTTAAGATGTAAGACTCCCCTCAAGAAAGGTTTGATCACTGTCGTGGATATGAGAGGAGGATCAAGGGGCAAGCAGGCATTAACAGCAGGCAGATGGGCTTTAATGGAACAGCAGGCCAGACCAAAATGTAATATCTCACAGACATATTTGAGGACAGAAGGGGTATCCGATAGAAATGGGTCTTGGCTGTGCCTGAAACACCAAACAAAAAATCTTTTCCACTTAGCTATATACAATTTTATGGTGGAAGGTTTTCTGGCTTCCTGTAAAACCTAAACTACCTCATCAGAGAAGACGCACCTTTTTAGGGATCAGAACCCTATCATCCACAGAGTAAGACTAAGACAAGTTAGATTTGGAAGGAGAAGCAGACCTTGCTGTTGAGTGATTAGATCTGGTTACAGCAGTATTTTCTAATAGTTTCCTTTGGACCGGTAGAAAAGGAGGGGAAAGCAGTGCTGTCTCAGCGAGAACTTTTAGAAGGATTTTTGGATGTAATGGCAGAGGGGAAGGTATACAGAAATCTCTTCGACCACTGGAAAACGAAGACATCTGTCCTCCAAGCTAAGGGGGAAGGACTACTGGTTTAAAACAGGGAAGCTGGTGGATTTCTGGTGAAGCAAAAAGGTCTAGTTTTAGTATTCCCCACTGATGTCTTATAGTTTTGAAGACTTGCTTGTTCAGGATCTAATTCATGTTAAGGAGACCGCCACTACATTCTCCTGTGAGGGAATATATGCAGCTGTCAGAGTCATGACCATTTGTGTGGCTAGGTGCCATGACCCCTATGCTAGCCTGCATAGTGGTTATGATCTTGTGCCCCCTCCCCCTTTCTGTTCAGATACCACCGAACTGTAGTGTTGTCAGTCTATACTAGTAGTGAGCCTGGTTTCCACAGATGACAAAATACCTACAGTGCATGCAGAAGGACTCTCATTTCTTTCAGGTTGATGTGTTTTTTCAGGACTGGGGGATGTCATTTTCCCTGTAGTTAGTGGGATTCTGTCCAAGACTCCCATACTCTGACCGAGGTATCTATGTAAAGAACTAGGTTGGGTGAAGATGGGGTGAATAGGAGGGATGAACATGACCCATTTTTCCCACCAGAGTAGCTTTTTTTGAGGCAAAGTAAGATAGGGATCAGGAAATCCAGCAGATGGGAATGTTGAGACCAGGCTGGTTTCAGGCACCAGTGAATTTTCTGCATAGGTAGTGTAGCCTCAAAACGGTTGCCAGATTGAGCAAATTTTTCTGAGGAAGGAAGGCAGGTATTCTGCATATGTCTAGTCTGCAATTCAGAAAGAACAGATTCTGGAGGGGTATAAGATGGGTTTTCTTGAAGGTGATTGTGAACCCTAGGATGGACAGGAGATGTACTTGTGAAATGTGCATGCTCACAGATGGAGTTTTATGATGAGACCTTGAATCAGTAGGTCGTCCATGTAAAGGAAAAACAAAGTTATGTACTCACCATAACGTTCCATCTGAGTAGTTCTACTTCATTTGTCTTCAACCTGTGTGATACCAGATCCGTATCGGATCTGAGACGGCAATCTTACTAGCATCTGCTCCGAGCTCCAAGCTCCTCCCTTTAGCCATAATACACCTCCACTACCTTCCAACCCCCAGATCGAGTTTGCTGAATCTTATACTGATAACCCGACCTGAAAAAATACTTGACCTACAACTGCAGCCCGTAGGCTGTTCATATGTCAATGTCCGGGGGAAGGAGAGAGGGATGATTGAAGACAAATGAAGTAGAACTACTCATATGGAACATTATGGTGAGTACATAACTTCTTTATCTGAAGTAGTTTACTTCATTTGGTCTTCAATCTGTGGGACAGAGTCCCCAGCTACTAAACTCCTGGGTGGCCCTCATGGAAGGATATTCTGGAGCACCATGGAACCAAAGGATGCTCTCCTTCTGGAAGTCAAATCCAATTTGTAATGAGAAATAAATGTATGAGATGAGGACCAAGTAGCTGCAGAACAAATATCATCCAAAGAGACTCTAGACCAAAAGGCAGACGTAGTCATGGATCTAGTGGAATGAGCTCTCACCTGACCCAGAGGAGACATGCCTCTGTCCTTGCAGACCTGAAGGATGCATGAAGAAATCCATCTAGCAATAGTGGCCTTGGAGACAGGTTCCCCAAAAAAGGTTTATAGAAGGATACAAACAACTAATCAGATTTACGGAAATTTTTTGTCCTGTGTAAATAGAATCAGAACTGTCTATGAACATCCAACAGAGGGAGTTTGTATTCCATCTTGCTAGCAAAATTAGGAAAGAAAACAGGTAAATTGATGGTCTGATTGATATTAACTGGTGATGCCACCTTAGGAAGAAAGGATGGATTGGTCCGAAGGGAAACCCCTATCTTTGTGAAAAATCATATAAGGAACTTTGACAGACAAGGACTGCAGTTCTGAAACCCTTTTGGCACAGGTAATAGCCACCAGAAAAGCTGTTTTCGAAGATAAATATTTTAGATCTGTGGTTGCAGCAGGTTCAAAAGGCGGAGCGACCAGAGCCTGAAGAACTACAGTAAGGTCCCATGGGGGAACAAGATCCCTGACCCAGGGTCGTAAGAGAAAAGTGCCTTTAACAAAGGCTTTGCACAGCCTGGAGGAGGCTAGAGAGGCAGAATTCTCACCCAAATGAAAATGAGAAATGGCAGCCAACTGAATCTTGACAGTAGAAGAACTAGCTCTGTGTTGAAAAATATCACATAGAAAATCAAGAATAGCAGAAATAGGAGCTGTAAGGGGTCTAAACTCCTTTGAGAGTCCCAAAGGAAAAAAACATTTCCATTTGCTGCGAAAAACCTTCCTGGTAGAAGACATATTAACAGCCACCAAAATAGACCTAACTGAGGAGGATAACCTCAGAGTCCTAGCAATCACGGGAACTGGAGCAGCCAAGCTGTGAGCTTCAAATGGTCCAGATTCAGAAGGCTGTGAAATCAGATCCTGAATGGGATCCAAGGCAGAGCCAGAAGGTGAGAGGAAAGGAAGGGAAACCCATACCTGGCGAGGCCAAAAAGTACAATTGTGTCCACTTACCATAAATGCAGATGTTCAAATGTATTCACTGTTGCAGTCATTACAATTGGGTTATCCTGCTGGCAGGCTACCCTTAGTCGGCCTGAATTCCAAAGTCTAGGTCCGGCGTCGGTTGCTGTCGCCTCTTCCCTGACGTCACAGTGTGTCAGGGGTATAAAAGATGCAGCCAATGCCATTTTCTTCAGTTTTTCTTGCCTCAGATGTCACGTGCCCCCAAAAGGGTAGGCTAAAAATATGTAAATAAAACATACATGCACCAAAATATATTTTACCTTCATCTACAAGCAAATACATCACATAGGTTGTGTAGATTAGAGAAGTAAAGATAAGTTCCAGCAAAAATAAGGTGGAAGGCGGGTGGATAACCTGGACTGCAACAGTGAATACACTCGAACATCTACATTTATGGTAAGTGTACACAACTGTACTATGTTCTTCGTGTTTCACTATTGCAGTCATTACAATTGGGTTGAATCCCAAAGCTATGGTTGGGAGGCTGGAGCTAAATAGCATTAGGAGCGGCTATGAGGCTCTGCAGAACTGCAGTGGCAAAGCCTGCCCTGGATTTAGAGTAGAGCAGTAAATGACAGTGCTTTGTAAAGGTGTGCACTGAACTCCAGGTAGCAGCCTCTAAAATGTCTTTGGTTGGTACTCCCCTGAGGAAGGCTGCTGAAGTGGCTGCTGCTCTGGTTGAATGTGGCCTAATGCCCTTAGGCACTGGCTTGCCATGTTGTGAATAGCAGAAACGAATGCAGTGGCCTATCCACTTTGAAATAGTCTGCTTTGAGATCACCTTTCCTTGTGATCCTGCAGCATATGTCACTAGTAATTGCTCTGTCTTTCTGAAAGCTTTGGTTCTGTTCAAGTAGAAGCGTAGCTGTCTATGTATGTCCAAAGAATGCAGAATTCTCTCCTCCTTATTCTGTGGGTTTGGATAAAAGATAGGCAGATGAATAGTTTGGTTAAGGGCCACCCTGGATACTACCTTAGGCATAAAAGTCGGGTTTGTCCTCAGAGGAACCCTGTCTGGATAAAAAATGATAAAAGGTTCCACAGCCATGAGTGCCTGTAGCTCTGAGACTCATCTTGCAGAGGTTATTGCTAGGAGCAGAGCTGTTTTCCAAGATAAAAACTTTATATATATATCAGCTGTAGCAGCTGACTCAAAAGGAGGCAGGGTGAGTTTTTCCAAGACATAATTGAGGTCCCATGCATTTATTTGTGATCTCCTTGGAGGCCTTAATTTTTTGGCTCCTCTGAGGTATTGCCTTAATAAAGGATAAGAAAAGATTGGTGGCTCTGAATTGTAATGAGCCGAAATGGCAGAAGCTTGAATTTTAACTGATGAAAAGGACAGGCCTTTGTCCAGCATCTCAGTTAAGTATTGCAAAATCTGAAGAATATTTGGTGCAGCTGTGTCAATTCCTTGTGCCTGGTTCCAAGCACAGAATCTCTTCCATTTTCCAGCATAAGATTTTCTGGTACTGGGCCTCCTGGCCTCCAAAATGACATCCACCACCGCTTTAGTGAGAGGTGTGTTTTGTATGACTACGTTATCCGCCATGCTGCCAGATTTAAGGTCTTGAGTTGGCGGTGCAGGATCCGATTGTTTTGTTGGGACAGTAGATGAGGTATTTGAGGTAAGGTCCAGGCCGGGCACTGAGACAAGTTCCCTAGGATTGGATACCAGTACTGGCAGGGCCAGTCGGCAATCAGTATAATTTTTGGCTTCTCTTGTCTGGCCTTTAGGAGTACCTTGGGGAGGAGAGGCAGTGGAGGAAAGACATATGGGCATCCACTTTCCATGCTTGTCTGTGATAAGTCCTTGTGCAGAATTTCTTTAGTTGGCAGTTGTGAGGAGAGGCAAATAGATCTATGTCCGGGCATCCCCATTTCCTTGTTATCATGCTGAAGACTTGTGGATCCAGTTTCCACTCGTGGGGATCCATGAGGTTTCTGCTTAGTTCGTCTGCCAGAGTATTTATCTTTCCTGGCAGGAATTGTGCCTGCAGATGTACGAGGTAAGTCAATGCTGTGTCCCACAAAGTCATGGCTAGTCTGCAAAGGGAGTAAGAATGAGTGCCTCCCTGCTTGTTTATATACGACATGACCGTGGTATTGTCTGTCTATCAGTAGTTGTTCCGCATGAGGTAGGTCCTTGAAGGCTGTCAGGGCATTCTTAACAGCTAACATCACTTTTTGATTGATATGTAGATGCATTTGGTTTGCGGACCATGTGCCTTGAATTCATTTTCCTGCCATGTGGGCCCCCCAGGCATAATCTAATGCATCCATTGTTAATGTCTGTCTGGCTGGGGGTAAAGTGAATGGCTGTCCCTTGCTGTGGTGACAAGCCTTCGCCCACCATCGAGACTCCTGTTGCAGGCAGGGAATGAGGTTAATCATTGTTTCCAGGCTGTGGCAATGTTGAGTCCAAACACCTTTTAGGTACCACTGAAGTTTCCTCATATGCAGTCTTGCATATGGAATTAGTAGAATGCAGGATGCCATGAAGCCCAAAGCCTGCAGAATTTTTCTTGCAGATAACTGGGCCTTTGTTGCCAACAGTTTGAAACAGGTAGTCAGTTGCCTTTGTTTGTCTGCCATGAGATTAGCCATCTGGGCAATTGTATTTAAGCTTGCACCCAGGAATATTATCTCTTGAGAGGGTACTAGTTTTGATTTCTTTTTGTTGACTGTGTACCTTAGGCATGCTAGCAATCTCTTTACAAATGCCAGATGCTGTAGTAGAATGTCCTTGTTCTCTGCTTGAATGAGGCAGTCGTCCAAGTAAGGATATATTTGTATTCCTCTTTGTCTGCAGAATGCAATTACTGGTGCCAGGCACTTTGTAAAGACCCTGGGCGCAGTAGATAAGCCAAACGGCAGTGCAGAGAATTGGTAGTGCACTGAGCCAGCTTTGAATCTGAGGTATCTTCTGCATGTTTGTCTGATTGGGACATGCAGGTATGCCTCTTTTAGGTCTAACGTCACAAGCCAAGCCTTCTTGCCCAGCATGGGCAGAAGCTGCTGTAGAGTCAACATTTTGAATTTTGGTATACCCAGACATGTGTTTAGAATAGATAGGTCCAGTATTGGTCTCCAGGCTTTGTCCTTTCTGGGTACCAAGAACAGTCTTGAATAAAATCCTTGTCCCTGCTCTTGCTCTGGTACTTGTTGAATGGTCCTCATGTCCATGAGGGATGAGACTTGTTTTTGTGCCTCTGCCCATTGATTTTTTGGCAGGTCTGGCCAACCGTTTGCCCTTGGCAGGGTATGAAAGTGAAACTTGTAGCCTTGTGACACTATGTCTAAGACCCATTTGTCCTGGGTTATTATGTGCCAATTTTGAGAAAAAAGTGCTAGATTTTCCCCCTAAAGGTGCTGCCAGAAGATAAGTGCCTGGCGCAGGCAGGGGGAAGTCACTGGGACTGTTTCCTGTATGGCTGTGATTTGCCTTCTCCACTTTTCGGGGTAGAAGCACCCCACTGTTTAGACCTGTACGAACCTTGGGGCTGGGATATGCCACTAGGGAGTCTGTATCTGCCCCTTTTTGGCCTGTCTGACACTGAAAGGGACCATTTTTTTTTAGGCCAGTGTCTGCTAAATCTTGGAGGCTGTACCTGTAATAAATCCTTGACTGTTTGCATAGATTTAGCTTTGTCCTCCATTTTCTTTAACACCAAACAAGGTATCATGTTGTAATGGAGCATCCAATAATTTTGCTTTAACATGATCAGGTAGATTTTGTTCCTTTAACCAAGCATGTCTCCTAATAACAGAACCCGTAACAGCGGCCCTGCAGGAGGCTTCCAGAGAATCAAAACCACATTGCAAAGTATGCTTTCCAACTTCTTCAGCTGCATGCAATAAATCCTGCATTTCTTTGTTTTCTGCACATTCAGAAGTTTTCAACATTTTCAGCTTAAGCAGTGACATAATATATTGCTGATATTTGAGCATATGAAACTGACAATTTAAAGCCCTTATAGCCAAGGTAGCAGAAGTGTAAATCTTTTTTCCCCATCTGTCCAGTGCCCTAGAATCCCTGTCAGAGGGGGTAGGGTTTTTTGCAGTGAAAGCCTTGACCCCTTTGGGACCCTGAGAGATAGTTTATGGGTCAGCAGCAGGGTTTTTGAAAAGGAATTTATGAGAGCCAGGAGCCCTGTAGTATCTGTCCGGCTTAACATGAGCTGGAGGTAAGGAGTCAGGGGTCAGACTGTACTCTGAAAATACATCATCTACAATGTCTAACACAGGTGGAATAGCTAGGGGCCTGCGTTGTGGTAGTAAAAGGAAGTCTCTGAGCCTTTTCTTAGATTCTGAATAATCTTGGCTCTCCCAGTAGAAATGCTCCCTCATGGTATGCAAAGTTTCCTCAAAAGAGTAATCTTCAGGAGGAGAGGCTGAGGGGATAGATTCTTCAGCATCAGAATCCTCACAGGGAGGAAGAGAGTATTCCTGAACAGAAGAGGAATCGGATGAAATGGAAACCTGATCTGAAGATTCATATTCTGTCTCTTGCCTAAGCCTCTTATCAAGAGGGGGATGGGAACCCCTGATAAAAGTAATTAAGTCTTCAGCCATTTTCAGCATCTGTTTTTTGGGCATGGAGGCCTGTCCATGAGGCTGTTGTACTTGTTTCTTTGTCTTTAAAGGTGCTTTAGTCTTTGCCTTTGAAGCTGAAGTCGTTTTAACATATAATTGAGTAGGTCTGAAAACACCCTCAGAAGCCGATGCCTGCTTAGCGGCTCCGGACCCATCTGAGGAAATAGTCTCCGAAAGTGCAATACCTTGAGTTTCCAGTGGCCTGGTCGACTCCACGTGGGAGTCAGTAGTGACCTGCGGGTCTAAAGTAGTGGTCGTCAGGGGCTGCGAAGGTGCTTCACTGAGAACCGGCGAATAGAAGAAGCCTTGTTGTCGGTTTTGGACCTCGGATGCCTGTCCTTTTCTTTTTCTTTGCGTTTCTTGTGAATTCTGGTAGTCAGATGGTTATCCGACGACATCGTATAATCAAATCTTCTGCCAAAATAGTGAAAAGCAAAATCGTACCGACGCTTAATAGTGTGTTGGTTAAATCTAGCACAAAACCGACAACTAGCAACGTCGTGGTCAGGGCCTAGGCAAGGAATACAGTAAGAATGAAAGTCCTTATGAGGTATTTGCTTCCCACAAGAAATACAATTATTAACTTTTTCTGACATCGGTCTGGAGCAAGAAAAAAGTTTCCCCAACGAGGTACTTAGCTTTTAATGAAGACTTCGGATCTGAAATTCAAACACGAAAATCTCAGGAGTCGGACCGGCACTTGCGAACTGCTTCTGCTTCGGGCACCGCGCGGCAAGAAAGACTAAAGAAAATGGCATCAGCTGCATCTTTTATATCCCTGGCGCACTGACGTCAGGGAAGAGGCAACAGCAACAGTCGCCGGACGTAGACTTTGGAATTCAGGCCGACTGAGGGTAGCCTGCCAGCAGGATAACCCAACCATAATGACTGCAACAGTGAAACACGAAGAACATCGGGGCAATGAGGGTCACTTTGCTCCCCAGTTGACGAGCTCTCTGTAGAAACCTTGGGATAAGAGGTACTGAAGGATAAACATACAGAAGACCGGGAGACCAAGCATGGACTAGAGCATCTCTGGGGGACTCCCCCAGTAGGGGTTTCAGAGCGAAAAACTCATTACTCTTCGCGTTGGAAGGAGATGTAAGTCTGACCCCACTCATGGAAGATCTGTTCCGCTACTAAAAGATTCAGAGACCACCATAAAGCATCAGAATAGTCCGACTTAACCTGTCCACTAGGATGTTGGACCGTTCCGGAATGTGCGTTGCGATGAGAAAACGACCAGTGGAGATCACCGATTCCCACATTCTCATGGCCTCGCGACAAAGGGGGTAAGATCTGGTCCGTCCCTGTTTGTTGATATACCAGACCACTGACATGTTGTCTGACTGAATTGCAATAGTTCCCAGAGGAATAAAGGCACGAAGGGACTGCAATGCTAAAGGACCGCCCTGATCTCTAAAACATTTATGTGCAAGCTGGTCTCTACAGGGGACCACAGGCCTTGGACTGTCCTGCCCAAACAATGCCCCCCCCCACCCGAGATGGGAGGCGTCCGTGGTCACTGTGGATTGGGTCGGGGCTGGAACAAAGGGTCGTCCCTCCAAAATGTTTGGAGAACACATCCACCATATGAGGGACGACCGACGGACTCGACTGAGTTGTATTGGATACAACAATGGAAGTTCCAATAGGGACCACTGTACAACTAGAATTCTCATATGTAACCGGGCACATGGGAGAAGCGTTATGGTCACTGCCATTGAACCTAAGGCCCTCAACAATGATTCCGCAGTTGGTAGATGAGAATGGTAGATTAGAGAGACATGCATTTTCAGGTTTTGTACTCTCTCCGAGGTCAGGAAGATTTTGCACTGTAAAGTATCTATACTTGCACCAATGTAGTCTATCACCTGTACAGGATCTAGGAATGATTTGGATGCGTTGACTGTGATCCCCAAATACAGGGCAAGGCTCAAGAAATAATCCCTGGTTTGGCCATTGAAAAATGCAATTGTCCTCCCAATCAAGCATAACCAAATTGGCAAACATGGGGGCGCAAGCAAGTGAACATCTAGTACATTCATTGTTTGCACATTAGTATTGTTTTATTCAATGTCTTATTCATTTTTAAAAAAATGTTTTAAAATGGAACTGTCTATTTAACTGCAGATTGTGACGCTGTCTTGGCGCCAAATTTGTTATTTAATGGGAGTGCATAATTCATTACACTGTTCTGATGAAGCTCGCCTTGTCGAGTGAAAGCGCTTAACCTTATGCCAATTATTTTGTTTTAATTAAAGTTCCTGTTTTACAAACAGCATTGTTTCTTTGGGCTGTATCCACTGTGAGAGGTAGCAGCTAGCGTTTTGGAAGTGCTGCTTTTTGTTTGATTCATTTGTCGATCCAATTCGTGTTTTTCTGGTAAAATGATGGGAATCGTAGAGAGGGCCGAGGGGGTCAGGGCAGAGTCCGAGAGGATAGTCAGGGGTTTCGATCCAGTGGAGAGAATCCTTTCTACTATGTCGAATGCCGAAGGAGAAAAACCTCCTGTGGAACCAATAAGGAGGCCAGTCTCCCCGGGTCCGACGAGAGAATTGGAGCCAGGCCCGAAGTAGACGGAGCTCCGAGGGAGGGAACTTGGCCCAACAAAAGCGGAGCCGATGAAAATGTTCCTCTCCCTCGGATCCAACACCCAAACTCTGGCTCCGAGAGTGGCTCGGATCTGAGCTGGTCAGATCTGACACACTCCAGGCAGCTGTCGGCGTCAAGGAAGCAGGTACCGTCGGCACCGACCCCCTGACTAAACCCATCCTTTGATCAAATACTCTGAACCCGGTAGACGGATCGGAGAACGAGAAATTAGTTGGAAAAAAGGAAGCGAGCTCCCCCTCCTGAGGGAGAGGGGGCTGGCAAGACCCCCATTTGGATCTGAGTAAGAATGAACCTCATCATTTTATCCATGTCGACTTCAGATAAAGACTGGGTGGATCTCGACGAGGCCACAGACTCTGACCTTGCAGATCGGGGCACTGAGGCCCTAGATGTAGAGGGTGCCTCCTCTGGCTCTGGGGAAAACCTTAGAGATCGGAGCCAAGGGGGGGGGTCACAGATCCTATGTGTCTTGAACGGTGAAGGGAGGTCCGGAGACCTCTTGCGTTTCTCGCTCGACTTCGACTCTCTCCTTCTCTCTGCCTCTTTTCCGCTCCGCTTTGGCACGGGAGGTTGAGTCCCAGCCTGGGAGGGGGGAGAAGCCAGGGGAAGAGAAGGAGATGCGGCCACAGCAGCTGCTGTGACAGAAGCTGAAGATGATGCAACTGCCTCAGAAGAGGGAAGAAGGCCTTTCAGGGCCAACTTAGCCTTCCTGTCTTTGATTGCACGTGGGTTAAAACCCGCGCATATAGTGCAGTCTGTACTAACATGGGCCACGCCCAAGCACATACAAATAGTGTGGCCATCTGCAGGGGATAACTTATGGCCACACTCAGTGCATCTTTTAAACATCGGCTTATCAGCCATAGCCTCAGTGGAAAAACAACAAGGACAAAGGACTGTGGCTGACCAAGTTCGCAGATGACTGCAAACTGGGCGCCATAATCGACTCTCCAGCCGACACAAGCATCCTCCAAAAGGGCCTCATAGAAACAGACAACTGGTGCCAGAGCCATGGCCTCAAGCTAAATGCCAAAAAGTGTATAGTCATCCCCTTTGGAAAAACAAAGTGCCCACAAATTACCACATAGGTGGTAATCCATTAAGTACAGAAAAAGTAATTAGGGACCTGGGGACCCAAGTTGATAGCAATCTCTCATTTGACAACCACGTGGCTAAAGTGGTTAGAAAAACATTTTATATAGCCCACCTAATCATGAAGGGATTCACATCTAGATCAGGGGAGGTCATCGTGCCTCTTTACTCATCCCTCATCAGGCCCATAATTGAGTACAATGCCCCTTTTGGGATGTACCTTACCAGACACCTGCAGCAACTGGAAAGACCCCAAAAGTACCTCACCAAGAGGATCAAAGGGCTCAAACAGATACCATATGCTGCCCGGTTAAAGAAACTCCAGCTCTACTCAGTGGCATACCGCCTGTTCAGAGGCGATCTGTGCCTGACGTATAAAGCCATGTCCAACCCGGAATTAATGGACATGCTGCACCTCAGAAAATCCAAATCCCATCGAGCTACGCGCTCGAGAGACTTGAACCTCAGCACTGAAATATATAGGACATGCTGGAGGGACAGATTCATAATCCAGAGGCTCCTTTCACTCTGGAATAAAATCCCAGTCCAGGTTAGGCAGAGTCCCTCATTGACTCTCTTCAAGAGGAATCTTGATGAGTGGATGGGAGATTGTAGGTTTACCCCGGGTATCACTTCTGTGTCACTGTTAGACAGAGGCACAGTTTACTAACCTCGAAAAAGGGCATAGCAAAATAAATTTAAAATGGGTGGCGAAAGCCAAACACATTCTGGCTAGGCTTACAAATGCCCTAGGGCAGATAGCCTAGTATGAATCTATGAACCTAAAATGTATTATTTTCCTCACTGAAACACCCACTCACCACACACACACACAGAACACACTGAGGAGGGGAGGGGAAGCAAACACACTCACAAACTACTCTAAAACTAAGTTAACGCCTCTAAAAATAGAAACCTCGATGCACCAAACGAGGGAAGGAGAAAGAGGAACCTACACTATCACTAACCTAAAGTTAGAAGAGAAAAATAGACTTTTTAAGACTTTACCACCCACTTACTACCCAGAGCTCTAGAGATCACAATGCTTCAGCTAGCCACAGCAAATGAGATCTGGGGTTTGGAAGGTAGTGGAGGTGTATTATGGGTAAGGGGCGGAGCTTGGAGCTCGAAGCAGATTCTAGTAAGGTTGCCGACTCGGATCCGTTACGGATCTAGTATCCCACAGGTTGAAGACCAAATGAAGTAAACTACTTCAGATATATGAACACCCTGTGCACAACAAAAGACTACCACTGGAGCTAGGCACTTTGTAAAAACTCCTGATGCTGTAGAAAGACCAATGGCAAAGCAGTAAAATGAAAATGAGATGAGCCAGATAAAAGTCTGAGGAATTTCTTGCAAGACAGCAAATGTGGATGATGAGGTAGGCATCCTTTAGGTCTAGTGGTACAAGAAAGGTGTGAGGAAGAATGAAAGGCAGAAGGGTGTGCAGAGAACATTTTCAAAGTGGGTACGTTTAGAAATGTGTTTAGAAGACAGAGCTAGAATGGATCTTCATTGTCCTTCCTTCCTCAGCACAAGAAAGATTCTGGAATAGAGCTCTTTTGCTATGAAGGATGACAGCACTCGTTCTATGGTGCCTTGATCTAGTAAAACCTGAATGACAGGGTCAAGCAAAGGGAGCTCTTATTGTAGAGATGGTAGGCCCTTTACACAGGGGATATTTTCCCATGACATGGTACAGGCTTCTTTGATGACAGTCAAAACCCATTTGTCTGTAGTCATTTCCTACAATGGAAGGAACAGAGAAAGTCTTTGTGAAAGAGGAGGTGGAGGATTTGAGGAGTTGGGAAGAGAAGTTGTGAAGGTAGTCTTGGGTTTTTGCCTCCAAAAGGAGGCCCCCCCCAAAGGAGATTCCCTATGTGGTTTGTCTGAAATCTCTTTCTTGGTGTTCTTCTTTGTTTGTGAATAGACATAGGATTCCTCTTAACAAAGAAGTGGACTTGACTGGGTAGTTCCTGTGATATCCAAGGATTGTAGAAAATAAAATTGGCCTGCAGTTCTTCATAGCATTAACTTGCTCTTGTAGGGCTTTGAAGAGTTTTGCAGTGCCCTGTCCAAACAGAAGGTTTTACTTAGGGGTGAAATCTAGGATTTTATATCTGAAGCCTCAGGGATGGGTTGGCTGCACAACAATGCAGAACATCTGATGACTGAACCTGTGCCTGTATCCTTGGAAGAGGCATCCACAGTATCATAACTGTATTTTATTTTGTGCCTGGCAGTATGAGTAGCTTTAGACAGTGAGATTTGCACTTGCTGCTTAGAATCTGCAGACTGTGGTCTGACATGACCTTATTCAGAAACAGTACGACAGACATCAAACAGGAATCTGTGTCTGGTAGTTGATGGCTCTGAAAGCAAGGGTGGAAGAGGGGTAGGACCTTCTAACCCCACCTATCCATGACCCTACTTTCCTTGTCAGTCTGAAGGGCATTAGCACTGGGGAGGAGTTTAGAAGGCTTATCTGATGGCAGGGAAACAGCAGAAGGTTCAGCCACAGGGTATTTTAGTTCATCAGGCACTTTGTAAAATCTGTCTGGTCTTTTAGGTGTTGGTACTTTATAACCAGGAGCTGAAGAAGTAGATTGGAAAGTATCCAGGTAAGCATCTCGTACTAGAGGGACTGGCGAGGGAGGCTGGAGTGCCCACTTCCAGGAGACTATACCATCTCTTCTGAACATCTGAAATAGACTGCTATTCAAAATGCATCATCATGTTGAGTAGTTTCCACAAAACAGACCTCCTCAACAGGGGAGTCAGGAGATAGGGAGTCCCCTTCAGTGGAAAGTTGCTCTGAGGAAAGCATTTTGTAAGGAATAGTCCAGGAATGATCATAATCCCAATCCTGTTCCTCCTCAGAGGAAGAGGAATCTAGAATGTGTCTTTATGGTGTGGCCTGTGGCAGCTGGGACACAAAAGGAAAAGGTTTCAGCATCATGATTGCTTTAAATAAGCTTTGGGAGAAGTCCATCCATTATTTTTCTTTAGAAGCTGTAGGGGAGGTCACAAGCCTACTTGTCTGCTTTTTCTATTTACGTATGACATCTGCCTGAATGAGTTATGGCGGTTCAGAACCTTGGCGAACTTCAAAGTGCCTGGGACCTCTTTCTTGACTAAGATTTGAGAAACTGTGTGTGGACCCAATGAAATAATGAGACATGGTTCGTCCGAGGCGTCTGCTGCCTGCAAGACCTCAGGTGCCATACCAGCTTCCATGAGGATCTTGGTAGTGGGCAACTGAGAAGGTATCTGCCAGACTGCAGGATGTGCAAATTCTGGGTGTGTTTGACTCAAGAGGTGCAAGGCTGTGAGTCGTCTCAGGGGGATTCTGAGTTTCCTCTTTGATGGAATGGTGACGTCTGATGCTGGGGATTCTGCCATTTTGGCTTAGGCCAGGTGTTTTAGAGGCTAACTTTTCAGGAACATGTTAAGGGAGGAAAGCCTCGACCTAAGCGTTTTAAGAACAAATTACTGGAAGATGGCACAGGTTTTATAGTCATGTTCTGGGCCTAGAAAAAAAGGCACTTAGTGTGCAAGTCCTTGTACAGGATCTGCCTACAGCACTCGCACTTAACCATTCTAGCTGGCATCTAACACAAAAAGACCCAATGGGGCACTTACCTAAAACACAAAAAAGCAAAACGATACCAACGACTTAACGAAAATCAGTGTGATGGACACTTAGTGTGCAAGTCCTTGTACAGGATCTGCCTACAGCACTCGCACTTAACCATTCTAGCTGGCATCTAACACAAAAAGACCCAATGGGGCACTTACCTAAAACACAAAAAAGCAAAACGATACCAACGACTTAACGAAAATCAGTGTGATGGATGCATGATCTGCATTCACGCTGGCAGTAAGATAGTCTGGGGTATCTGTACATACATCTGCCTATATACCCTGGTGCATATGACCTGAGTTCACGTGTCAGATCTATACACTCAAGAAGATAAAGCTTTGGTACCCCGGCCAGAAATCAGCAATGAAAACGCATATGTTAACAATACTGCAACAGTGACTTTCAGTCAGGATATCACTAAAAACAAGTATCCACAAGGCTCTGTTCTACACGTATTAAAGTGTTCTTTATTTATTAATGATATTATTAATAAATTACTCATACTTATATTTGACTACTCCAGGAATTCACAGTCTTGCAATATCAACTTTGCTCCAGCAGCCTTCTGATCTTTGTCAATGGTCTCAACAAAATACACTACAAATTAAACCCCAAAAAACAATCCTATGCTTTTTCTTCCCCTCAAAGAGCCTTTCGACTTCCTGTCCTTATTATCTCAGACAATAACTACCACATTATTCTGTTTTTTTTTTTTACCCAAAATTTTTTATTGATTTTTTCAAATAAATATATTAATACTTAACATACATGTTATTAATACCTTATCTAACAACTGAAATAAGACTATATACAATATTTACATTATTCTGTTTTTTTAACAGAGTACAAATACTTAGGCCTAACCCTTGACTCTCTATTTAAGCTTTACAACCCGCACTAAATAAAATCATTAACAAGGTCTTCTCACAACTACACCTCTGCTAAACGATCTCATGTCTACCATCTCCTGTCTGCAAAGCTTAGGCCATGAATATTCTTGTCCCTAAACTGAACTATTGTCTTCCTCTAGTATCCTTACACCATGCTTATAACAAAGATTACAAGTCAAGAAGAATACAACTGCTTTATTTGCTTTTTTTTTGCTGATACAAAGTTACACAACTACAACATTCCAACTATTCTTTCATGGGGGATCAAAGACATTAATGGGGGCAAAACAGGCTATGGAGGAAAAATGTTTATCTAACAAAAAATAAACCAGCAAACAAAAGGGGACTCTGCTTCTCACTCTTCTGACAATTAATGAAAAAACAAGAAAAAATGCAGCAGAAACACAGCGAGTGGATAAAAGAAACCAATACTTCAATAAAAAAAAATGATGAGCACTTTCAAAAAACACTTTTGCTTCTTCAGATCATACTCAACAACTAAAACACCATGAACTAAATACAAAGATAATATTCCCCTTGGCCACACCAACCAATGGACACAGAGACAATTATGGCTGCTAAGTAACTAATTACATGATACAGTATACTAGTACAATTCAAAGACTAGGTATAACACCAAGTCATTAGCAGTCTGTCTACTTTAAAAACTATTTTACAAACATACCTCTCTACATCACAGAAAACACACAGTACAATAAAATTCTACATTACTTAAAACTTTTTAAAACTTATTTCTTCAGCCTTAGAAACATAATCATTCAACCCATAGTCTAGATGTGCCCTCAGTCTAAATATCCATCTCAACTTTGCCTGTTCCATAGCAATGGTCAAATCTCCTCTCCTAACACTAGGGGGTATAACGTCTAACACTGAGAACATAAAACTATGTTTCTCTCCTTTCTCAATCATGTGTTTAGCAATGGCACTGTAGGTTACAGTACAGATGGTCTCTCATTCTCTCCCTAGACGCCTATTTGTTTTACCTATGTATAACTGATTATAAACTGTGCATAGGGCAACATACACAAAGTTCTTTGTATTACAGCCCGCCTTTGCCCTAACTTTTTATGTTCTGTCAGAGTGTGGTGTACAAATACTGTTGACTCATTGCTTAAATGACAAAAAGAGCAAGGTCCACATTTCCTAGTGTCAACCTCCTCTGTGTTATCTAATGTCTCTCCACCATTCCTAGGATAACAAAGTTTACGTTTCTAAGACTGCTTATTCTTGAAACCAAAAAGTGGACTGGGTCTCACTAACTGGGCTACAGCTGTTTCCACTTGTAACACATGCCAATGTTTCCGTACTATATTCTTAATAACCGGATCATCTGTAAAATAGGTAAGAGAAAATGGTATCCCTTTACTTAAGCTATCCTTCTTACAATTACATGCATAGGGCAGTGAAAAATAAGGTTTTCCCAGACTAATCCTGCCCCTCTTAACTTCATGATGTACTAATGTAATGTCCACTTCTTTATAGCCTTTTATTAAAAACTCCTTCTTAACTATGTCTAACCTCTCTTCTAATTCACTATCACAAGCAGTGAGCCTGCTGTTCCTTAATGTTTGTCCCTTCAAAATATTCTTAAAGACATGCTTGGGATGCATGCTTCCATGATGTAAATAAGTTGGGCGATAGCATTCCTTTCGATATAATCAAGTATACAAGATGTCAGTATCATGCCTAATAATCTGGACATCCAAAAAAATCAATACTGGAATCTGAAATAGTAAAATTCAAAGAACCTACAACTTGTATTTAGATAATTCACAAAGGCACTTAGTTCTGTCTTTGTTCCCTGCCAAAGCAGGAAAAGGTAGTCAACAAATCTACGATAAAAGGAAACAAGTTCCCTTCCAGGCTGTGAACCTAACAGGTGTTTCTCCTCCCAGCAGGTCATGACCAAATTGGCATAGCTATTGGCACATGATGTGCCCATAGCTACACCAGAAGTTTGCCTACAGTAAATATCAAACATGAACACATTATATTCAAGCACTAGTTCCAAAAGATAGCAGATGAAATCTGTTTAGTTGCTAATACACTTATCAAGCAAGACACTTCTAACCATCTGAATCCCTTCTAAATGGGGTATTGCTGTAAATAGGGATTTCACATCTAAGGTGACCATAAATTGAGTCTTTATTGATGTTTCACCTTGTGTAAACATAAAAAGATCTTGCAAAACGTGTTTAGTATCTCTAAGTACCGTGTCACATTTATCAAGAATAGGTCTGAGTTGTTTTTCTACATATATAGATAAGGGTTCTGTTAACCATCCCCCTCCCACCACAATGGGTCTGAAGGAGGGTATAGTGGATTTTTATGTACTTTAGGCATCCCATTTAGGCCAAGTATCAAGGGATTTTCAACCACAAAGTACTGAAAAAGTTCCTTTGACATAAGGCTCATATTTAAACACTCTTGTTAATGTCCTCAACATCTCTAGAAAAGCCTAAGGAAGTAGCAGAGGAAACAAGGTTTGAAAGGCTAGCATCTGAAAGGAAGGGACCTTTCAAAAAAGTGTTTATCTGAGAAAGACCCAGAATTATTCTCCAGATGGTTTCCTTCTTGGGTACCAAAACATTCTGGAGTAAAACCTCTTCCCCCACTGATGAGTTGGAACTTCTTGAATCGTTCATTGAGCCAACAGATCCTGAAGCACCTCTGGAAAAAAGGGCAGCTGTTTCTGAGGAATGCCTAAAAAAAGGGGGGGGGGTCCAAACCATGAAATAATCCTGGCATATTATGGAAAGAACCCAGGAGTCTTGAGCAATCTTTACCCAAACAGGAAGGGAAAGGGAAAGACGCAGTTGTGCGACAGAGAAGAACAGGATAGGTACACAGCACCTGGTTTGTCAAGAAAAGACGGCTTCTGAGTATAAGGAGTTTGTATAGCCTTAGCAGAGGAAGCCCTTCTACCACTCTTTTTACCTTTAGGGGGACAGCGAGACAGTCTACAAACAAAGGCAAGTTTATTAAGATAATTCCTCTGAAACTTAGACACAGGGGGAAACAAAATATGCTTCAACTCCTGTAAGGCCTTGCCTTTTTGTTTCAGGGACTTAACTCAACAGCAGCAGCACCAAACAAATGTTTATTATCCTGAGGAGCATCCATCAGTTTAGCCTTGATATCATCGGGTAAACGCTGAAGTCTGAGCCAGGAATACCTCCTCAAAACATACCCAAATGAAACACTCTAGATTAAGCATCAGTTGCACCACAGCTGCATTTAATGGAATGGCGAGCCACGTCCCAAGCAAGGCAACGGCAGAGGCCTTCCCTCAGAATCAATAAGTTCAGAAGTACTCTGATAGGCTTGAGCAAGAAGAGCCAAAACGTACCTAGTCATAGGTGTTTGATAATCAAGAGTACTAAATCTGAAGCCACAGACACCATAGGGGGGTTAGCAGAGGGCCACTTATAAAGTAGCTTGCAGTCTACAGGCACTTTATAAAACCTATCAGTTTTTTTTTTGGAGCAGGGGGTTGGGAATCAGAAGCCTGAGAAGCAGTAGAAAAGGTATCCACAGCAAGGCAGCAAGAACCGGAGGAACAGCAGAGGGCCTAGGAAACTCCATTTGCTAAAGCTCATAGTACTGCTTCTGAACATCAGACACCTGAGCACAGTCACATTTGAAAAATTCCATAATTCTGGAAACAGTATCACCAAATGACATTTCCTCAAAAGGAGAGAGGATGAAAGACTCTTCTTCCACAGAACCACAGTCAAGTGCTGAAGGAATCTGGGAGGAATAAGTTAGGGACTCATTCAGAATTAGCAGCATCCTCCTCAGAAGAATCCTGCTCCCTAGGCCTCTTAAGAGGAGTAGAAGACTGGGGGCAGCCGGAACAAAAACATCATGTGGAGGCTTGAGAGTCATAAGGGCATTAAATAATCCTTGAGTGAAGTTCTGCTATTCACTCGGGGGATCTTTTGAAGCAGGTGAAATACGTTTAGTTTTCTGCTTCTTTTTGTACGGAATGTCAGCCTTGAAAAATTTCAGAGGCTCTGACCCCTGATGGCATTCAATAATGGTGGTCAGGACCACTTCCATAAGTAAAATTTGAGTAACACTCCTAGGCCCTTCAGAAATAACCAGCTGCAGTTCCCGGTGTACATCCAAGGCGGACGTCTGCAAAACCTCCATGAACATGTGTGGTGTCAGGTCCATGCCAGTTTCCAAAGCGGTCATGGCAGAAAATCCGAGAAGGAAACTGCACACTTCTCCGAGTTTTCATCAGCCTCAAGAGGGCTGTCCAGTAGAGGCGGTACAGTCAAAGAATCAGACTCAACTTTCATGGTCTTCTTCACATACGGCTGGCCCTCGAGCCAGGAAGATCCTTCCATGGTAGCCTTAGCCAACAATTTAAGTTACTGTCTCTCAAGGTAAATCAATAGGGAAGAAAGTCAACTCCTCAACATCTTAGGGACAAAGGACTGACAAATCTTGTAAAACATATGGTTGTGTGAAGCGCTTAAACAGAACAAACACTGCTCATGAAGATCTTTATAGGGAATCTGCTCCTGCACTAACATTTCCCCTTTCTGGATCACATAAAACCCAACAACCAGAACAAGGTAAATGTAAGACAAATAAATTCAAAAACCCCAACGGGGCACTTATCTGAAAGCAGTACAACCAGCAGATGAAAGAGCATTCAGACAGTCTACCGAAGATGGCGTTCAGACTGGCGGCAAAGAAGTTCTGAGAATGGCACCTCCACAAGTTACCTTTATGCCCTACTCTGTGCATGGGGATCATATGTGTGATTGACCTTTCAACCAAAAGGCTCTGGTATACTGGCCGGACGTAGAGCTGCTCTTGGCAGGGGAACCCTATTGTAAAGAATACTGTAACAGTGATATGACAGGACATTAGACAGTATTGCTGTGGAAGTTCAGATGTTAGGGGGAAGAAAGTGATACACATCTGGAAGATTTTAACAGTTTTTTTAAAAGGAAAAATTGGAAGTTCTTGTTTATGGATATGGATAGTAAGATACAAGCAGTTAAAATGTTTTTAGTCCCCTTAGTTTTACATATGAATCAGGCGTATTTTTATCAATTAGAGGAGTAGCTGTGGACAATAACTAATAAAGAGTTGAAAGAATTTATCTGGGAGAAGAGGGCAAGTGTTAAATGGAATAAGTTGATACTGCCAATAAAACAAAGTAGTTTAGGTTTCCTTGATTGGAAGTGATAACTTAGAGCTACACAGTTAGGGCTCATACGTGTAATACAAGCAGAAGGCTATAGTTCAAAATGGAAAGGGATAGTGATGAAGTGGGGGAAAATTTCAGAAATAGAGAGTGGGGTTCTGGATACAGATCCTTAAGGCGAATAACCTATAATCATATAGAATATTAGGTTCATAAGGTAGCAGAAAGTATTTTAATAACTAAGCCAACAACACAAGAATGGAGAAAAGAGATTTTTGCCAATAGAGATGACTGCAAGTAGGGGTACAAAAACTGGAAGATGGGTCTAGAATTTATGGGAGAAACCTGGCAAAGAAGCCAAGGCATTGGGAGTAAATAACTACAGAGGGAAAGGTAATAGAGTGGGATATTGCCAAGATGATGTCTGGACTGCAGGCTAGAGACTGCCTTCCCTACCAGATATTGATATCAGTATATGCAAACAAAAAGGGATAAGGGAATTTTAAGTGAAAGACCTGCTCTGCTGGAGTTTTTAGCTGAATCTAAAATTTAAGTTGCTGTTGAAAAAGGGATAATTAATACTGCATATAAAATACTGCATGCCAACTATAAGAACCAATCATAGGAGGTTAGAAAAGATTGGAAAGGCACTGGAAAAGTAATTCACAACTCTTAAGTAGGCAACAAAGTCCATAAGGTTTAGGATTTTTGCTTGGAAGTGGCTGCATAGTTATTTTTATACACTAAGCAGACTTCAAAGAATTTTTCCTTAGATGGATAGCAAATTTTGGAGGTGTGATGGGGAAGAAAGAGGCAACAGGGAAAAAGAAGTTTTGCATTACCATAATATTCCATCTGTGTTGTTGATCTACACTAATCCTTGACTGTGGGCTTGGTAACGAGCCTCGGAACTGGCAATGCCATTAATGTCAGCTTGCCCCCTCCAAACTCTCGAGCTAGGCTCTACCTATAATGCACCTCTGTAAATTACCTCAGATCTGGTTTGCCTAAAGTAGTAGCAGATAAGACGTATGGATATAAATAGAGACCAGATATTTGTCACTATGATGAAGACAGTTCTGACAGAATTTGATCCACTAAGTCTCAGGATGGTGGTTTGAGGGGGGGGGGGGTCAAGGATTAGTGAAGACTGACAACACAGGTGGAACGTTAGACATAACTTCTTTATCTGATGTTGTCAATCTTCACTCAGTCCTTGACTGTGGGACAGAGTCCCCAGCTACTTTAGTCTTGGGAGGTCTCATGGAAGGATATTCATATAAGCACCATCAAACCAAATGATGCCCGTCCCCTTCAGACCTGATCCAACTTGTAATGAGTGATAAATGTACGTGGAGAAGACCAAGTGGCTGCTGCACAAATATTGTTCAGGGATGCTCCTGCATGAAAAACTGCAGAAGTTGCCACCTCTCTAGTGAATGAGCTTTAACTAGGTGTGGAAGTTGGAGCCCTTTCAACTGACAGATGAAAGTAATACAGACTAAGCCATTTGGCCAAGGTAACCTTTGAAACTGACTTACCTAAAGATAGAGAAGAAAATGCAATAAATAATTGGTCACACTTTTTGAAATCCTTCATTCTGTGAAGGTAAAAATGTAGTTGTCTGTGGATGTCTAGCAAATGAAAGGAATACTCCCCTTTACTGGTAAAATTAGGGAAGAAAACTGGAAACTGAAGTGTCTGATTTATATTACATTCTGAAACTACCTTTGGTAAAAAAGGATGAACTGGTCCCTAAGGGCAACCCCATCTTTGTGAAATATTAAGTAGGGAGGTTTGCAGGAAAAGGCCTGAAGTTCAGATACTCTTCTGGCAGATGGAAAATTTTATTTTTGGTGACTATTACAAGTCAAAAACTTTAAGTCACAAGTCACTGATGGTTCAAAGGGAGACAAAGTGAGGGACTGTAAGACTAGTGTCAGATCCCAAGGAGGAATTGGTTCTCTAAATGGAGGTCTTAACATCAGGAGCCCCTTTAAAAATGCTTTGCAGAGTTTGTGTGACATTAAAGATGAGCCATCAAATCCCATACGAAAGCTAGAGATTGCTACTAGATGAAATTTAATTGCTGATGCAGAAGCAGATTGGTATAAGTTAGTTAAGAAATCCAAAACTCGATGAACCGGGCTTGAATAAAGATCAAGTGTGTTGTTATGGGCCCAGTTCAAAAAATTTTCCCATTCACTTTGATACAAGGTTTCCTAGTTGAAGATTTGTGATGAGCCACAATAATTTACTGGACAGGAAAGGACAGGGAAGGATGCCTGACAATCAGGGGAATTGGAGAAGCCACGCATTGAGCTTGAGATGTTGGAGATTCAGATGTACCATGCCTTCTGGATGAGACAGCAGATCTGGAGCTGGGTCCAGAATCCATGGTTTTCGAAGAAGGTGAGGCCAGAGGAAGGGAAATCAAACCTGTCGAGGCCAGAAGGGAGCAATGAGGATTACTGAGTTTTCCGTTCTCTTGGCTTTTTGTAGAAATTGTGATATCGGGGGAGTTGGGAGGAAAGGCAAAAAGAAGACCGGGGGGGGGGCAATCATGAAGGAGAGCATCTCTGGGTGACTCCCCAGTGAGGGGATTATGGGAAGTAACTTCTGCACTTGTTCAAAGGTGAGGTAAAAAGAATGCAGCAAGGATGGCCCCAGTGAAGAAAAATCTTGTTCACTACTACAGGAATGAGAGACCACTCATGAGCATGAGAATAGTTCTGCTCAGCTTATTTGCTATCACATTAGAGCTCACCGGGATGTGCATTGTTTGAGAAAGCATTTGGAAGAAATTGCCCATTGCCAAACTCTGAGGGCTTCTCAACACAATGGATAAGATTTGGTTCCCCCTTGCTGATTGATATACCAACATACTGACATGTCTGTTTGAATTGTTACTGTTCCCAGGAGAAGGACATCCTGGAATAACTGCAATGCTAACAGCACTGCTCTCATCTCCAGAACACTGATGTGCAAGTTGGACTCAAGTTGGGACCATGTGCCTTGGACTGTTCTTCCCAGATAATGCCCCCCCCCCCAATCTGGGAAGCATCCATAGGTCACTATGGCTTGAGGTTGAGGAAGAATGAATGGTCACCTCAAGGGAATCTGGTTGGAATGAAGCCACCACAAAAGATCCTGTTTGCAGCGACTGGTAATCGCAGTTAGGTAAGAAACTGGTTGATGAATCAGAGACCACTGGGAGGCAAGTAACCATTGCAGGATTCGCATGTGGTATCTTGCTAAGGGGACAAGGGTTATTGCTGCTGCCACTGAGACTAATGCTTTTAGGACTAATTTTCCTGGAACTGTTTTGTTTCTTAGAATTTGACTGACTTTGGACCTGATGCATTGTAGTCTTTCTGGATGAAGAGAAGCAATTCCTGTAACAGTGTCTAAGTGAGCCCTGATGAAGTCTAACTGCTGTGAAGGTTGTAAGATTGACTTTTCATAATTTGTTACACCCAGAGAGGCACAGAGGTACAGAATACAATCTCTTGCCCATTCTGACACCTGGTGGTAGCGGTGAGGAGCCAGTCATCGAGGTATGGAAAAACTTGAATCCTGTGCAGCTTGAGATGAGATGCAATCACTGCCATGCATTTGCTGAACACCTTGGGGGCTGTGGTAAATCCAAAGGGGAGTGCTCTGAATTGGAAATGACCTGACCTGCTCCCTGCCAGAAGTGTGGGAACCTCCTGGAGAGTTTGTCCATTTTTTTATGTGGTAATATGTATCCAGGAGGTCTATAGAGCACATCCAATTGCCTTTTTCCAAGAAGTATCAACTGTACAGAGACCACTCGGAATTTGGTTCGCTGAACTGGTTGAAATCAAAGATGGGTCTCCAGTCCCATTTTTTGGGGTACTAAAAAGAACCTGGAGTAAAACCCGGATCCTGTTTGGTCTGAAGGGACTTTCTGGATGACTCTCTTGTCTAGCAGTTTTTGGATTTCTAGGAATGCTGCTTCTCTGTGAGTGGGTGGGACATCTGGGAGCTTGTTCTGGGTGATTGGGGGTAATGAAAGTGTGATTTCTGAACCTCTGGATATTATTCTCTGCACCCATTTGTCCACAATTTGTTGCCAGGTGGATTGGTGCACAGATAGTCACCCCCAACTGCCTCCAGAGGAGAGCAGTGCTGATAGGAAGTACCAGAGAAAGAGTCTCTGGACCCCTGGTTTTGTGGTCCATTTCTGCATCTGGGGGTGGTGTCTTCCATTACTTCCCCCTCTGGCCCAGGGAAAGTTTTTGCCACATGAATCCTGGAAAGGCCCTTTGGATTTTTTAAACCATAGTCTTCCACTTCTCTGGTTCCTTGAGTAAGGCCACTGAGGAGTGGAGAAATGTACGCCTATGGCAGAAAAGGTCTTGCCATCTTTTTCACATCTGGCTCATGTGCCTTTTACCTTGGGACCAAAAAGGGTAGAGCCATCAAATGTAGCACTGATGAATGACGCTTTAAATGGCTCCGCAAAGTCACACAAGTGCATCCAGGAGCACCTTCTAATGGCTATGCCTGAGCCCGCTGCTCTAGTCATCCTTTCAACTGCCTGGGCAGTCAGCCTCATGGATGAGTTAGAAATCACATCAAGGGTTGCTACATGAGAGGTAACTTTGTCCCGTACACCTTTAGCCACTGCTTCTGAGTGTGTATCCAACAGCTCCTTGATCAGATCCCTCTGTAACTTTGTAAAGTGCACCATACCAGGATAGGAGAGCAAAGGTCATTGAAGGATAAACTTGCTTCCCAAACCTATCCAAAGTTGTAGACTCCTTGTTAGCAGGATAAACAATCGAACTTTCTTCAATAAGTTCCTTTTTCGTAACTGCCATCACCATGGCGTCAACAGGTATACCTTTGGACCAGTGTGGCTCATCCGTAGGGGCTGAGAGGATTGAATCAGGCCTCTTGGGGATAAGTTTGATGGAGTCAGGAATCTTCCATGCCTGCTGAGTGATCAGTTTAAAAAGATCATCAGTGGGCATAGAGATCCAAGAAGTAGAGGACTGGGCATGAAAAGCCTCCAGGTATACAGACTCCTCCGAGGAAGGTTGGATGGAAGATCAGCCACCCCTCGGTTTCAGGATTTCTAGGACATCCCTGAAGGAATCATCAGGGGGTGACCTGGGGGAACCTTCCTCTTCATCAAAATCGGTATCTGCTGTGAAAGACTCATCCAGGGAATCTTTGTGTTTCCTCTTATGCTTCTTCGCAGGTACTTCCTCAAGGGGATGTTCTGGGGAACTGTCTGAAGAAGAAACCACCAAAGTGGGTCTTTCCTGGGACTTTTGGCCCTCTGTACTAGGGATGAGAAGGATGGCAGCTCAGGTCAAGGAGATGTGGAAATTTGTACCAACAGGGATGGCAAAGACAGAGTCCCCAGTGGACAAAGCCTTCTTCATGATTTGGAAGGCTGGCCCTTCCCCTGTAGAGGTATGGGAGCCCAAACCAAACCAAATCCCTTTGGAGCTGGGGTGACACCCCACACCGAGGAGGCGACCCCCGAATCAGACGGCTGGGTGGATCCTGCAAAGGCCAAAGCACCAAGGGACATGGATGACTACAAAATTAAGGAAACCAGTCCATGCACCTCAGACCCAACCAGAGATGATCAACCCTGGAAGACCTCAGGTGCCGAAGGACCAGAGGAATTCAAGGTAGTTCTAGTTGCCAGAGATGAAGTTGCTACCAGAACCGAGGCAGTTGGTCTTGGGAGTGTCAGAACTGAGCGCTCCAAAGTCTCGATAAAAGTCGGAGAAGGAAATGGTGGTGTCAAACTAGAAGAGGTTCAGACGCTGGATTGGCTAGGAACCAAAGACAATCCCTTTGCTGCTAGGAGCCGATCCATCAGTCTCATAACGTCGGCCCCAAATAGAGACTCTTAGTGGATCAACCTGTTGCTGTAGATGGAGACCTGGGAGGTCTGACATTGAGGAAAAGGGTAGGTGGTCTGTCTATATGAGGGTCAACGGATGGAGAGTACCTATATCTAGGTACCAAGATTAATTTTGGTTTGGTTGGTACCAACGGAGTCGAGGAAGCAAACGTCAACTCAGATGCTTGAAGAAGTTCAGTGCCAAGTCCTAATTTCGGTGCCGAGGAAATGGTCAGTGCGGGGAATGTTTTAGTGCCTTCATTGTCAGTTCTGAGACTTTGGGAACCTAAGAAGGACGTTTCCTAGAGGAGGCTGAAGAGGATGAAAATGAACTGGCTTTAGTCTTTGACCCAGAGATGGCCTCATCAAAGTCCAATTTTAGAAGTCCTCTTAAAATTAAATTATTTTTTTATGTTCTGTGAGAGTTCTCATAGAAAAACTGTGCAAATTGAGCAACTCTCTTTCAAATGGACTTTCCCTACACAGTACACAGAAATTATGTGCATCCGAATTAGGCATTTTGCCCTGACACTTCTCACACCTCTTAAAACCTGAGGTGCCCTTAGATTTAACAGGTGAATCTACTTTTCCTTCCATAACAGCCACACACAGTCATACAATAGAAGTTTTTTTTTTTTTTTTTTAATTTAATAGAAAAGTTTAAAGAGAAAAAATACCAACTATGGTATTAGAAAATACTTTGAAAGGTAACAAAGAGGAAAAAAGACTGAGCACCAACAATGGTACCTTGACAGAAACTACCAAGGGTAGAAAGAAAGAAATAACAAAGACACACACACAGACTGTAGAGAAGAAAGAAGAGGAGTGGACAGAAAAGTAATAATGCTAATGAGGTAAATAGCCTGAGAGAAACTTAAAAGGAAAATTAAGAAAAAAAATTACTGAAATATAGCTCTAAAGCTTGAGTGCAGTAGAAACATGTCTGACACACAAAGTGGCAAATGAGATCAGAGGTAATTTTCAGAGGAGCATTACGGGTAGAGCCTAGCTGGAGAGTATGGAGGGCGTGAGCTGAAGTAAAAGTCTGAGCCGGTTCCGATGCTCGGAACAGAGCCCACAGTCAAGGATTGAGTGAAGACTGACAACATCAGATCATATGTTTTGGGAGTGTAATGAGTTGGCATATTTTAAAAATTCTTTACACAGTACTCTGTCAGAAACATTGAGTGAGCAAATGGCTGTAACTTTTTTGAGCTGGGGCACAGGATCTGAAGACACAGTAAGACCTTACTGAGCTTAATTCTGCTGGCTGCCAAAAAAAGCAATTACTAGAAAATGGAAATCACATCCTAAACTAGGTGTATTTGAATGACTAAAAATTATAAAAGAGATAAAAGAACTGGAAGATGGATCTTTAGATAAAACAGGAACAAATTACATAGAAATAAGTGGAAACTGTTGGAAAGTACAGTTGTGTATACCTACCATAAATGTAGATGTTCGAGTGTCTTCACTGTTGCAGTCATAACTGTAGGGTACTCCTGCCGGCAGGCAGCCCGAGGTCGGCCAGAATATCAAAATCTGGGTCCGGCGTTGGCTGTATCAGCTAGAACCCTGACGTCAGAGCGTATGGGTATAAGGCTGACAGCCGACGCCATCTTCTCTAGCCTTTCTTGCCCCTGATGTCAGAAGCCCCCATAAACCAAAAGGTGTCCCAAAGGAAACACAAATACACCAAAAAGGTAGTGGAAAGGAAAACACAGTAAGCAAATAGAAACAAGAGGGGTCTGGAGGGAGGGAAACACGGACTGCAACAGTGAAGACACTCGAACATCTACATTTATGGTAGGTATACACAACTGTACTATGTTCTTCGTGTTTCACTGTTGCAGTCATAACTGTAGGGTAGAATCCCAAAGCTGAGAATACGGGAGGAGGTTATGAAGAAGAAGGAGCAGCTAGAAGACCCTGCAAAACAGCAGAGGCAAAGCCTGCCCTAGACTTAGAGTACAAAGGGAGGTTATAGTGCTTGGAAAAAGTATGCACCGAGCTCCAAGTGGCAGCCTCCAGAATGTCCTTGGTAGGAACCCCTCTGAGAAAGGCTGCTGAAGTGGCAGCTGCTCTAGTAGAATGAGTCCTGATGGTACCTGGAATTTGTTTCCCATGAAGAGAGTAACAATATCTTATACCATGAGCAATCCATTTGGAAATAGTTTGCTTAGAAATGGCTTTACCAAGAGAACTGGAAGCAAAAGAAATAAGCGATTGAGCTGATTTTCTGAAACTTTTAGTCTTGTCCAGGTAAAAACGTAGCTGTCTGTGTACGTCCAATGAATGTAAGATCCTTTCCCCCCCTATATTGGGGTTTAGGGAAAAAGGTAGGAAGGTGAATAGTCTGATTTAGAGCCACTCTAGAGACTACCTTAGGCATAAATGTAGGATTGGTCCTCAAGGAAACTCTGTCCTGATGGAAGATGATGCAAGGCTCCACGGCCATGAGAGCTTGAAGCTCTGACACCCTTCTGGCAGAAATCAAGGCCAACAGGATAGCGGTCTTCCAAGATAAGAACTTAATGTCCGCAGAGGCAGCAGGCTCAAAAGGAGGCAAAGTAAGCTTTTCCAAGACATAATTGAGATCCCAAGAAGGGACAGGAGGAGTTCTAGGGGTTTTTAAATTCTTAGCTCCTCTCAGAAATTGCCTGACCAACTGGTGGGAAAAAATAGGAGGATCACAACTGAAATGTGCAGAAATAGCAGAAGCATGAATCTTAATGGAAGAAAATGAAAGACCTTTAATCAAAAGGTCTGAGAGATAAAGTAAGATAGATGAGATATCTGGTATAAAAGGATCAGAGCCACAATCCTGCATCCAAATACAAAATCTTTTCCACTTAGAAGCATAAGATTTCCTAGTACTAGGATGCCTAGCTTCCAAAAGAACATCCAAAACTTGTTTAGGAAGAGGAGAAGGGATCAGTTGCCTTTGATGAGCCAAGCTGCCAGACAGAGAGTCTTGATTTGAGAGTGAAATACCTGACCCTGATGCTGGAACAGTAGAGAATGGGTCAGAGGAAGATCCCAAGGAGGTTCCAAGGAAAGATGTAGTAGAGTAGGGTACCAAAACTGACGAGGCCAATTTGGAGCTATCAAAATGATTAGACTGGGTTTGTCCTGCCTTATCTTTAGCAAAACCCGAGGCAGAAGAGGAAGAGGGGGGAAGGCATATCCCGAAAGATTGCTTCAACTGAATGACAGGGCGTCCACTTTCCAAGCTGTCTTGTGGAAGGACCTGGTGCAAAAGAGAGGCAACTGATGGTTGAGATGGGATGCAAATAGATCTATCTGAGGACAGCCCCAAACTGCAGTTATCTTGCTGAATAAGTTGGGGTCCAACATCCATTCGTGAGGATCCAAAATGTTTCTACTTAGGCTGTCTGCTAAGAGATTTTGTTTTCCTGGAATGAACTGTGCCTGAAGATCCAGATTCAACTTTAGGGCGGTATCCCAAAAGGTCATGGCAAGTCTGCAAAGGGGGTAAGAGTGAGAGCCCCCTTGCTTGTTTATGTACCACATGACTGTGGTGTTGTCTGTTCGGATGAGCAGAGGTCCTGGCTTCAAATGTGCCTGGAAGGCTAGAAGAGCATTCTGGACTGCTAACATTTCTTTCAAGTTGATGTGCCATAGAAGGTGTTTGTTTGTCCAAGAATCCTGTTGGCATTTGTTTTGAAAATGAGCTCCCCATGCATAATCCGAGGCATCCGTGGTTATGGTCTGAGTAGGTTGAGGCAGACGAAAGGGCCTGCCTTCGTTCAAAACACATGCCCTGGACCACCAAAGGAATTCCTTCTGGAGGCAGGGAATCAGTGGTATCATTGTATCCAAACTGTGGCAATGCTGAGACCATACACTCTTTAGGTACCATTGAAGTTTCCTCGTGAAGCCTCGCATTTGGAATCAACAGGATGCAAGAGGCCATGTAGCCCAGAGCCTGCAGGAATTTCCTTGCAGTGAGCTGAGTTAATGCTGCCAAGGTCTTGAAAATTGAAGCCAGCTGTATCTGTTTTTCTGGAGTGAGGAATGCTTTCTGTAAACTTGTGTCCAAAAGAGCTCCCAAAAAGATCATTTGTTGAGACGGAATCAAATGTGACTTTTTTATGTTCACTGAGAATCCCAGTAGTAGGAGAAGACGTTGAACAAAATGCAGATGTTGTAGTAGAAGGTCTTTGCTGTCTGCCTGAATTAAACAGTCATCCAGATATGGGTAAATCTGAATCCCCTGAAGTCTGCAATAAGCTACTATTGGAGCCAGGCATTTGGTAAAAACTCTGGGCGCAGTAGATAAGCCAAATGGCAGTACAGAGAATTGGAAGTGTCTCAAGCCTGCCTTGAATCTGAGGTACTTTCTGCAATGTTGCCTTATGGGGACGTGTAAGTAAGCCTCTTTTAAGTCCAATGTTACCATCCAAGAATCTTGTGTGAGCATTGGAAGAAGTTGTTGAAGTGTAAGCATCTTGAATTTTGGAATTTCCAAAAAGGTGTTTAATATCGAGAGGTCCAGAATAGGTCTCCAGGAGTTCTGTTTTCTTGGGACCAGAAAAAGTCTTGAATAAAAACCTTTCCCCACCTCTAGAGGTGGAACAGGTTCTATGGCCCTTAAGGCTAATAAGGCGTCCACTTGATTTAAGGCCTCTGTCCATTGATGTTTGGGCAGATCTGGCCAGCCTGAAGGCCTTGGCAGAGTATGAAAGTGGAATCTGTAACTGTTCAAAATCACGTCTAACACCCATTTGTCCTGGGTAATGTGAGTCCAATTCTGGTAAAAAAGAGTAAGTTTTCCTCCGAGAGGGGCGTCCAGGGAAGGAAGACCTGGAGCCCAAGAGTGGGAGTCATTGAGTCTGTTTTCTTTGGGTTTGAGATCTGTCTTCTCCCCTTCGAGGTGAAGAAGAAATCCACTGTCTAGATCTGTAGGAGGCCTGATTCTGCGCCCTACCTCTGGAGCGCCTATATCTTCCCCTTTGAGGCCTGTCAGAGGTGGGAAAAGACCAATTTTTGGAGGGCCAATTCCTAGAAAATCTAGGAGGCTGAACTTGCAAGAAATCTTTTACAGTCTGCATAGACTTGGCTTTTTCTTCCATCTTTTTAATAACCTCCTCAGCCTTAGACCCAAATAGGACATCATGCTGAACAGGGGCATCTAGCAATTTTGCCTTAACTTGTTCAGGTAGATTCTGCTCACGAAGCCAGGCATGTCTCCTGATAACAGTACCAGAGGCAGCCACTCTGCAAGAAGCCTCTAAGGCATCAAAACCACAATGTAAACTACGTTTGCTGACTTGTTCAGTAGCATGCAACACATCCTGTAATTCCTTGTCCACAGCACATGCAGGAAAGGCAGAAATCCTTTGTTTTAAAACAGATAAAAGAAACTGCTGATACTTAAACATGTGAAATTGGCAGTTTAAAGCTCTAATAGAAAGGGTGGCAGAAGTATAAACCTTTTTGCCCCACCTGTCCAAAGCACGAGAATCCTTCTCAGAGGGGATACGATTCTTAGAAGAGGCATCCTTAGCAGCCTTGGAACCTTGCGAAATAGTTTCAGGGTCAGCAGAAGGGTTCTTGAATAAAAATTGGTGAGAATCAGGGACCCTGTAAAATCTATCAGGCTTAGAAGGAGCAGGAGGCATGGAATCAGGATTCAAGTTAGCTTCGGAGAAGGCATCATCCACAATATCAAGTACAGGAGGAATAGCTAAAGGCCTGTGCTGAGGGAGAAGAAGGAATTCCCTGAGTCTCTTTTTGGAAGCAGAATAATCCTGACCTTCCCAATGAAAATGCTCCCTCATCTCATGCAAGGTTTCCCCAAAAGAGAAATCTTCAGGGGGGGAGGCAGAGGGAACAGAATCCTCTGCATCTGAATCCTCATAAGGAGGGAAGGAGTAATCCTGATCAGAGGAGGAAACAGAGGATACAGAAGCCTGATCAGAGGAATCATAAGGGATATCCTGTCTAGGCCTTTTCTCAGGAGGAGGGTGACAGCCCCTTATCATAGTTAATAAATCCTCAGCCATCCGAAGTAATTGTTTCTGAGTCCTGGGAGCTGTATCCGAAGAAGCTTGAGTAGAATGTCTGGGTTTAACAGGAGTCTTTGACTTAGCTTTAGTCTTCGTGGATATAGTAATGTGTGAAGGCCTGAAGACCCCCTCAGAAGCCGGTACCTGCACAGCGGTTCCGGACCCATCTGAAGGAGCAACGTCCGAAGGTCCTGCAGCAGACAAAATACTAGGCCTAGTTGGCTCACCATGTGAGTCCGTGTCGGCCATCAGTTCTGAAGTGGCGGACGACAGGGGCTGCAAAAGCGCCTCACTGACGACTGCCGAACCCGAAGCTGGCTCCGGCTGCAAAGTGTCCTGTTTGGACCACGGAGGCCTGTCCTTGTCTTTGCGCTTCTTCTGTAATCCGGTAGTCGGTTCCGACGACATTCTATAATTAAATCGTCTACCGAAGTAATTCAATGCCCAATCGTACCTACGCTTAATAGTGCGAGAATTAAACCTGGCACAGAACCAACAACAAGAAACGTCGTGGTCAGGGCCTAAGCAAGGTAGACAGTAAGAGTGGAAATCTTTATGAGGTATTTGTTTTCCACACGATACACAATTATTAACTTTTTCTGACATCGGAGGAGCAAGAAAAAAGTTTCCTCAACGGGGTACTTAGCTTTGAGAAGAGAAGTAGAAACTTCGGACCGACAACAATCACACCACGTTGTCTTGAAAACGCCAACCAACAACTAGCGAACTGCTTTGCACCGCACGGCAAGAAAGACTGGAGAAGATGGCGTCGGCTGTCAGCCTTATACCCATACGCTCTGACGTCAGGGTTCTAGCTGATACAGCCGACGCCGGACCCAGACTTTGATATTCTGGCCGACCTCGGGCTGCCTGCCGGCAGGAGTACCCTACAGTTATGACTGCAACAGTGAAACACGAAGAACATCAACCCATGCAAAATAATGTTCAGGAGGAGGACTGAGGTTTAAGGGAAGGCAGCATTTCAGCAATTTATACAATACTGAATTGATGATAGCTGCAAAGAAGAAATACATGTGATGTATAATACATATAAATGAAAAAATATTAATAGAAAAGCAAACAAGCCATGTTAATGTATACTTGCCTACGTTATTAGTGATAATTTAATGAAAATGATAAAAACAAAGATTAGCCCATACACACTGTTATGGAGTTTTCTTTTGGGGCCCTTTGATCAGCAGTCTTGCAAAATCTTCCAAAACTGGTACAGCCATGTATATCAAGACACCTGCATTTATGTCTATTACATCAGATCTTATCTTCCAATGACAGACACACCCTTGCAAGTAATTTTGCAATTAGTGGACTGGACACACTAAACTGGCCAAGGTTTAAGTACATGTGTGTGTGCATGTGTGGTATGGAAGAACAACTGCAGAAGGGGTGTGGACACTGACTCTATGGTCACTGTTGATGTGACACCCTGATCCTATGTGCAAAAATGGGGAAAAGGGGGTTGTGTGTGAATGAATTTATTTCTGTTTACTGGGTAGGATAGCTGGTCTGTTGACCCTTTTCAGCTATGACCTAAGCTCAAAGAGCAAGCATAGAAAGTCAGAAGTAATAATACAAACTATAAAACTATATATGCAGAATACATGACTTGCAGAAGATAAAACAGTACTGTAACAGACGGTACATTATACACAGCATATGCAGATTGTAATAGTGCAATATTAAAATATGTAACTATGCAAAATCTATACACAATGTGCAAATCTCAATTCATATGCAGATATCAGATTAAAATGTACTTATATTTATGAGGTTTGAGTATTCATCCATTATAAGGAAAGTATGCGCCCATGCCTTTATTTGTCTACCTGTTCTCTCAGTGTTAATATTTCTAAGGTTTGCTGCTTTCATAGGTAGGCACTAGGCTATCAGCCCAAGGACCTATGTAAGCCTAGCCAACAAGGTTCCCTGGCTTACGCCACCCAAGAAAGTTATTTTCCTGTGCCACTGTCGACCAGAGACATAGAAGTGATCCCTGGGGTGTATTTCCTATTTCCCATCCACTCATCAAGATTTTACTTGAAGAGTGCTAATGAAGAACTTTGCTTGACATAGATGGGCAGCCTGATGTCCTTCATGGATGCTACTTGGACCTCCGTGCATACATTTGCCAAGCATTATAATTTACCTCTATATTCCAGATCCCGAGCAGGGTTTGCCACTGCTGTACTGCAAGGGATCCTAAACACACCATAATCTACCTTTATCCTCCTCCCCTAGTTGGCTATGGTATTCTACCCAGTTGTTATGACTGCAGATGCATCCATGAAGGACATAGTACAGTTTTGTACCTACCATAAATGTAGATGTCCGAACTGGATAGCATCTGCAGTCAGGATTACCTCCCTCCTTCCCTCTGTGGTACTCCTAGGGTGTTTACCCTCCTAATAGCTAGCTGTTGGGGGGGAGTCTTTTATGGTGTATTTGTTTGTATATATGTACATACATGCTTATTGTTGTGTTTACCTCTATCTATTTGGAAACATTGGCATCTATCCAAATTTTAGCCTGCAAGAGGGCTTCTGGCATCTGGGGCAAGAAACACTGAGGAAAATGGCGTCGGCTGATGCTTTTATACCCGAAGACCAACAGAGATGACGTCGGGTGGAGTGCGACATCAGCCGAAGCCGGACCCGGACTTTGGAATCCGGCCGACTGAAGGGCTGCCTGACGACAGGACAACCCAGTTGTTATGACTGCAGATGCTATCCAGTTCGGACATCTACATTTATGGTAGGTACAAAACTGTACTTTCCAGAGTATGGGAAGTCTCTGGGACAGGAATCCAGCATGTCCTGTTTATTGTGGTGACAAGGTTTAGGTCCCTAGAGCATGTAGCTTGGAGGGATTGGGATTTATTTAGGTGTTGCATGTCCAACAGCTCTGGGTTTGACATAACTTTATGTTAGGCAGAGATCACCTCGGAGTAGGCGATATGCTGCGGAGGAAAGCTGGAGTTTTTTGAGGAGGTCAGTGTAGGGCATTTGTTTGAGGCCAGTAATCCTCTTTGTAAGGTACTTCTGTGGCCTTTCCAGCTGCTGCAGATGTCTTTTGAGGTACGTTCCAAAAGGGGCGTTGTACTCTATAATGGGTTTAATGAGTGTCGAGTAGAGGGGAACAATGACCTCTTTTTCCTGGATGAGAACCCTTTTATGATGAGGTGTGCCATGTAGAAGGACTTCCTGACTACTGTGGCGATGTGACTATCAAAGGAGAGACTACTGTCCACCTGGGTCCCAAGGTCTCTTATCACACATTCGGTGTTAAGTAGATTGCTGCCTATGTGGTAGTTCATGGGTACAAAGTTTTTACCAAAGGGGATGACACTGCACTTTTTGGCATTGAGCTTGAGGCCATGGCTCTGATACCAGGCATCTGTCTCAGCAAGGCCCTTCTGTAGGACGCCCACATCATTGGGGGACTTGACTATGGCTCCTAGTTTGCAGTCACCTGCGAACTTCGTTAGCCAGAGGCCTTCTGTGTTAGCCTGTACTTCAGAGAAGTAGATACCAAACAGGAGAGGTCCCAGGACGGAACCCTGTGGTACTCCACTTGTCACTGCTTTGCGGTCAGATTTGGAGTCTGCAACTTTTACAGTGTGGGTTCTGTCAGTGAGCGAGTTGGCAACCTATCTTGTGACGTAGGGATTTATAGCTAGTTTAGTGAGTTTAGCTTTAATTCCAGAATGGGGGTTGGTGTTGAAAGCCTTGGCGAGGTTAAGATAGGCTATGTGAACCACCTTACCCTCATCTACGGCTTTGGTGACTGCCTCAAAGAAGTTGATCAGGTTCAGGAGGCATGATCTGCCTTTCACAAACCCGAACTGGGTGGGATCCAGTTCCCGGGATCAGTGGTGGCTCCCCCTTTGTGGAGTGGGATAACTGCTGCTGTGCACCATTCAGTGGGCACAAAGCCTGATGTGAGGCTATTACTGAACATGGTGCTTAAGTGGGGAGTCAGTTCGTTCAGAAGTTCCTGCAAAATGCAGCTCTTTGGAGCCTTGAACCAGGTCTCAGTCACTGTACAGATATCGATGTTCTCCATTTTAAAGAGTGCCTCGAGTGAGTGCATTTTGAGATTTAGACTTCCAGCATTGAGTAGCATTACCCTCAGTTTTTGCTTGCCTGTTCCTGTGGTGAATTTGTTATTTGAACCTTGCCTAAAAAGGGCACTATAGGGGCAGCATTTAGGATATTATTCCACGTAAAAGGCCTTATCCTGGAAAAGTCTTTCTCCCACAGCCAATCTGAAACAAGGCAGAGCTAGCATGAAATTCTCATCTTGACTGTTTTGGAGAGCAAAGGTTTGCTCTTTAAGAGGAAGTTTTACTCACAGAGGTGGGTAAACATTTTGCTTTATCATTTTGAAACAGCAAAGTTCGAAACAGAAGTGTAGCCCTGCTTGGGAAAGAATAGTTGTACAAAATCTTACCATAACCATAGATGCCTTTCTCTTTCATGCTGCAGTATTCTAGGTGTGGGACTTCCTGCCCTCAGGTGACTCGTACATCGGCTTCTATACAAAAGCTTCAGCTTGGCTGCTGTAGTGTGCGTGGGACGTCACACGTAAGGCCACAAACCAAGGGGCCTTAAATGTGACGTCTACACGCACAATCCTTAGAACTTGAAGGCCAGTAGGCAGAGAATAAGGACCAGCAGGAGCTGTGCCAGTTGTTTACGGGTGTGTAACTTAGAGACCTACTCAAATGTAGGTAGTACAGGAAGATATAAGACTGGGGGGGACTGGTGGGTGGGAAGGAATACTGCAACATGTAAGAGAAGGACATTTATGGTTATGGCAAGATTTTACACAACTATTCTATGTCCTTTTATTCCTATGTTGCAGTATTCTAGGTGTGGGAGTGTACACTAGCTTAAGAGGAGAAGTGGAGGAGAGGATGGCGGTAGATGCAGAAGGTTCTACAAGACCCTGCATGATTGCTCTGGCAAATGCTGTTCTAGCTCTGGAAACTTGACCCAATTTGTAATGCTTGGTGAAAATGTAGATAGTGGCCCAGGTGGCTACTTCCAAAATGGATGCTGTGTCTAGGCCTTTCATGAAGGCCCCTGAGGTGGCCACAGCTCTAGTGGAATGGGCCTTGATTCCCATTGGGGGTGCCTTTCCATAGTGAGAGTAGCAGAAGCAAGTAGCTTTCCTGATTCAGCATGCAATGGTTTGCTTGGAGACTGCCTTGCCCAGGGCTCTGGGGTTGAAGGAGGCAAAGAGCTGGTTAGTCTTTCTGAAGGCCGTGGTCTTGTCCAGGTAGAATCTAAGTTGTTTGTGCACATTCAGGGAGTGCAGTATCCTCTCCTCTTCATTAGTTGGTGAGGGGAAAAAAGGTGGGCAGATGAATGGATTGGTTAAGAGAGAGATCATTGACCACTTTACGCATAAAGGAGGGGTTGGTTCGCAAGCCACCCTGTATTTGTGGAAGACTGTGTAGGGGGGAAGAGGCCATTAGAGCCTGTAGTTCTTACACTCTTCTGGCAGAAGTGATAGCCACCAGAAGGACAGTCTTCCATGCACACATCTGTAAGGAGGAAGGGCTGGCAGGTTCAAAGGGATGTTGAGTTAATTTCTCTAAGAGGTAGTTAAGGTCCCAAGGTGGAGGGATAGGTTTCCTAGGTGGTCTCATGTGCAAGACCCCTTTAAGGAAGAGCTTTACGTCGAGCCTGGCCAGCAAGGGGGGTTCCAGGGGCAGGCAGACTGATATGGCCGAGAGATGAACTTTTACAGAAGAGTAAGAAAGGTCATTTTTTTCAATTGACACAAGTAGTTTAAAACCAGGGGAACCTCGGCGGAGCTGGGATCTCTTCCCTTTTGCAGACACCATTTTGCAAATCTTTCCCATTTAGCCAGGTAAGATTTTCTGGTGGTAGGTTTCCTTGCCTCCCTTAGGACTGAAAGCGCATCCTCTGAGTAGTGGTGTCTGAAAGGGATCAAAAGTTTATCACCTACAGAGTCAGAGACAATATCTGTACCTGTGGGTTTAGGAGAGTTCTTTTGTCTTGTGACAGTAGGTCCACCTTGTAGGGTAACTTGAAGTGACTGCCCTTGGCTAGTTTGTAAAGTAAGGGGAACCGGGTGCTGCCTTGGCCAGTAGGGAGTCACTAACAAGATTCCTGGTTTGTCCTTCTGGATTGTCAGGACGATTTTCTGAATCAGGGGGAATGGGCGGGAAGGCATACAGGATCTTCCCCTCCCAAGAGAAGCTGAAAGCGTCTACTCTCTATGCTAGAGGGGAGTGGGTTTTTGAGCAGAAGCGCTGCAGTTGCCTATTCTGGGGGGAGGTAAACAGGTCTATTTGTGGAGCACCCCACCAGTGGACTACGTCTAAGAAGACCTACCTGCTCAGCATCCATTCGTGTTGAGGTGACGAGGTCCTGCTCAAGAGGTCTGCTTGGTGGTTGTCCTGTGAGGGGGATGCAGGCCGCCTGCAGGACTAAGGTGAGTCAGGTGGCTAAGTCCCATATCAGCAGGGAGAGACTGCACAGCTGATAGGCCTTTGTTCCTCCCTGCTTGTTGAGGTACCACATCACCGTGGTGTTTCAGTGACAATCTGGAGCACCCCTGGAACCAGGAGGGGGGTGAAGGTCTGTAGAGCTAAGAAAACTGCTGTAATTTCCCTGATATTGATATGTTTGGCCTGAAGAGAGGGATGCCACTTCGCCAGAGTCTTGTAAGAGGCCAGAGTTGCTCCCAAACCTGAATCTGAGGCATCTGTATGCATAACTTGGGTTGCGGAGGGGGCTGTAGTGGGAGCCCTAGGTTCAATTTCACTTGCTGGATCCCCCAGCTGATTTCAGATAGGGAAGGAGAGGGATGGCTTGCTCTAGGGGATGTAGGTGCTGGGACCAGGTGCTCTTCAGGAACCACTGCAGCTTGCACATGTGCATTCTTGCCAGAGGTAGCATGGGGATGGTTTCTGCCATCAGACCCAGGAGGTGAAGAAAATGCCTTGCCGTCACCTTTCAGGATAGTAGAGCTTCCTGGAAGTGGGAAGTTAAAGACAGAACCTTGTCCTGAGGTAGAAAGGCCTTCATTGCGTCTATTCTGATTCTGCAGCCGAGAAAAATTTTGTCCTGGCTTGGGATCAGAGAGGATTTGGGGAGGTTGATGGTGAATCCCAGGTTCTGAAGAAAGGACATGTCTCTTGTGAGTCAGGCAGAAATTTTTCCCCACCCTGTCATTGTCGTGTTCTTAACTTTCTAGTTGCCTGCCTCTTAAGTTAATTTGACCATATATCTCATTTCCTCTCTGCTTTCACTGGCTTGTGTGAGTAAGCACAAAATTAACATTTTGTGAAATCACTCCCCTTCAACTAATTAAATGTACTGGCCATTCTACTGTATTCCATAGTACTGGAATACAAAAGTGATCACCCCTTTTCAATCTATCTTCCTGTTTTAAAACAGTGACTCTCCACTAAAACTTAACTTTTTAGACAGGTAAAACTTAAGTTACCTACTTTCACATCTAACTTCTCTAGTGCACACTGCAGTGTTTGGGATAAACCATTTTTTTCATCTTACCTTTAAGTATCCCTGTGACTAGCACTTGCTCTAATACCTGCTGGAAAGCACTAGGAAGCCTTAAACTGATACAAGCACTCTACTCTCCTTATTAATAAGGAGAAATTAATCATAGACACTAAACAACCTATAAAGTACAGTTTTGTACCTACCATAAATGTAGATGTCCGAGAGGTATGCATCTGCAGTCCTAACATATGGGTTGTCCTGCCTCAGGCAGCCCTTCGGTCGGCCGGATTCCAAAGTCTGGGTCTGGCCTCGGCTGATGTCGCACTACACCCGACGTCATAGCTGCTGTGTATTGGGTATAAAGGCATAAGCCGACGCCATTTTCTTCAGTGTTTCTTGCCCTAGATGCCAGGTGCCCTCTAGGAAGGCTAAATTTGGATAAATGCAAATGATTCCAAACAGTAGAGAGCAAACAATATAAAAATGTATATACATATATACAAACAAATACACCATAATAGATTCCCCCAGCTAGCTACAAGGTGGGTAAATACCCTAGGAGTACCACAGAGGGGAAGGAGGGCGGGTAATCCTGACTGCAGATGCATACCTCTCGGACATCTACATTTATGGTAGGTACAAAACTGTACTATGTCCTTCAAGGATGCATCTGCAGTCCTAACATATGGGTAGAATACCATAGCCAAACTGGGGGAGGAGGTACTAAGATAAAGATGGTGTAGTTAAGATCCCTTGCAAAACAGCAGTTGCAAAACCTGCTCGGGATCTGGAGTATAAAGGAAGATTATAATGCTTGGCAAATGTATGCACGGAGCTCCAAGTAGCAGCTTCTAAAATGTCTTTGGTAGCCACTCCTCGTAGGAAAGCTGTAGTGGTGGCTGTAGCCCTTGTGGAGTGAGGCCTGATATTTTCTGGAGTTGTCTTTCCATGAAAAGAGTAGCAAAATCTAATGCAATTTCCTATCCATTTTGAGATTGTCTGTTTTGAAATTGCTTTTCCTTGCATTCCTGTTGCATATGCTACCAGAAGCTGGTCAGTTTTTTTGCTGGTCTTAGTTCTGTCCAGGTAGTAGCGCAATTGCCTGTGCACATCCAAAGTATGTAGTAGTCTTTCCCCTCTGTTCTGTGAGTTGGGGAAGAATGTTGGTAAGTGAATTGCCTGGTTCAATGATACTCTGGAGACCACTTTTGGCATAAAAGTCGGGTTAGTTCTCAAAGACACTCTGTCCTGATGGAAGATAAGGAAGGGCTGTACTGCCATTAATGCCTGTAACTCAGAAACCCTTCTTGCTGAAGTGATTGCAAGCAGGAAAGCAGTTTTCCAAGATAAGAACTGTAATTCTGCTGTTGCTGCTGGTTCAAAAGGGGGAAGTGTTAACTTTTCCAGCACAAAGTTAAGGTCCCATGTAGGCAAGGGTGGTTTCTTTGGAGGCTTTACATTTTTAATTCCTCTCAGAAACTGCCCGAGTAGAGGATGAGAGAAGACTGGAGGATCCATGTTGTATTCTGCTGAAATTGCTGATGCATGAATTTTAATGGAGGAGTAAGACAGGCCATTATGGAAAAGTTCTGCTAAGTATTCCAGGATGTTAGCTATGTTTGCTAATGATACATTTTCTCCTTTTGCTGCACTCCAAATGAGGTATCTTTTCCATTTGGCTGAATAAGTTTTCCTTGTGGAGGGTCTGCGAACCTCCAGGATAATGTCTTTAACCCTCTGAGATAAATCTGGATTATTTTGTTTTATGTAATATTCCAAGCAGCTAGCTGTAGTGTTTTCAAGTTTGGATGTAGGATCTTGAAGTTGTTCTGTGTTAGAAGTAAAGGACACAGAGGTAGAGGCCATGCGTGTGTCCGTGACATGCTCCTCAGTAGCGGGTACCAATGTTGCCTCGGCCAGTCTGGAGCTATCAGTATTATCCTTGGGTGATCTTCTTTGATCTTCAGTAGGACTTTGTACATCAAAGGAAGAGGTGGGAATGCATATGCTGTCAGGTTTTCCCAACTGAAGGATAGGGAGTCCACCTTCCAAGCAAGTGGGTGGTATGTTCTTGTGCAGAATTTCTTCAATTGGTGGTTGTGTGGGGATGCGAACAGGTCTATTTCTGGTAGTCCCCATTTCTTTGTAATGGTTTTGAAGATATCTGGATGCAGCATCCATTCGTGAGCATCCGTGGTAGTTCTGCTTAAGGTGTCTGCTAGTGAATTTTCTTTTCCTGGCACAAATTTGGCCTGGAGTTGTATGTTGAGGTTCAGGGCCACATTCCACAGGTCCATTGCCATCCGGCATAGAGGATATGAGTGTGTACCTCCCTTTTTGTTGATGTACCACATGACTGTGGTGTTGTCCGTCCTTATCAGCAAGTGGCCTTGTTGAAGAAATGGTCTGAATGTCTGGATTGCATGTTTCACTGCCAGCATCTCCTTTTGATTTATGTGCAGATTCAGCTGGTCTTGTGTCCATAGGCCTTGTATACACTTGTCCACCATGTGCGCCCCCCAGCCTACGTCTGAGGCGTCCGTGGTGATGGTCTGGCTTGGATGAGGTTTGTGGAAAGGCAATCCTCTGTTTAACTGACAGGCCTGAGCCAACCACAGGAATTCTTGCTTCAAGCATGGAATTATTGGAATCTGGGCTTCTAGACTGTGCTTGTGTTGAGACCATACATTCCTTAGGTACCATTGCAACTTTCTCATATGCAGCCTGGCATGCGGAATCAATATTATGCAGGATGCCATGTAAACCAGGGCTTGCAGGACTTTCCTTGCGGTAAGCTGGGTCTGTGTTGTTAATGCCATGAAATAGAGTGGCAGTTGCTTTTGTTTTTCTTCTGTGAGAAATGCCATCTGATTTGATGTGTCCAGTTCTGCACCCAAGAATGTTATCCTTTGGGATGGCACCAGCCTTGACTTTTTCATGTTGACTGTGTATCCCAAGGCTTGCAGCAGTTGTATAACCTTTTCCAAATCTTTTGTTAATTTGGTCTTGTTGTCCGCTTGTATTAGGCAGTCGTCCAGGTATGGGTAAATCTGAATTCCCTGAAGCCTGCAATGAGCAATTACTGATGCCAGGCATTTCGTGAATACTCTGGGCGCAGTAGATAAGCCAAAGGGCAATGCTGAGAATTGATAATGCTCTGATCCTGCAAGAAATCTGAGGTGTCTTCTGCAATCTGGTCGTATAGGGATGTGCAGGTATGCCTCCTTGAGATCTAGAGTCACCAGCCAAGACTCCTTGCCCAGCATGGGAAGAAGTTGCTGTAGGGTCAGCATTTTGAATTTTGGGACAATGAGATATGTGTTCAGAGCGGACAGGTCGAGAATAGGCCTCCATTGATTTTCTTTTCTTGGTACAAGGAAAAGTCTGGAGTAAAATCCTTGTCCTTGTTCCATAGGCGGTACCTTTTCTATAGCTCTCATCCTTAGTAGGTGGTTGATTTGTCTTAGAGCGTTTGTTTTTTGGCTTGGTGGCAGGTTTGGCATTCCTCTCTTTTTTTGGCAGGGTGTGGAAGTGAAACCTGTAGCCTTTGTCTATTGTCTGTAAAATCCATTTGTCTCCTGTAATGTAATGCCAGTTTACGGAAAATAAGGCTAGCTTTCCGCCCAAGGGTGCTTCCAGTTGTTCCCTGGTAGGCGGCATCAGAGCCAAGTCATTGTGTCTGTCCTGTGGAAGTGGTTGTAGCTGAATCTGTGGCAGTACTTCTCTGGTTGTTAGGCTGCCACTGACGTCCCCTGTAGGCACCCCTGGATTGACCTCTGCCTCTTGGGCGCCTATTTCTGCCTCTCTGTGCTCTGGAGGTGTCTGGAAAGGACCAATTCTTCGAAGGCCAATTTCTACTAAACCTCGGAGGTTGGACCTGTAAGAAATCCTTAACTGTTTGGACAGATTTTGCTTTTTCTTCCACCTTCTTTAGCACCTGCTGTGCAGGGCAGCCAAACAAACTTTGTTTCTCCATAGGAGCATCTAGGAGCTTTGACTTAACATGGTCTGGTAAGGATTGCTCTTTTAACCAGGCATGCCTTCTAATCACTGTTCCAGTCATAGCTGATCTAAGGAAGCCTCCAGTGCATCACAGCCACATTTTAAGGAATGGTTACTGACCTGCTGAGTGTTATGTACCAAATCCTGAAGGGACTTGCGGTCTATAGGTTCAGGAGAAGACAGTTTTTTATTTAGCTGGTCTAACAAAAATTCCTGGTACTGAATCATGTGAAATTGACAGTTTAAAGCCCTGGCCGAAAGAGTAGCAGAAGTATAAACTTTCTTACCCCATCTCTCTAATGCTCTAGATTCTCTTTCAGAGGGGAGGGGGTTTTTGGCAGAGGCAGGTGCTACAGCTTTGGGGCCCTGTGAAATGGTTTCAGGATCTGCGATAGGAGCCTTATACAAATGGAAGTGAGTGTCCGGGACCCTGTAATATCTGTCGGGTTTGGCAGGGGCCGGGGGGAGAGAATCAGGGGCAGTACAGGCATCATCATATGCATCATCAACAACTGTTAGTACTGGAGGAATGGCTAAAGGCCTATGCTGTGGCAAATGTAAAAATGTCCTTAGCCTTTTCCTTGAATCTGAAAAATCCTGGCCCTGCCATTGAAAATGTTCTCTCATAGCATGCAAGGTTTCCCCAAAAGAAAATTCTTCAGGAGGGGAGGCAGAAGGAATGGAGTCTTCTGCATCAGAATCTTCATAAGGAGAATATGGGCCTTCCAGAGGGTCTGAGTTATCTGAGTCATCCGAGGAATAGTCTGTAGAAACAGGATCCGGGGGCTCAGTTCTAGGCCTCTTCTCTGGAGGGGGTTGAGAGGCCCTGTCTGGATGAGGCTGGGATCCCCTGATCAAAGAAATGAGATCTTCAGCCAGGCTGAGCATTTGGGAACTAGAGGTAGGCCTGTGTGAGGGGGTTTTAGCAGGCAAGGCCTTAGAAGATTTAGCTGCTTTAGCCCTGGAAAAAGCCTTGATAGACATAGATGCAGGGGGCCTAGCAGCTCCACGTGCAGGGGTAGATATGTCTAAAGGAATAGTATCTGATAAGTCCTGGGTGCCTGCTACAGCAGGAGTAATTTCGGAAGCAGATTCAGCCATGCTCTGTGAGGCCTCGGCTATCGGAGGCATGCTTTCGGCCGAAGGAAGAACCGAGGACTCGGTTTCAGCCGAAACCGAGATACTTGCGGTTGGCTTAACTGTGGTTTCAGCCGAAACCGCGGACCGCGAGTGTCGGTCCTTTTCCTTACGCTTTTTAGCTAATTGTGAAGTCGGAGTCTCCGATGGCATTTTGTATGCAAAAGCGGGACCAAAAAACTCCTCTGCAAACTCCGACCGACGTCTAAGCGTCCGTCGGTTGAAGGAAGCACAGGCTAGACAAGCTGATACATCGTGGTCTGGGCCTAAGCAAGGAAGGCAGTACGAGTGGAAATCCTTGTGAGGTATTTGTTTCCCACAAGTTAAACAATTATTTACTTTTTCTGACATCGGCTGAGGCAAGAAAGAGTCCCCAACGGGGTACTTAGCTTTTTAGAAGTCTTCGGTAGTAGAAATCTCTGGATCTGACCGACCGGCACTTGCGAACAGCTCCTGCTTCGGGCACCACGCGGCAAGAAAGACTGAAGAAAATGGCGTCGGCTGATGCCTTTATACCCAATACACAGCAGCTATGACGTCGGGTGAAGTGCGACATCAGCCGAAGCCAGACCCAGACTTTGGAATCCGGCCGACCGAAGGGCTGCCTGAGGCAGGACAACCCATATGTTATGACTGCAGATGTATCCTTGAAGGACATCTGCAAAGTAAAACAACTCCTGTAGTTTTCAAAACAAAGCATCAAACCATGCATGTCCAAGGGTCAGCTTCCTTTGATTTCTCCTGTCCACCTGAAGAATCTGGGCATACTGGGGCAATACAGTAATTGACTCATGTACACAGACAACCCTCTCCTCATACCACCCAACACTACAACCTGTGAAAGATGCACTTACATAGACAAACTGGAAGCAAAGCTCTCTCCACCCAAGATTGTGCTAGACAGTCAAGAGGAGAAGGTTAACACCCGCACTACACCTCAAGCAACACATACCCTACTAAACTCACACCACCAACACCCGCATGTAGCAACACTAAATCCACATATGGGGAGGCCCTTAACTGTAAACTGCCCAAGCAACAAGGACCTCCAAAGCTGAAACGCAAACAAACACCAATCACAACCAAAGTGTCACATAGCTCAAAACACCAGTGTGCCACCCAGCAACAGCCCCTACGGCAAGACAACGTACCTAACACTTTAGTCATAGGTGACTCATTAGTCAGGGACACTGATGTCCCACTCACAGTGAGCTGCCTGTCAGGTGCTAGGATCTGCCACATAACTCATGCACTCAAGTCACTACACAACAAGTACAAATATGACTCTGTCATTGTCCATGTTGGAGTGAATGACTTGAGACGTACCTCCCTGGACTACATGAAAAGAGACATGGAAGAGCTCTCGGATCATATGGCCCAGGCAGGTATGACCCTAGCCCTGAGTAGCATCCTGCCTTCGCCCAGAATGATACCATAATATAAGGACAAAATGACTGACTTCAACAATTGGCTAAGCTTCTGGTGTCATTCAAAGGGGATCCAGTATCTGTCTGCCTGGGATGACATGATCAACAGACCACGATGCTTTGCCAGAGATGGTCTGCACCTGTCGCCCCTGGGATTCAGGTTACTGGTTAAGGCTTTTGCCACCCCTATAGTGCCTTCCCCTATAGTGCCTTTTTTAGGCAAAGTTCAAAGGACAAAAACTACCACAGTAACAGGTACAAGCATGCAAAATCTGAAGGTAATGCTACTCAGTGCTAGAAGTCTAAACCTCAAAATGCACTCTCTTTAGGGACTCCTAAAAATGGAGAACATAGACATCTGTGCAGTAACTGAGAACTGGTTCAAGGCTCCAGAGAGCACCCCTGCAATACCAGGCTACAACTCTTACCACACTTTTCGGCCACCAAACCAGGACTGAAACACTAAAGGTGGAGGAGTGTCCATATTCACACCAAGGATATTCACACCACCATTTTAGTTGCCCAACACAATGCATCTGAAATTCTCCAGTTGCAACTAACACTAGGTAAGACTGCAATCCAAACTGTAGCTTGCTACAGATCCCCCACCATGCCCCAAGATTCTCACTACACCTTTCTAGGCATACTGGAAAATATTAATATACAACCAATCACCCTAATACTGGGGGATTTCAACTACCCTGCCATTAACTGGGAAAACTACTCGTGTACCAACACCTTTGCCCAACGGTTCTTGGAATTCATAAATTCCAATGCCTTGGATCAACTAATCCATAGTTCCACCAGGGGCTCCAATATCCTAGACCTGGTCATTACCAACGTGGGAAATCAATGCTCCACAGCTATGGTCACCCCCTCGTTGGTCAGATCAGACCATAAGCTAATCACCCTTAACATCCACATCCCACCCCCATCTCCCAGTAAGGAAACCTCCATACAAAACTTCTCCAAAGCCAACTTCATGCTACTCAAGTCAGAAGTTGCAAACTTCATGACACCCATGCAGACGGGAACTGAAAGTTCGACTGCTGAGTCCTACACTAAGGCACTGTATGAGAACATCCACTCACGCATGAATCGTGCCATCCCAAATAGAACCTAGATGCCCTCCCTCCAAAAAAAGGAAGCCAATCTGGTGGTCCCCTACCATAAACAAACTTTACAACAAAAGGAAGAAACTGTTACAGAAAAGAGGAAAATCCCAGGATGCAAAAAACTCCCTTACCAGCCTCAGTAAGAAGCTGAGATCCCTCATAAAATCCTCCAAAGCTAGTTACGAAAATAAAAATTGCCAAAGATTCCAAAGACAACCACAAGGCATTCTATAACTATGTCAAGAATCTAAATGGCAATGCTCAGATCTGCTCTGAGCTACAACAGAATGGCATTAAATATACTGATCCCAAGGATATTGCCAATATCCTGGCAGATCGATTCAGTGCCAACTTCACCCCCCCTCACCCCTAAATGGCCCATCTCAATACCAGAAGATTGCCAAATTCCAGTAATAACAGACACATAGGTAAAAAAACACACTCTCCAAAGCTAAGAATACAGCATCCATGGGACCAGATGACATCCCAGGCTGTGTAGTACATGAACTACAAAATGAACTGGCACCTCACCTAAGTGTCATGTTTAATCATACCCTCACCTTGGGCTTCGTGCCCCCTGAGTGGTGCACAGCTGCAGTTATCCCACTCCACAAGGGGGGATCCACCTTGGATCTTGGGAACTACCACCCCATCAACATGACGAGCCTGATCTGCAAGTCCATGGAACGTATCATCATGGAACTTGTAAACAAAGATATTGGCAACCTTAAAACACTGGACCCCACCCAGTTTGGGTTCATGGAGGGCTGATCTTGTCTCCTGAACCTGACTGACTTCTTCGAATCAGTCTCCAGAGCCATGGATGAGGGTAAGGCAGTCCAGACAGCCTATCTGGACCTCACCAAAGCCTCTGACACCATCCCCCACTCTGGAATCATAGATAAACTTACTAAGCTGGGTGTTAATCCCTATGTCACTCGATGGGTTGCCAACTGGCTTACTGACAGAACCCACACTGTAAAAGTAGCTGACTCCAAATTCAGCTCCAGACAAGTGGAGTACCTCAGGGTTCAGCCCTGGGACCTCTCTTGTTTGGCATCTACTTCTAAGTACAGGCCAACACTAAGGGACTCTGGCTAACAAAGTTCGCAGATGACTGCAAACTGGGAGCCATTACTGAATCCCCAAATGATGTGGATACTCTACAAAAGGGCCTTACAGAAACAGATGTTTGGTGCCAGAGCCATGGGCTCAAGCTTAATGCTAAGAAAAGTATAGTTATCTCCTTTGGGAAAAAAACATGTACCCATGAATTACCACATAAGTGGCAGTACAATAAACACCGAAAGTGTGATAAGAGACTTAGGGACACAGGTGGAGAGTGGTCTCACCTTCAATAACCACATCGCCACAACAGTCAGGCAATCCTTCTATGTGGCACACCTCATCACTAAGGGCTTTTCATCCAGAAAAAAGGAGGTCATTGTCCCACTGTACTCACCCCTCGTAAGACCCATTATAGAATACAACGCCCCATTTGGTATGAAACTCTCAAGACATCTGCAACAACTGGAAAGGCCGTAGAAATACCTCACTAAAAGAATCACAGGCCTAAAACTGATGCACTATGCTGAACACCTTAAAAACTCCAGCTATACTCTGTTGCATATCGTCTACTCCGATGCAGTCTCTGCTTAACATACAAGGCCATGTCAAACTCAGAGCTGTTGGACATGCTACACTTAAAGAAATCCCAATCCCTCAGAGCCACACGCTCCAGGGATCTAAACCTTGTCAACACAATAAACAAAACAAGCTGGAGGGATAGGTTCCTGACCCAGAGACTCCCCAGACTCTGGAATAGACTGCCCATACATGTCAAGCAGAGCGCCTCTTTGGCCCTCTTCAAAAGGAACCATGATGACTGGATGGGAGAAAGGAAATTCACCCCTGGGATCACTTCACTCGCCCTGCTAGACAGGGGTCCAGGGAAGTAAATAGTGTGGGAAGAAATAGCCAGGGAATTGTTATGGCTAGGCTTGTATAGCCCTAGGGGTGATAGCCTAGTACCAACCTATGGTAAAATGTAGATGCTTTAGTAGAGCATCTCTGGACTCTGCCAGAATCAGGATGTTGTCCAGATAAGGATAAATTATACAAATCTCTGAGTTCTGCAGAAGGCAATGGATGGGGCCAGGCATTTTGTAAAGACCCTGGGGGCCATGGATAAACCCAAAGGGCAAGGCAGTAAATTGGAAATGAGATGAAGGGCCAGAGGAATGCAGGAAATGTCTGCAGGAACTCCTGATGGGTATGTGCAGGTAGGCTTCATTTAGGTCTAGGGTGACAATGAAGGCCTTGGGTGGAATGAGAGGCAGCAAGGTGCGGAGAGACAGCATTTTGAAGGTGGGTACCTGAAGATGTAAGTTTAGAAAGGACAGATCTAAGATGGGTCTCCAGGGGCCATCTTTTTTGGGGACCAGGAAGAGACTGGAGTAAAACCCTTTTCCATCTTGTCCTGGAGGAACAGGCTCTATGGTGCCTAGCTGTAGAAGATCTGACAGAACTTGTGGCATGAGATGGACCTGCTTTTTGGGGAGGGAAGGGATGCCTCTTCTGGGTGGCTTCTCTTTCCAGGATAGGAAGTACCCTTTTTGGATAATGTTTAGAACCCACTGGTCTGAAGTGATGGATTGCCAAAGGGAAGACAGTGGGGAAAGGCGGGCCGAAAGGGAGAGGTGGGCAAGGCAGTCACTCATTACTGGGGCCTCCTCTGTCCAGAAAGGGTTGTCTGGGTTGCTGTGGTGGAGCAGGGGATCTGGAATTAGTAGGTCTTCTGGCCCCTCTCCTGGACGTGAAGAGGAGGGCTGTGGAGTACATCTTACAAATGTGGCTTTAGCAGAGTAATTCCTGTAATATTGGGGTATGGGCGACCCCTGCAGGTGCTTAATGTCCTGGAGCGGTTTGCTTTTCTCTTGTAGATTTTTAAAAAGGTCAGCATATTGTTTTCTGAACAGCACACTGTGGTCCAGATGGGCATCCAGGATTTTAGCCTTGAAGTCCTCTGGGAGGTTCTGGATTCTTAGCCAGGTGTACCTCCTGAGGGCTGAAGCAGATGCTGCAGACCTGGCAGATGCTTCTGCAGCATCACAGCTGCATCTTATGGAGTGCCTGGCTACCTGTTGGGCCAAGGAAAGTTTGGATGAGATGTCCGTCTAGCTGGGACTGTCAGGGAAGGAAGCCAGCATGGAGGAGGGTTGAGAGACCAAGTCTAATGCATACTTGGTCATGTGGTTCTGATAATTTATGGCTCTGAAAGCCAAAGTAGAAGAAGTGTTCACCTTCTTCCCCATCCTATCCATGTACTTACTGTCTTTATCAGTGGGTAGTAGGGAGGCAGACGGCAGCAGTCTAGATTGCTTATCTGCTGTGGTGGCAATAACATCTGGGTCCAGCAAAGGTGGATTGACTGAGAATTTGTGGTCCTCTGGTACTTTATAGAAGCAGTCAGGACGTTTAAGAGCTGGAGGCTGGGAGTCAGAGACCTTAGAGGCTGCATTGAAGGCATCCAAGTAAGCAGGCAGAACAGGAGGGACTGCTGAAGGGGAGGTTGATTCCACTTGCAGCAGTTCAAAGTACCTTTTTTGGGTGTCAGTCATTTGGGAAGTGTCCCATTTAAAGTAATCCATCTTGATGATGGTCTCACCAAATGTAATGTCCTCAGGAGGAAGTCCCCCTCCACAAATTCCTCATCCAGAGAGTATTATTCCCGGGGGGAGACAATCTGCGTAACATAATAAATGGACTCCTTTGATGAAGAGAAAGAAGAGTCATGTTCTTCTTCCCTGACCTCAGGGGTTATGGATGGGAGGGAAGAAGCAGAGTCAGGCCTAGGGGTCAGAAGAGGCAGGGTGGAAGTGACTGAGGCTGAAGGCCCAAGGGCCATGAAGGCCTGCATAAGAGAGGAAGTGAAGGCCTGCCAATCCGGTGTGACTTCTGAAGAAGAGGAGTTATGTTTAGTTTTCTGCTTCTTTTTGGCTGCAGAGGAAGTAGAGAGTGGCCTGGCATCAGGTCTGGACATTAGCACATCCAAAGTCTGGATTCCTGCCAGAGGTACCATCGAAAAGTACAGTTGTGTAGACTTACCATAAATGTAGATGTTCGAGTGTATTCACTGTTGCAGTCATCACACTTGGGTTATCTGCCTGCAGGTAGCCCTCAGTTGACCTGAATACCACAGCCTTAGTATTTATGCGTCGGATGCTGTCGCTTCTTCCATGACATCTGGTCTTCAGGGGTACAAAACAGGCAGCCGACACCATTACATCAGTTTTTCTTGCCCCAAATGTCAGGAGCCCCCAAATAGGGAGCTGGTATATGGTGGGGAACAATACCAGTAAAAAGTAAATACCAATGCCATTAGGAATGGCCATAGAGAGGAGAGGTAGAAAGAGAGAGAAAGCCAGGGGGCTGGAGGAAGGGAAACCAAGACTGCAACAGTAAATACACTAACATCTACATTTATGGTAAGTATACACAACAGTACTATGTTCTTCGTGTTTCACTGTTGCAGTCATCACACTTGGGTTGATTCCCAAAGCTGAGGAAGGGTGGAGGCAGTCAAGAGGTTTTAGGGCTGGCTAGTAGGCCTTGCAAGACTGCTGTAGCAAATCCAGCCCTGGATTTAGAAAAGATAGGTAAGTGGTAATGCTTGTTGAAGGTGTGTACAAGACTCCAGGTTGCAGCTTCCAGAATGTCCCTGGTAGGGACTCCCCTGAGGAATGCTGTAGACGTGGAAGTAGCCCTAGTGGAATGTGGTCTGATGATCTGTGGGGTAGGTTTTCCATGGTGCTTGTAGCAGAAATGGATGCAGTGTGCTATCCATTTGGAAATGGTTGGTTTTGAAATGGCCTTACCTTCTGCCCCTGTAGCAAAGTTGACTAGCAGCTTGTCAGATTTTCTAAAAGACTTAGTCCCGTCAAGGTAGAACCTGAGCTGTCTGTGCACGTCGAAGGAGTGCAGGACCCTTTCCCCTTTATTCTGAGGATTAGGGAAGAAGGTTGGCAAATGGATGCATTGGTTTAGAGCCACACCGGACACCACCTTAGGCATAAAGGACGGGTTAGTCCTGAGGGGAAACCCTGTCAGCATGAAAAATAATGAAGGGTTCCACAGCCATTAGTACCTGTAACTAAGACACTCTTCTTGTTTAAGTTATGGCTAAAAGCAAGACTATTTTCCAAGGGATGAATTTTAACTCTGCTGAGGCAGAAGGTTCAAAAGGGGGAAGCGTAAGCTTTTCCAGTAGAAAGTTACAGTCCCAGGCAGGGATGGCTGCTTTCCTAGGGGGCCTTAAGTTGTTAGCCCCTCTCAGGAACTGTTTGATGAGAGGGTGAGAAAAAAGAGGTGGCTCAGTATTATAATGAACTGAGATGGCAGAGGCATGAATCTTAATGGAGGAGAAGGATAGGCCTCTGTGGAGTAGCTCTGCTAGGTAATCCAGGATTAGAGGTAAGGAGGGCACTGCTGAGTCCTTCCCTTGAGCCTGATTCCAAGAACAATATGTTTTCCACTTTTCAGTGTAGGATTTCCTGGTACTAGCCCTTCTGGCTTCAAGAATGACATCCAGCATCTGTTTGCTGAGGGTTGCTGATGGGGTATTCAAGGGATACGCCAGGCTGCAAGTTTTAGAGTTTGCAATTGTGGATGCAAAAATTTGTCCTTCCTGCTGAGACAGCAGGGTAGGAGTCTTGTGAAGGTGCCAGGGTGGCACTGTTGTCAGGCTGCATAAGAGTGGGTACCAGTGCTGGCAAGGCCAGTCTAGGGCAATAAGAATTGCCCTTGGCCTGTCCTGTTTTAACTTGAGTATTACTCTCGAGAGAAGGGGTAGAGGGGGGAAGGTATAAATTGAGAGGTTTTCCCAATGAAAGGATAGGGCATCCACCTTCCAGGCCCTGCTGTGAGGGTTCCTGGTGCAGAATTTGCTCAACTGGTGGTTCTCAGGGGAGGCAAAGAGGTCCACCTCCGGTGTACCCCACCTCTGGATCAGAAGGTTGAAGGTGTTGGGCTCCATTTTCCACTCGTGTGGGTCTAGGAGATTTCTGCTTAAGTCGTCTGCCAGTGAATTTTGTTTGCCTGGCAGGAATTGAGCTTGTAGATGCACTTGGTTGCTCAAGGCGGTGTTCCACAGGGCCATGGCTAACCTGCAGAGTGGGTAAGAATGGGTTCCCCCCTGCTTATATACCACATAAATGTGGTGTTGTCTGTTTTTATAAGCCGTTATCCTGGAAGGATTAGGTATTTGAAGGCTGTCAGAGCATTCTGTACAGCTAGCATCTCTTTTTGACTGATGTGTAGGAGAATCTGGCCTGGGCTCCAGTGGCCCTGAATGCATTTGCCTGCCATGTGAGCCCCCTGTGCATAGTCTGATGAGTCTGTTGTGAGGGTTTGGGTGGCGGGGGGGGGGGGGGGGGTTGAGTGAAAAGCAGTCCCTTGTTGTGGTTGCATGCTTCTGCCCATCGAAGGAAGTCTGCCCTTAGACAAGGCATGATAGAAATGACTGTTTCCAGGTCCTGAGAATGTTGGCACCAAAGACTTTTTAAGTACCACTGAAGTTTCCTCATGCAGTCTTGCATATGGAATTAGCAGAATACAGGAGGCCATGAACCCTAGGGCTTGCAGAAAGCTGGGTTCTGGTGGCCATTTGTATTTTCTCAGATAAACCTGTTTTTCTGAAGTGAGAAATGCCATCTGTGAAGTTGTGTCCAAGCTTACACCCAGGAATACATTCTTTTCACTGGGTAACAGTTGTGATTCCTTTTCGTTGATGGTGTAACCCAATGAAGTGAGAAGGTGTTTTACAAATGCCAGGTGCTGAAGTAGCAATTCCTGACTGTCCACCTGAATCAGGCAGTCGTCCAAGTATGGGAAAATTTGGATACATCTCTGCCTGCAGTATGCAATGGCTGGAGCCAGGCACTTTGTGAATACTCTGGGCGCAGTAGATAAGTCAAAGGGAAGAGCAGAGAACTGATGTGCATGGAGCCTGCCTTGAAAACATGTATATTTCCTGCATGACTCCCTTATGGGGATGTGCAGATAAGCTTCTTTTAAGTCTAGAGTGACTACCCCATTCGGGCATCATAGACAAACTCACCAGCTTAAATGTAAACCCATAAGTCACAAGATGGGTTGCAAACTGGCTCAAGGACAGAACCCACAGGGTCAGAGTTGCTGGAGCTATGTCAGACTCTAAGCCAGTCACAAGCGGTGTCCCACAGGGCTCAGTCCTGGGACCCCTCTTGTTCGGCATTTATTTTTCCGAGGTACAGGCAAACATAGGAGGATTGTGGCTGACAAAGTTCGCAGATGACCGCAAACTGGGCACCATAATTGATACTCCAGCGGACACAAACATCCTTCAGAGAGGCCTCATAGAAACGGATAATTGGTACCAGAGCCATGGCCTTAAGCTGAACGCCAAAAAATGTATAGTGATACCCTTTGGGAAAAACAAGGTACCGACAAATTACCACATAGGCGGTAATCCATTAAGTACGGAAGAGGTAATCAGGGACCTAGGGACCCAGGTTGACAGTAACCTCTCATTTGACACTCACATTGCCAAAGTGGTTAGGAAGACCCTCTATATTGCCCACCTTATCATGAAGGGTTTCACATCTAGATCAAGAGAGGTCACTGTGCCCCTGTACTCTTCTCTTATCAGGCCAATGATCGAGTACAATGCCCCCATTTGGGATGTATCTCACCCGACACCTGCAGCAGTTGGAAAGACCCCAAAAGTTCCTCACCAAGAGGATAAAGGGTCTTTAACATATGTCATATGCTGCCCGACTGAAAAAACTCCAGCTCTATTCAGTCGCATACCGCCTACTCAGAGGTGATCTGTGCCTGACGTACAAGGCCATGTCCAATCCTGAATTAATGGACATGCTCCACCTCAGAAAATCCAAATCCATCAGAGCCACGAGAACAAGTGACTTAAACCTCAACACAGAAATAAAAAGAACATGCTGGAGGGACAGATTCATAACCCAGAGGCTCCCTACACTCTGGAACAGAATCCCAGTCCATGTTAGGCAGAGCCCCTCACTGACTCTATTCAAGAGAAATCTTGACGAGTGGATGGGAGATCGTAGGTTTACCCCGGGGGTCATCTCTGTGTCACTACTAGACAGAGGCATAGTAAACTAAACCCTAAAAGGGCGTAGTATTCTCATCCTAAGGGGTGGTGTAAGCCACATACACTCTGGCTAGGCTTATAAATGCCCTAGGGCAGATAGCCTAGTACAAAACTATGAACCTATGAACCAGGCATCCTTGATTAGCATAGGGAGATGCTGTTGCAGGGTAAGCATCTTGAATGTTGGGATCACCAGAAAGGTGCTGAGAATTGAACGATCCAGGATTGGGCGCCAAGAGCCCTCTTTTCTGTGCACCAGGAAAAGTCTGGAGTAGAAACCCTGACCCCTTTGTTCTACTGGAACAGGCTGAATAGCTCTGATATTGAGCAGGGAAAGTACTTACTTTTGAGCCTCTGCCCACTGGTTTGGAGGAAGGTCTGGAAACCTTCTTGGGGTTGGCAGTGAATGGAAGTAGAAATCGTACCCCTGGGATACAATGTTTAGGACTCAGCAGTCCTGAGTAATGGACATCCAGTTTTTTGCATGAAGGGCAAGTTTTCCTCCAAGGGGCACAAGCAATTGGGCAGGGCTTGGAAGGATAACTGAAAAGTCATTGTGAACTTTTTCCTTAAGGGGGGTGGCTTACCACTCCCTGTTTTTGGGGTGGGGGTACTCCATTGTTTAGATCTCTGCATACCCTGAGACTGTAGTCTGGGTGGCCTGTTTCCCCTGGGTTTGGTCTAGGAAGGCCTGGAAGGGGCTGGAAAGGACCAGTTTTTAGAAGGCCAATGCCTACTGAATCTAGGTGGTTGCACTTGTAAGAATTTGACAGTTTGCATAGATTTAGCTTTTTCTTCCATCTTTTTAAGAACTTCTTCTACTTTGGTGCCAAACAAACAGTCCTTACTTAAAGGAGCGTCTAGTAATTTGGATTTGACATGATCTGGCAAGGTTTGTTCCTTCAGCCAAGCATGCTTTCTCAGTAGAGACCCAGTGACTGCAGCCCTGTATGATGCTTCTAGGGCATCAAAGCCACACTGCGAAGTATGCTTACTAACTTGGTTTGCATAATGCTCTTGTAAATCTTTATTTTCTGCACAATCTGGAAGTGATACCATTTTTCGTTTAATTAGTTCCATAATATGCTGCTAGTACTTCAGCATGTGAAACTGGCAATTCAATGCCTTGATGGCAACAGTTGCAGAGGTATATACCTTTTTACCCCATCTGTCTAAAGCTCTGGAATCCCTATCTGAAGGTGTAGGATTTTTGGCTGTAGTAGCCTTAATACCTTTAGGTCCCTGGGAAATGGTCTCTGGATCCACATTAGGATTCTTGGAGACATTTGTGGGAATCGGGTACTCTGTAGTACCTGTCAGGTTTCCTAGGGGCCGGGGGTAGTGTATCTGGAGTAATACTAAATTCCATAAAGACATCATCTACAACATCCAGGACAGGGAGTATAGCTAGAGGCCTGTGCTGAGGCAACTCCAATAATTCTCTGAGTCTCTTTTTGGACTGAGGGTAGTCGTGGCATTCCCAGTGGAAATGCTCTGAAAGTATGCAAGGTTTCACCAAAAGAAAAATCCTCTGGAGGGGAGGCAGAGGGAATGGATTTCTCTGCATCTGAATCCTCACAGGCTGATAAGGGCATGTCCTGATAATCAGAAGGGTCAAAGTCATTGGACTCCTGGTCTGCAGAATCAGAAGGAAACTCTGTTTCTTAGCAGGGGAAGGCTGGCTTCCCCTAATTAGGGTAATAAGGTCTTCAGCCATTCTAAGCATTTGTTTTTGTGGCATCGGAGCTTGAGCATGCGCTTTGGTCATCGGTTTTCTAAGCATAGTGCACACTCTGAGCCTAAAAAACTCTGTCATTTTGGCTACAAACAAAGTCGTCAGTTTTATTCGAACATCGGTAGGATGGAATACACCCTCAGACGCCAGTGCCTACACTTCGGCTCTGGACCCATCCAAGGTAGAGACATCCAAGGTTCCATAGTTCCATAGTTGAAGAAGCATCTCGCGGCATACCAGACTCGGAATAGGTCTCAGCAGAGGCCTGCGAATCCACAGAAGTGGGCATCAAGGGCTACGAAGGCGCCTCACTGAGTACCAGTGGACTGGCGACTAGCTTAACGGAAGCGTCGTTGGCAGTTTTGGACCTATGCGGTCTGTTTCTACCTTTATATTTTTTCGGAAGATCGGTAGTTGGATGGCTTATCGAAGCCATTTCGGAATATGGAGAACGAGAGCGAAAGAATTTTGCAACAAAGATAGCCCGACGATGAATGGTTCGGGTATTAAACAAGGCACAAAACCGAAAGCGAGGTATGTTGTGGTCTGGGCCTTAACAGGTGATGCAGTAAGAATGAAAATCTCTGTGAGGTATTTGCTTTCCACAGGCAAGACAATTGTTAACTTTTTCTGACATTGGTTAGAGCAAGAAAAAAGAATCCCCAACAGGGTACTTAGCTTTAGATGACTTCAGGATTAGAAACTCGAAAAAGAAAATTTCAGGTAGCGGCCGACTGACACTTGCTAACTGCTTCTGCTTCGAGCTCCTCAATGACAAGAAAGACTGAATTAATGGTGTCGGCTGCCTGTTTTATACCCCTGATGACCTGACGTCATGGAAGAAGCGACAGCATCCGATGCAGAAATACTAAAACTCTGGTACTTGGGCCAACTGAGGGCTACCTGCAGGCAGATAGCCCAAGTTTGATGACTGCAACAGTGAAACATGAAGAACATCTGGTTTCCCCTAGACAGGTGTCCATGTCTGAGTGAGCTATGAGGACGTGCCGGTCATCGGCTGTGAAACAGCTTCCTTGAGGGACGTCACTGCAGTTGACGGATCCACCGAGCGCACCTCAACCCCTAGATCGGCAGTTTGTGGTGCGTTGCTAAGCGGAGTGGCAGGCAAATAAGGCCTAGGAAATTTGGCCTTCTTGCGCGAAGGTTCAGTTGTGGCCTCCGATGCAGAATCCATCCTAAGGGTTAACCGTTTGAGGCGTTGGTTCTCGCGGTAGAGATTTAACGTGGCTAGATGGCTGCGCAAGGTCTTGGGCACAAACAACTGACAAATAACGCAGGAGGAGTGATAGTGTTCCTGGCCTAGGGTGTCCTTGTGGGGTATCTCATGCCCGTATTGGCACTTTTCCTTTTTTCCTGACATCAGCTAAAGGCTACAACAACCAAGCATTAGCTATCTGGCTACAACAATCATCAAAAATAAGAAAGATTGAAACCCAACGGGCTACTTATCTTTAAGATGCGCCGTCTGTGAAGAAGCGATCGCATGATGCAAATGTCGTCTGCAGCTGAAAAGCTCTGAGGATTCTGTGTGCAACGTCTGTGAAGAAGTGAACGTATGATGCGAATGTCTTCTGCGGCTGAAAAGTTCTGAAGATTCTCTGTGCAGACGTCACATTTAGGGCCTTAAACCAAGGGGCCTTATGTGTGACGTCCCATGCACACTACTGCAGCCAAGCTGAAGCTTTTGTATAGCAGCCGACGTACGAGTTGCCTGAGGGCAGGAAATCCCACACCTAGAATACTGCAACACAGCAATAGGAGGACACTGGAAAAAACCTGAGGTTCCTTAGGAGATCAGAACAGTATGAGTCAGTCTCTGTGTTTGTGGACTGGCCAATAACATGAGCCTGTACCATCTTGTTTCATCTACCTGCATCTTTTGAGTTTTGTATGAACAGAGAAAAGCTAAAATCAGCAGACCATATTCTAGTTTTGGGGAAGTATATTTTTTCTATAGGTTTGAAGCCAACAAGAGAAAGGATATGAAAAAATTCCTAATATAACTTTAGTGTGGACAGACCTTTACTAGTTACACTGTCAGTATGGATTGTGAATGTTAAGGATGGATCCGGAGTGAGACCAAGGTATCTGCATACAATGACATTAGGGATGACATTATCCTGGGCATCTTTAATTAAAGGAGTTGGTAGATTTGCTCATTTTTGGGTGATGGAAAACAGCACGACATTACTGTCTGTGATGGTTAACTAGTAGTAGACCATAGGAAGAGCTTAAAAGTTTTTTTGTAAATTTGCTTGCAGAACTGAATGTGATTTCAGATTTGATCAGGAATATATCACCTACATCCATGACAACATCAAGAGAGGGTAGGTCAGAAGTAAAGTCATAAAAATAGAGAGAAGAGAAAGGGACCCAAACCAAAGTCTTGGGTGACTCCTTTTTGGATTTCATTTTATAAGAGTTACTGAAATTAACCTGAAAGGCTCTATCTTTGAGGCAGTCTTGAAAGCATTAGATGGTGTTACCTCTAAAAACTTAACTTCAGTAATTTGTTGAGTGGTATTATTACGGTTAACAGTCTCCAATGTTCCGGTCAGGTCTAGAACCAAAGCAATAGTAATGAAGATTTTATTGATATTACTATGAACTGTAGCTGTAGCAATTAGTGGCCCATAAGTATTCATGTGTGTAAATAATTGGTTATACAGTAGTTTTTCAGATATTTTTGTAATACAGCAAATAATGAAAATATGTATAATTCTGTAAAGTCGGTGGGAGAGGATATTTTTGGGAATGGAACAATGACTGAGTGTTGAAGGCAGGTGGCACTATTCTGGAAGAGAGGGACACGTTTAAAAAATTTGTACAAGGGGCTAAGCAAGTTTTTCAGCAGCATTTCTTAAGCAAAGTGAGATGAAGCTTACTGTATTTGGCATACTTTTTTAACATAGCTTGGGCTTCTTTGATATTAAATTAGGGGAAAACAGAAGGTTGCAGATTATTCAGCCAGTGTACATCATATTATCACAGTACAATGCTAGGCTATCAACCCAAGGGGCCTTTTTAAGTCTAGACATGCTTCCCAATAAAGCCTGACAGGTATTGGTTCGTAAGGGTTCTGTGGAGGTATGGATATACTTGAGCATGGGTGGCCAAGCATTTACAAGCTTTCCCTCTCACTAACACAGACATAGGTGCCACACTATGGGTATATTTACAGTTCCCCATTCACTGATCCAAGTTTTGCTTGAATAAGTGCAGGGATAAACTCCGCTTCACATGGATGGTAAACCCCTTTTCTAGAGAAGCAACAGCCATCAAGACACATACCTGTCCTTCAAGCATGCCCTAGTTATGTTGTAGGCAAGATGTAGGTCCCTGGATTGAGTATTCGTTAATGTTACTGATGTACAACAGGTCCATTAGGTCTGGATCGGAAGATGCTCTGCAGGCCAAGCATAAGTAATAATTGGTCATTATGTGGGTTCTGCTTCCAAGCTTTTGATGCAACATTTCTTTGTCTCATATTTTTAACATCTGCACATCTTCAATGGCCTGCAGGAGACCACATATAAGGACAAGGTTAGGTGGTCCACATAGGAATTGTTTTCCAAACCATGTATTCATTTTGTGAGGTATATCTGGGGAAACTCCAGTTGTTGCATATGCCTGGTCAGGTATATACTAAATGGGGAACTGTACTTAATATTTGGTTTTATGAGAGCATAGTACAATGGAAAGTACAGTTTTGTACCTACCATAAATGTAGATTTTCGAGTGCTCATACAGCTGCAGTCATAACAGATGGGTTATCCTGCCGTCAGGCGGGTCCTCGGTCGGCCGAATTCCAAAGTCTAGGTCTGGCATCGGTTGTCGTCGCTTCTTCCCTGACGTCAGTGCGGCAGGGGTATAAAAGAGGCAGCCGACGCCATTTTCTTCAGTTTTTCTTGCCCCAGATGTCAGGTGCCCCCAGAAGGAAGGCAAACATAATGTTATGCAAAGATGCAATGTTGATAAATCAAAAATAGTAGTTGCAAGCAAATACACCATAAAAGAATACCCCAAAAAGGTTATATGAAAAGTGTTCTTCATAAGGCCTGTCCTAAGAGGGGATGGAGGGAGGGAAACCTGGACTGCAGCTGTATGAGCACTCTAACATCTACATTTATGGTAGGTACAAAACTGTACTATGTTCATCGTGCATACAGCTGCAGTCATAACAGATGGGTAGAATCCCAAAGCTAAGTAAGGGTGGTAGGCACTAAGTGGAACTAGGAGGGGCTAAGATGCCCTGCAGTACTGCTGTAGCAAAGCCCGCTCTAGATTTTGAGTATAGTGGGAGGTGATAGTGCTTGGAGAAAGTGTGCACTGAACTCCAGGTGGCTGCTTCCAAAATGTCCTTGGTAGGGACCCCCCTGAGGAAGGCTGCAGAGGTAGCTGTGGCTCTGGTGGAGTGGGATCTGATGCATGCAGGCACAGTTTTTCCATGAAGCGTATGCAGTGGGCTATCCATTTTGAAATTGTCTGTTTGGAAATAGCCTTTCCCTTAGCACCTGCAGCATAGGACACAAAGAGTTGCTCAGATTTCCTGAATGGCTTTGTTCTGTCCAAATAGTAACGAAGTTGTCTGTGAATGTCCAAGGAATGTAGTAGTCTTTCCCCTTTGTTTTGTGGATTAGAATAAAAGGTAGGTAAGTGGATAGTCTGATTCAAAGCTACACTGGATACCACCTTTGGCATAAAGGTAGGGTTGGTTCGTAAGGAAACTCTGTCCTGATGGAAAATGATGAATGGTTGCACAGCCATGAGGGCCTGTAGCTCCGAAACCCTGCGTGCTGAGGTGATAGCCAGAAGAAAGGCTGTTTTCCATGACAAGTACTGTAACTCTGTTGAAGAAGCTGGCTCGAAGCGAGGAAGGGTTAGCTTTTCCAATACGAAGTTGAGGTCCCAAGCAGGGACTGGTAGTTTCCTTGGGGGTTTTATATTCTTTGCCCCTCTGAGGGACTGCCTTAAGAGAGGGTGAGAGAATAAAGGAGGATCTGTGTTGTATTGTGCAGAAATGGCTGAAGCGTGGATCTTGATGGAGGAGAAGGAAAGTCCATTGTTTAACATCTCAGCTAGGTACTGTAAAATTTGAGGTATATTTATTACCCAAGGATTCTGTCCCTTTTCTTGATTCCAGGCACAAAATTGTTTCCATTTAGTGGAGTAGGCCTTTCTAGTAGAGGGTCTTCTGGGCTCCAAGATGACATCCTGCACCTCCTTGGAGAGTAGAAACTGTTGGGGAAATTAAGGAATTCTCCATGCAGCTAGATTTAGAGTTTTGAGATTGCTGTGAAGGGTTTTGTAGTTGTGCTGGGACAACAGAAGAGGGACTAGAGGTAGGATCCATGGTGGGGAATGTGTCAGGCTCTTCAGGAGTGGATACCAGTGTTGTCTTGGCCAGTATGGAGCAATGAGAATCATTTACTGCCTCTCTGCTCTGGCTTTTAGTAGAACTTTGGGCAGCAGAGGTAGAGGTGGGAAGGCATAGACTGTCAATGTTGCCCAATTGAAGGAAAGTGCGTCCACTTTCCAGGCCAGTGGATGATAGGTCCTTGAACAACATTTTTTTCAACTGACAATTTCTGTGGGTAGCAAAGAGATCTATGTCTGGCTGTCCCCATGCCTGAGTTATCTTTGTGAAAACTTGAGGATGCAACTTCCATTCATGTGGATCTGTCATATTTCTGCTTAGGTTGTGTGCTAGTGCATTTTACTTCCCTGGCAGAAATTGTGCCTGTAGTTGAATTTGCAATTCCAGTGCTGTGTTCCATAGGGTCATTGCTTGCCTGCACAGGGGGTATGAATGAGTTCCCCCCTGTTTGTTTATGTACCACATCACTGTGGTGTTGTCTGTCCTCATCAATAGCTGGCCTAGATGCAGTAGGTCTTTGAAGGTCATAATAGCCTTTTGCACGGCTAGCATTTCCTTTTGGTTGATGTGAAGGTGCTTCTCTTTTCGGGTCCATTTTCCCTGAATGCACTGATCTGTCATGTGTGCTCCCCAGGCATAGTCTGAGTCGTCTGTTGTGATGATTTGAGTTGCTTGAGGTACACAAAAAGGAAGACCTGTGTTTCTTTGGCAAGCATGAGTCCACCACAAAAATTCCTTTTGAAGGCATGGAATGAGTGGTATAATTGCTTCCAAGCTGTGGCTGTGTTGAGACCATAAGTTTTTCAGGTACCATTGAAGTTTCCTCATATGCAGCTTTGCACATGGGATTAGTAGGATGCAAGATGCCATGAATCACAGAGCCTGCAGGACTTTCCTTGCAGTTAGCCTGGTGTAAGTTGCCATTTTTCTGAAGTATTGAGACAGTTGCCCTTGCTTGTCTGGCGTGAGGTAGGCCATCTGGGTGGTTGTATCCAAGCTGGCACCCAGGAAAATTATTTGTTGAGAGGGTATTAGTTTTGATTTCTTTTTGTTGATTGTGTATCCCAGGAAGTTCAACAGTTTTATTACAAACGCCAGGTGCTGCAGTAGTATGTCCTTGCTGTCCGCTTGGATCAGGCAGTCGTCCAGATATGGGTAGATTTGTATCCCTTGTAGTCTGCATAAGGCGATTACTGATGCCAGGCATTTCGTAAACACTCTGGGCGCAGTAGATAAGCCAAAGGGCAATGCAGAGAATTGGTAATGGGTTGAACCTGCAAGAAATCTGAGGTATCTTCTGTAAGCTTGTCTGATAGGGACATGCAGATATGCCTCCTTGAGGTCCAATGTTACCAGCCAAGACTCCTTGCCCAGCATGGGAAGAAGCTGCTGTAATGTGAGCATCTTGAATTTTGGCACCTGTAGATATGTGTTTAGGATGGACAGGTCTAAGATAGGTCTCCAATATTTATCTTTCCTTGGTACCAGGAATAGTCTGGAATAAAACCCTTGACCTTGTTCTTTTGCAGGTACCTCTTGAATTGCTTTCATGTCCATGAGAGCTGAAACTTGTTTTTGTGCCTCTGCCCTTTGATTTTGTGGCAGGTTTGGCATGCCTCTCATTTTTGGAAGGGTGTGAAAGTGGAACCTGTAGCCTCTGTCTATAATGTCCAGAATCCATTTGTCTTTTGTAACAATATGCCAATTTTTTGAGAATAATGTCAGTTTTCCACCCAAAGGTGCTGCCATTAAATCTTTGCTTGGCAGGTGTAGGGGGAGTCATTGTGTCTGTTTTCTAAAAGACTGTGATCTATCTTCTCCACCTCTTGGGGTTGGTGCTTGCCACTGTCTGGCTCTGAAAGATCCTTGAGGTTGCCCTCTACCCCTTGGATGCCTGTATCTGCCCCTTTGAGGTCTGTCCGTGGCTGGAAAGAACCAATTTTTTGAAGGCCAGTTTCTGCTGAAACGTGGAGGCGGTACCTGCAGGAAATCTTTCACTGTTTGCATTGATTTCGCTTTTTCCTCCATTTTCTTTAGCACCTCCTCAGCTTTAACACCAAACAATACATCTTTTTGAAGAGGTGCATCTAATAATTTAGCTTTGACATGATCTGGTAAGGTTTGCTCTTTGAGCCAAGCATGCCTACATATAACAGACCCCGTAACAGCAGCTCTACATGAGGCCTCTAAAGCATCAAAACCACACTGCAAGGTATGTTTACCCACTTGCTCTGCACCATGCAACAGATCCTGCAACTCTTTTAAATCTGGTTGTTCTGGTTGTGTCATCTTGCTTTTCAGCTGAGATATCAAAAACTGCTGATACTTTAACATATGGAACTGACAGTTTAATGCCCTCATGGTTAAAGTGGCCGAGGTGTACACCTTTTCCCCCCACCTTTCTAAAGCTCTGGAATCTCTCTCTGAAGGTAATGGGTTTTTAGCAGTAGAGGCCTTAATTCCCTTGGGACCCTGTGAAATTGTTTCTGGGTCAGCAGTATGGCTTTTATATATGAACTGGTGGGAATCAGGAACCCGGTAATACCTGTCTGGTTTAACAGGAGCTGGAGGCAAAGAATCTGGATTAAGGCTGGCTTCTGTGTACACACCATCCAATATATCTAAAACAGGAGTGATAGCCAGAGACCTATGCTGGGGGAGCAGAAAAAATTCCCTGAGCCTTTTCTTGGAATCTGAGTAATCTTGGCCTTCCCAATGAAAGTGTTCCCTCAATGTATGCAGGGTTTCCCCAAAAGAGAAGTCCTCAGGGGGGGGGAGACCAAGGGAATAGACTCCTCTGCATCAGAGTCTTCGAATGGAGAATAGGCATAATCCTGGTCCTCAGATAGCTCTGAGGTAATAGAAGCTTGATCTGAGGAAAGGTAGTCTTCCTCTAATCTGGGCCTTTTGTCAGAGGGGGGGGGGGGTTGAGAACCCCTGATAAGAGTAATCAAATCCTCAGCCATTTTAAGCATCTGTTTTTTAGGCATGGTGCCTTGAGAGGGGGTCTGAGGAACCTGTTTTTTGGTTTTCATGGCTGCTTTAGATTTAGTGAAGGCTTTAATAGAGAAGGAGGAAGGCCTGAAGACCCCTTGAGAAATGGCAGGCCTGTCTAAATTCTGAGTTTCCCCGCCAGGAGTAGCGTCGGGATCTGTAGTAGGAATGGGGGCTGAGGAGCCTGCGACCTCGGGTACTGAAGACACCGGTAATGCATTGTCATCGGTAGTCAGGGGCTGCATAGGCGCCTCGCTGAGTACCGGAGAACCGGTTGTCGGCCTTAGCATGGTTTCAGTAGGTGGTGCGGACCTCGTATGTCGGTCCTTATCTTTGCGTTTTTTGCTCAAAACTGGAGTCGGAGTATCCAACGACATAATATAATTAAATTTTTTGCCGAAAAAGTGAAGGGCGAACTCTGCCCGACGCTTAATAGTGCGTTTATTGAATCTAGCACAGAAATGGCAGGCCGAGACGTCGTGGTCTGGGCCTAAGCAAGGTATACAGAAAGAGTGGAAATCCTTATGCGGTATTTGCTTCCCACAAGAAATGCAATTATTAACTTTGTCTGACATCGGTCTGAGGCAAGAAAAGTTTCCCCAACGGGGTACTTAGCTGTCAAGAAGACTTCGGCTGAAATACCTTCGTAAATCTCAGGAGCTGGCTGACCGGCACTTGCGAACTGCTTCTGCTTCGGGCACCGTGCGGCAAGAAAGACTGAAGAAAATGGCGTTGGCTGCCTCTTTTATACCCCTGCTGCACTGACGTCAGGGAAGAAGTGAGGACAACAGACGCCGGACCTAGACTTTGGAATTCGGCCGACCGAGGACCCACTTGACAGCAGGATAACCCATCTGTTATGACTGCAGCTGTATGCACGATGAACATCAGTGACATGTTTGGATCTAGATGCCATACCACTATGCAGCTGTAAGGGAACATTGCTAGCTGAACCATGAATTTTAGCAGAGGAGGTAGGAAAACATATCAGTTGAATTTTGGATTGTAGAAATTAGGAAGAATGTATAGTCTTCTGCAAAGTAATGCCTCTGATCAGTGTATTTCATTGGTACTTAAGAGTGGGATTTGTAATGTGTCTTGTCAGTTGCTTCATTTCTAAGACACTTTTAGGTTTGCTACAGAAAGTAACCTATTTTTGTCTCAAGTCTATGTGGTTAGCACTACAGATGGCTATCCTAATCAGCTTTCTATGTATGGTAACTCTAGTGCAACTAGCCATCACGTTTTCTGCTTCCAGGCTTTTGATGTATCATTTCTTTGTCTCATCATATTTTTAAAATTTGCAGTAATCCACAACACGGATGAGCTCTAAGCCTTCTACAGGTTCATAGGTGTGCACTAGTCTAATGATGACTGGAGCCTTTTTAATCCTAGCCGTGCATCCCAAATCTCTGGCAACTTCTGGTACCCATGGTAAGTGTAAACAGCAGATTGGGAGATTAAAGATTTACAAGCAGGGGTCTGGGAGATGAGACATTTACAAGATGCCTGTGTCCATCAGAGACGTAGGTGCCAATCCAGGGATAAATTTCCTGATCCCCATCCAATTCTCCAAGTTACACTAATTGGGTTAGGGAGGAACTCTGCTTCATATGGATGGGAGCCATTTCTGGAGAAAGTACAGTTTTGTACCTACCGTAAATGTAGATGTTCGAGTGCTAATACAGCTGCAGTCATAACAGATGGGTTCTCCTGCCGTCAGGCGGGTCCTCGGTCGGCCGAATTCCAAAGTCTAGGTCCGGCGTCGGTTGTCGTCACTTCTTCCCTGACGTCAGTGCGACAGGGGTATAAATGAACCAGCCGACGCCATTTTCTTCAGTTTTTCTTGCCCCAGATGTCAGGTGCCCCCAGAAGGAAGGCAATACATAAATTTGTGTAATAAAGCAGTGCAATATAATCAAAATACAGTAGTTGCAAGCAAATGCACCATAAAAGAATACTCCAATCAGGCTGTTTGAGGGTGTGTTAGCCTATAGGCCTGTACCAAGAGGGGAAGGAGGGAGGGAAACCTGGAGTGCAGCTGTATTAGCATTCGAACATCTACATTTATGGTAGGTACAAAACTGTACTATGTTCATCGTGCATACAGCTGCAGTCATAACAGATGGGTAGAATCCCAAAGCTAAGAAAGGGGTGGTAGGCACTAGGTGGAACTAGGAGGAGCCAAGATGCCCTGCAAGATTGCAGTGGCAAAGCCTGCTCTAGTTTTGGAGTATAATGGTAGGTAGTGCTTGGAGAAGGTATGCACAGAACTCCAAGTGGCTGCTTCCAAAATATCTTTGGTAGGAACTCCTCTGAGGAAAGCTGTAGAGGTAGCTGTGGCCCTTGTGGAGTGAGATCGGATGCCTGTAGGTACAGTTTTGCCATGAAAAGAATAGCAAAAGCATATGCAGTGGGCTATCCAGTTTGAGATTGTCTGTTTCGAAATTGGCTTTCCTTGAGCTCCTACAGCGTAGGACACAAAGAACTGTTCTGATTTTCTGAAAGGCTTTGTTCTGTCCAGATAATAACGGAGTTGTCCGTGGATGTCCAAGGAATGTAGTAATCGCTCCCCTTTGTTTTGAGGATTAGGATAAAAGGTAGGCAAGTGTATAGCCTGATTCAAAGCTACCCTGGATACCACTTTAGGCATAAAGGACGGGTTGGTTCGTAAGGAAACTCTGTCCTGATGGAAGATGATAAAAGGCTGCACAGTCATGAGAGCTTGTAGTTCTGAAACTCTACGAGCTGAGGTAATAGCCAGAAGGAAAGCTGTTTTCCAGGACAAATATTGCAAATCTGATGAGGCAGCTGGCTCAAAGGGAGGCAAGGTCAGTTTTTCCAAAATGAAATTGAGATCCCAATCAGGTATTGGTTGTTTCCTTGGGGGTCTTAGATTCTTAGCCCCTCTGAGGAACTGTCTTAAGAGAGGGTGAGAGAATAAGGGTGGATCAGTGTTGTATTCTGCAGAAATGGCTGAGGCATGGATTTTGATGGAGGAGAATGAAAGTCCACTGCTTAGCAGCTCAGCTAGATACTGTAGTATTTGAGGTAAATTCAGTTTTCCAGGATCCTGGCCCTTTTTCTCATTCCAGACACAAAACCGTTTCCATTTTGTGGAGTAAGCTTTTCTAGTTGACGGCCTTCTCGCCTCCAAAATGACATCCTGCACCTCCTTGGAGAGTAGGGTCTGTTGTGATGCTAAGGAATCTTCCATGCGGCTAGATTGAGTGTTTTTAGCTGGCTGTGAAGAGTTTTGAAGCTGTTCTGAGTCAGGAGAAGAGGCATTAGAGGTAGGGTCCATGGTGGGGAATGCGTCAGGCTCCTCAGGAGTGGGTACCAGTGTTGTCTTGGCCAGTCCGGAGCAATGAGAATCATCTTTGGTCTGTCTGCTCTGGTTTTCAATAGAACTTTGGGCAGCAGAGGAAGAGGTGGGAAGGCATAAACTGTCATTGATGTCCAACTGAAAGAGAGAGCGTCCACTTTCCAGGCCTTTGGATGTAAAATCCTTGAGCAGAATTTTGTCAATTGGTGATTTTTGTGGGAGGCAAAGAGATCTATGTCTGGCCTTCCCCATGCTTGGATTATTTCTGTAAAAACTTTTGGATGCAACTTCCATTTGTGTGGATCTGTCATATTTCTACTTAGGTTGTCTGCCAGTGTGTTTTCCCTGCCTGGCAAGTACTGTGCTTGTAGTTCGATTTGTAAGTCCATGGCCATGTTCCAAAGTGACATGGCCAGTCTGCATAGGGGGTATGAATGTGTTCCTCCCCGTTTGTTTATGTACCACATAACTGTGGTGTTGTCCGTTCTTATCAATAGTTGACCTGGTTGCAGAAGGCCCTTGAAAGCTATAACAACATTTATTAATGCTAGCATTTCCTTTTGTTGATGTGAAGGTGCTTTTCTTTTTGGGACCATTTGCCCTGAATGCACCGATCTGTCACGTGCGCCCCCCAGGCATAGTTCGAGGCGTCTGTTGTGATGACTTGATTTGCTTGAGGCTTGCTGAATGGAAGACCTGTGTTTGTTTGGCATGCTTGAGCCCACCACAGAAATTCCTTTTGTAGACATGGAATTAGTGGTATTGTTTCCAAACTGTGGCTGAGTTGAGACCATAGGTTTTTCAGGTACCACTGAAGTTTCCTCATATGCAGCTTTGCACATGGGATTAGTAAGATGCAAGAAGCCATGAATCCCAGAGCCTGCAGGATTTTCCTTGCAGTCATTCTGGTGCAATTTGCTAGTGCTCTGAAGTATTGAGTTAGTTGCCCCTGCTTCTCTGGCATGAGCTAGGCCATCTGGGTGTTTGTGTCCAAGTTGGCACCCAGGAAAATTATCTTCCGAGAGGGTATTAGCCTTGATTTCTTTTTGTTGACTGTGTATCCCAGAGAGTTCAACAACATTATTACATAAGCCAGATGTTTCAGAAGAATGTGCTTGCTGTCCGCTTGGATCAGGTAGTCGTCCAAATAGGAGTATATTTGTATCCCTTGAAGTCTGCAGTAGGCAATTACTGATGCCAGGCATTTCGTGAATACTCTGGGCGCAGTAGATAAGCCAAAGGGCAATGCAGAGAATTGATAATGGGTTGAACCTGCAAGAAATCTGAGGTATCTTCTGCAATTTTGTCTGATTGGGACATGCAGGTATGCCTCCTTGAGGTCCAATGTTACCAGCCAAGACTCCTTGCCCAGCATGGGAAAAAGTTGCTGTAGAGTGAGCATCTTGAATTTTTGTACGAGTAGAAATGTGTTTAGGATGGATAGGTCCAAAATAGGTCTCTAATCTTTTCCCTTCCTTGGTACCAGGAATAGCCTGGAATAAAAACCTTGACCTTGTTCGTGCGTAGGTACCTTTTGAATAGCTTTCATGTCTATGAGATCTGTAATTTGCCTTTGTGCCTCTGCCCTTTGATTGTGTGGCAGGTTTGGCATGCCTCTCATTTTTGGAAGGGTGTGAAAATGGAATCTCTGTAGCCTCTGTTTATAATGTCCAGGATCCATTTGTCTTTTGTGACAATATGCCAATTTTTTGAAAATAATGCCAGCTTTCCTCCTAAGGGGGCTGCCATTTGAGTCTTGCTTGGCATGCAAAGGGGAATGTCATTGGGCTTGCTTTCTGAATGATTGCGAGTTATCCTCACCACCTCTTTGTGTAGGAGCTTGCCACTGACTGCCTCTAAACGATCCTTGGGATTGTCCTCTGCCCCTCGGACGCCTGTATCTGCCTCTTTGGGGTCTGTCTGTGGCTGGAAAGGACCAATTTTTGGAAGGCCAATTTCTATTGAAACGTGGGGGTTGTACCTGTAGAAAATCTTTCACAGTTTGCATTGATTTAGCCTTTTCCTCCATTTTCCTTAATACCTCCTCAGCATTAGCACCAAATAATACATCCTTTTGAAGAGGGGCATCTAGCAATTTAGCTTTGACATGATCCGGCAAGGTTTGTTCCTTGAGCCAGGCATGTCTACGTATGACTGATCCTGTAACAGCAGCTCTACATGAGGCCTCTAGAGCATCAAAACCACATTGTAAGGTATGCTTACCCACATGTTCTGCACTATGCATCAAATCCTGCAACTCCTTCAAGTCTGGTTGTTCAGGTTGTGACATTTTACTTTTCAATTGTGATAACAAAAACTGTTGGTATTTTAGCATATGGAACTGACAGTTTATGGCCCTCATGGTTAAGGTAGCCGAGGTATATACCTTTTTTCCCCACCTTTCTAAGGATCTGGAATCTCTCTTGGAAGGTAATGGATTTTTCGCAGTGGAGGCCTTAATTCCCTTGGGGCCCTGTGAGATGGTTTCTGGGTCAGCAGCATGGCTTTTGTATAGAAATTGGTGTGAGTCAGGAACCCTGTAGTACCTGTAAGGCTTAACTGGGGCTGGAGGTAGAGAGTCCGGGTTAAGGCAGGCCTCCAAGTAAACATCATCTAGGATGTCCAAGACAGGAGGTATAGCCAGAGGCCTGTGTTGAGGTAGTAAGAGAAATTCCCTAAGTCTTTTCTTGGAATCTGAATAATCTTGGCCTTCCCAGTGGAAGTGTTCCCTTAAAGTATGCAAAGTTTCCCCAAATGAGTAATCCTCTGGGGGGGGGATACAGAAGGAATGGACTCCTCCGCATCAGAGTCTTCAAAAGGGGAGTAAGAATGTTCCTGATCATCAGAGTGCTCTGAAATAATGGAGCCCTGATCAGTGGAGGGGGATTCTTCCTCCACTCTGGGCCTTTTGTCTGGTGGGGGTTGAGAACCCCTGATAAGAGTAATTAAATCCTCAGCCATTTTAAGCATCTGTTTTTTAGGCATGGGGCCTGGAGATGGGCCCAGTGTAGCTGGTCTCTTAGAGTGCATGGCTGCTTTAGACTTCGTGAAAGCCTTGATGGAGAAAGAAGAGGAAGGTCTGAAGACACCTTGAGTGGAGGTAGACCTGTCCACATTTTGAGGTTCAACGCCAAGAGTGGCTTCAGTATCTGTAGTCGGGGTGTGGGCCAAGGAGCCTGCGACCTCGGGCACAGGAGACACCGCCAATGAAGTGTTGTCGGTAGTCAGGGGCTGCGTAGGCGCCTCGCTGAGAACCGGACCACGTGTAGTCGGCTTTGGCGTGGTGTCGGTAGAGGCCGCGGACCTCGTGTGTCGGTCCTTATCTCTGCGTTTTTTAGACAGAACTGGAGTCGGAGTATCCGACGACATAATATAGCTAAATGTTTTTCCAAAAAATATGCTGGGCGAACTCTGCCTGACGCTTAATGGTGCGTTTGTTGAATGTAGCACAAAAGCGACAGACCGAGACGTCGTGGTCTTGGCCTAAACAAGGTATACAGAGGGAATGGAAATCCTTATGCGGTATTTGCTTCCCACATGAAATACAATTATTAACTTTGTCTGACATCGGTCTGAGGCAAGAAAAGTTTCCCCAACGGGGTACTTAGCTTTCAAGAAGACTTTGGTTTCAAAATTTTCGTAATTTCAGGAGCTGGCCGACCGGCACTTGCGAACTGCTTCTGCTTCGGGCACCGCACGACAAGAAAGACTGAAGAAAATGGCGTCGGCTGGTTCATTTATACCCCTGTCGCACTGACGTCAGGGAAAAAGCGACGACAACCGATGCTGGACCTAGACTTTGGAATTCGTCCGACCGAGGACCCGCCTGACGGCAGGAGAACCCATCTGTTATGACTGCAGCTGTATGCACAATGAACATCAGGAAGTCTCTGGAATACATACTTGTTTCCCCAACAGGGCCTATTTATATCACAAGCAAGGAATATGTCTTTAGAACAGGTAATTCTGGTGATGTCTTTTGCAGATTTGCAAGAGGTCCCATCAGAGTGGCGTCCGACAGTGCCTGTAGGAGACAGAATGCAGGTATAGAGCTTTGAGGTGGTCTACATATGACATACTATTTGCACCCTGTATTCTTTGAGAGGAACTTCTGTGGATTTTTCAATTGTTGGATGTGCCTGGTTAGGTACATACCAAAAAGGACACTGTAATCAATGACAGGTCTGACAACAAATTCAGTGGAATAACAACCTTTTTGGCCCTAGATGTCACACCTTTGTTTATAAGTTGTTACTTTACCAACATTCTTGTTATTACTGCAGTTATTATCTTTTACAAAAACTTTGGACATGCTAGTGATCTTGATATAGCACAGCCACTAAAAATGAGCCAAGGACTGATGGACTTACTGGCTAATCGAACTAATCCGCTACTATCTACAACTAAGGTACCATTACAAAGGCAAGGAATGAACTCCACCGATATATCTAATGATTTTTTCACCAATAAATTTTGCTTGAACGAAAGGTAAAAAAGTATAACATTTTGCAATGGGAACGTTTTAGTTTTATGGCATATCCAGATTTGGGGATAGTACCTCGAAGGCTGAGAATTCTAAAAATGCCTTTATATGGTTAACTCTTATCCTGCACTATTAAAAAGGTGGCAATAGATGAATTTAAAATTAAGCCTTGAATATATGACACTCATGAATTATTTTTTTATGAGTATAGAAAATGAACTGTGTGAAGAGAGAAATGCTATGGAAAAACAAATTTCTTCACTACCAAGATTCTAAATCCACATTGCTGAATATAATAAAATGCTAGAAAAATTCCTAGCTATGACCAATATCTTGAGAATGCCAAATGAAAGAAATTAAATAGAGACTTGGATGATTTCTCTAATGGACATATTTCTCATGGCCCAAAAATAAACAACACGAGAAACCGACAGCTATAAATGTAATGAATGCATTAACTGAAAGGAGTGCTCCAGTTAAGAAAAACTCAATGTATTCTCTTGACAATGTGTCTGTACCTTTAAATCAGACACAAGCCACCAATGAGGATTCAAACACAGCTACCAATAAGAACGGTCCTAATACAACGTGATCTACTTTGAAGACACTGGTGATGCAAACAAATGCTCAGGGAACCTCTGGCCCTGTAAAGACGCCCATTAACAATTCCGACATGCTGGATTTTCGGTGAACTACCAAAGTTTTTCAGCTAAAGCTACCAGAAGAGGTACAAAGAACCAAAAAGTCTTCCTTTGAGATGCTGCTCATTACAACAGAAGCGAGGGAGGTCCCAAAGCAACCAGAGGTCGGTCAACAAGAGACCGCAACAATAACACCAGTATGTAACTATGTTACTGAGAATATTCCTTCAGGACAAGATGTAGAATCTGCATTAGATAGTGGTGTGGTTGTAAATCTTTCTAAGTTAACACTGAACAAGTCAATCGTATCTTTGTTTAATAAGGGGTTAAAATTCATTCCTGCAAATGTGGATTATATAACTGCTTTAACTGATTTAAAAACCTTTTGTCTCAATATTAAACTCAAACTTCTTTTTAAAAATTCTGTTATGCTTGAGGAAGTACAGTTGTGTATACCTACCCATAAGTGTAGATGTTCGAGTGTATTCACTGCTGCAGTCATCACATTTGGGTTATCCCTGCCAGGGTAGCCCTCGGCCGACCCGAATACCAGAGGCTTAGTATTTCTGCGTCAGATGCTGTTGCTTCAGGACTGACGTCAGGTCATCAGTAGTATAAAGTAAGGCAGCCGACGCCATTACATCAGTTTTTCTTGCCTTAACTGTCAGGAGTCCCCAAGTGGGAGCCAGGATATGGTGGAAGAACCCCACCAGTAGAAAATAAATACCAAAAAGTTCCTTGTAAGGAGAGAGAGAGAAGAAAAGGGGGGATGGAGGGAGGGAAACCAGTTCTGCAACAGTGAATACACTAACATCTACATTTATGGTAAGTGTACACAACTGTATAATGTTCTTCATGTTTCAGTGTTGCAGTCATCACACTTGGGTTGATTCCCAAAGCTAAGGAAACGGGTGGAGGCTGTCAAGGAAACTAGGGTCTGGCTAGGATGCCCTGCAAGACTGAAATGGCAAAGCCTGCCCTGGATTTGGAGGAGATAGGCAGGTGGTAATGCTTGGTGAAGGTATGAACAGATGTCCATGTGGCAGTCTCCAGGATGTCCCTGGTGGGGACTCCTCTGAGGAAAGCTACAGAGGTGGAGGCTGCTCTGGTAGAGCGAGTCCTGACACCCTTGGGGGAGGTTTCCCGTGTTGCTTGTAACAGAAATGGATGCAGTGTGCTATCCATTTGGAAACTGTTTGGATATGGCTTTGCCCTCTGCCCCTGCATCAAAGCTGACTAGCAATTGATCAGTCTTTCTGTATGATTTAGTCCTGTCTAGACAGAATCTGAGCCGTCTGTGCACATCTAGAGAGTGCAGGATCCTTTCCCCCTTGTTTTGTGGGTTAGGGAAAAAGGTGGGCAAATGAATGGATTGGTAGAAAGCCACACTGGACACAACATTGGGCATGAAAGATGGGCTAGTGCTGAGGGGGCACCCTGTCAGCATGGAAGATGATGAAGGGCTCTGCAGCCATGAGTGCTTGCAGCTCGGATACTCTTCTGGCTGAAGTGATGGCTAGAAGCAAGGCTATCTTCCAGGAGAGAAACTTTAACTCTGCTGAAGATGCTGGCTCAAGGGGGGGGGGGGGGGGGGGGCAGGGTGAGCTTTTCCAACACAAAGTTAGGTCCCAAGCTGGGGTAGGTGCTCTTCTGGGTGGCCTCAAGTTGCTAGCCCCTCTTAGGAACTGTTTGATCACAGGGTGTGAGAAAAATGGGTGCTCAGTGTTGAAATGAGCAGAGACAGCAGAGGCATGACTTTTAATACAGGAAAAGGAGAGACCACTGTGTAGCAGGTCAGCTAGGTAATCCAGGATGAGAGGTAGGGAGGGCTGTGCCGTATTCGGCTCCCTTAGCCTGAATCCAGGTGCAGAACCTTTTCCATTTGTCAGCATAAGACTTACTAGTGCTAGAGTCGTAGTCTCACGTATAACATCTAGAACCTGTTTACTGAGACTGGCAGCTTGATCAGTGGTCAGGGAATAAGCCAGGCTGCCAAATTGAGGGTCTGTAATTGGGGATGCATGAATTCTCCTTTCCTCTGGGTCAGGAGGGCTGGGGTCTGGGGGAGATGCCGTGGTGGCAGTGGAGACAGGCTGCACAGCAGTGGGTACCAGAGCTGGCGAGGCCAGTCTGCAGTAATCAGAATTGTCCTTGGTTTTTCCTCCCTTATTTTGAGCAGTACCATGGTAATGACAGGTAGTGGGGGAAATGCATAGACCGTGAAGTTGCCCAGGGGAAGGATAGGGCATTCACTTTCCAGGCCCTGCAGTGAGGCTCCCTGGGTCAGAACTTGCTTAGCTGATGGCTGGAGTGGGAAGCAAAGAGGTCGACCTTCGGGGTGTCCCATTTCTGAGTTATTAGGGTGAAGGTTCTTTAGTCAAGCTGCCACTCGTGTGGGTCCAGAACACTTCTGTTAAGTTGTCTGCCAGAGAGTTTAGGGAGCCTGGCAGGAATTGTGGTAATGCTTGGTGAAGGTATGTACATAACTCTAGATAGCAGCTTCTAGGATGTCCCTGGTAGGGACACCTCTGAGAAAGGCTGTAGAGGTAGATGCAGCCCTGGTTGAATGTGGTCTTCTCCCCTGTGGGATAGGTTTGCCATGGTGCTTATAGCAGAAATGAATGCAATGACCTATCCAGTTAGAAATGGTTTGCTTTGAAATGACCTTCCCCTCTGTCCCTGCAGCAAATGCAATCAGCAACTGTTCAGATTTCCTGAGAGGTTTAGTCCTGCCCAAGTAAAATCTAAGTTGTCTGTGCACATCCAAGGAGTGCAGTAGTCGTTCCCCTTTGGTATGTGGATTAGAAAAGAAGGTTGGCAAATGAAAGGACTGATTAAGGGCCACACTGGATACCACCTTGGGCATGAAGGAGGGATTGGTCCTGAGGGACACCTTGTCCGCATGAAAGATGATGAAAGGCTCCACTGCCATGAGGGCCTATAATTCAGACACCCTTCTTGCTGAAGTGATGGCTAGAAGGAAGGCTGTTTTCCAAGAAAGGAATTTCAACGCTGCATTTGCAGCTGGCTCAAAGGGAGGTAGAGTGAGCTTTTCCAATACAAAGTTAAGGTCCCAGGTGGAGTAGGGGCTCTCCTGGGTGGGCTTAAGTTTTTGGCCCCTCTGAGGAATTGCTTCAGCAGTGGATGAGAGAAGAAGGGTGGTTCTGTATTGTAATGAGCTGAAATGGCTGAGGCATGAATTGTGAAGGAGGAAAAGGAAAGGCCCTTGTGAAGCATCTCAGTTAAGTATTGAAGAATCTGAGGTAAATTGGGTGCTGCTGTGCCCATCCCGAGTTTGGCACAGAACAGAACAGGATCTTTTCCATTTTTCAGCATAGGATTTTCTAGTACTAAGCCTCCTTGCCTCCAGAATGACATCCATCACTTGCTTACTGAGGGATGGTAATGGACAGAATAAGGCAATTAGTCAGGCTGCCAGGTTCAGGGTTTGAAGCTGTGGGTGCAGAATTTGGCCCTCCTGCTGGGACAGCAGGGCAGCGGTCTGAGGCAGGTGCCATGGTGCCAGCAGTGACACACTGTGCAAGAGGGGGTACACCAGTGTTGGCGTGGCCAGTCTGATGCAATCAGTACTGTCCTTGGTTTGTCCTGTTTGATCTTGTACTACTAGAGGGGGAAAGGCATAAACTGATAGGTTTTTCTGGGTGAAGGACAGGGCATCCACTTTCCAAGCTTGTTTGTGGGGAGTCCTTGTGCAGAATTTGTCCAATTGGTAGTTCTGGGGGGAGGCAAACAGGTCTACCTCTGGGCTCCCCCATTTGTTTCTCAATATGTTGAATATCTTTGATTCTAGTTTCCACTCGTGTGGGTCCATGAGATTTCTACTTAGGTCATCTGCCAGTGTATTTAGTTTTCCTGGCAGGAACTGAGCCTGTAGGTGCTCAGTAGCTCAAGGCTGTGTTCCACAGAACCATGGCTAGTCTGCAGAGCGGGTATAAGTGGGTTCCCCCCTGCTTGTTTATGTAACACATAATAGTGGTGTTGTCCGTCTTTACCAATAATTGTCCTGGAAGAATGCGGTCCTTGAAGGCTGTCGGAGCATTCTGTACAGCTAACATTTCTTTTTGACTGATATGCAGGTGCATTTGACTTGGGTTCCATTTTCCCTAAAAGTACTGCCCTGCCAAGTGAGCCCACCATGTACAGTCCAATGCTTCTGCTGTTAGGGTTTGGGCGGCAGGGGGTAGAGTGAATGGCAGTCCCTTGATCTGGTGGCAGGCCTCTGCCCACCAAAGGAACTCTATCTGTAGACAAGGTATGATAGGAATCATTGATTCTAGATCCTGAGAATGTTGACACCATAGGCATTTTAGATAATACTGTAGTTTCCTCATATGCAGTCTTGCATATGGAATTAGTAGAATGCAGGAGGCCATGAACCCCAGGGCTTGCAGTATTTTCCTTGGAGATAGCTGGGTCTTATACGGCCAGTAGTTTGAAGTAGGCTGTCAAATGAACTTGTTCCTCTAGCGTTAGGTAGGCAATCTGGGAAGTTGTATTCAAGCTTGCTCCCAGGAATACAATTTGTTGGCAGGATACAAATTGTGATTTATTTTCAGAGAAGTTAGCAATTTCTTTACAAATGCCAGATGAATTAATAGTATTTCCTGGCTTTCTGCCTGAATTAGACAATCGTCCGGGTATGAGTATATTTGAATATTTGTTTGAATGCAAAATGCAATGACTGGAGCTAGGCACTTTGTGAATACCCTGGGCGCAGTAGATAAGCCAAAGGGCAGTGCAAAGAACTGACCGTGCATGTAGCCTGCGCTGAAGTGTAGGTATCTTCTGCAAGATTCCCTTATTGGGATATGCAGATAGGCTTCCTTTAAATCCAGTGCTGCCAACCAGGCATCTTTGCCTAGCACAGAAAGCAGCTGATGAAGAGTTGGCATCTTGAATTTTGGGATTACCAAAAATGTGTTTAGGATAGACAGGTCCAGGATAGGACATCAGGAATTGTCTTTTCTGGGTACCAGGAAAAGTCTTGAGTAGAAACCATGCCCTCATTCTTCTTCTGGGACAGGTTTAATAGCCCTGATGGTTAAAAGAAAGAGAACTTGCTTTTGAGTCTCTGGCCAACTGTTTGGGGATGGTAAGGAGTGGAAGTGGAATCTGTAGCCTTGGAAAACTATATTTAAAACCCATTTGTCCTGGGTAAGAGTTCACAATTTTTTTGCATGCAGGGCAGTCTTTCGCCCTAAAGGAACAGTCAGTTGAGCAGGGCTTGGAAGGTTTAAAGTTAAGTCACTGAGACAGTTTACCATAGGGGTATAGTCTTACTACTCCCTGCTTTGGAAGTGGGAGCCCCCCACTGCTTAGGCCTGTGAGTACCTTGGGACTGAAGCCTGGGTGTTCTGCTGGTTCTGGGTTTGGACTGAAGGCCTGGAAGAGCCAGGAAAGTACCAATTCTTAGAGGGCCAATGCCTACTAAATCTGGGAGGCTGCACTTGCAGGAAATCTTTAACAGTTTGTATAGATTTAGCTTTTTCCTCCATCTTTTTTAGTACTACTTCTGCTTTGTTGCCAAATAGGCGGTCTTGGTTTAAGGGAGCATCCAGTAATTTACTTTAACATGATCTGGCAAAGATTGCTCCTTAAGCCAAGCATGCCTTCGAAGTACAGACCCAGTGACAGCAGCCCTGCAAGATACCTCTAATGAATCCAAACCACACTGCAAAGTATGTTTTCCAACTCATTCAGCAGAATGCATTAAATCCTGTAATTCTTTATTTTCAGCATAGTCAGGAATCAACATCATTTTCTGTTTAAGCAATCCAATAATATGCTGCTGATACTTTAACATATGAAACTGGCAGTTTAAAGCCCTAATGGCCAGAGTTGCAGAAGTGTATACCTTCTTATCCCATCTATCCAGCGCCCTGGAATCCCTAACAGAGGGGGTAGGCTTTTTGGCAGTATAGTCTTAATGCCCTTGGGAGTGAAATGGCCTCAGGATCCGCAGTAGGATTTTTAAAGAGGAAATTGTGAGAGTCAGGTACCCTGTAATACCCATCAGGTTTTCTGGGAGCAGGAGGTAAAGTGTCAGGGGCCAGGCTAGATTCCGAGAAGGCATTAATCTACAATGTCTAGTACAGGAGGGATAGCTAAAGGCCAGTGTTGAGGCAGGAGTAAAAATTCCCTAAGCCTCTGAAGTAGCGGGTATCAGGGGCTGCGAAAGTGCCTCACTGAGTACCGGCAAACTGGCAAGTAGCTTAGGAGAAGTGTCGTCGGTAGCTTTGGACCTATGTCTGTCTCTGTCTTTATCTTTGGATTTTTTCGGAATGTCGGTAGTCGGGTGGCTTACCAAAGCCATCTCTGGATAACTGAACCGAGTACCAAAATATTTGGATGCGTAAATGAAGCGACGATGAATAGTCCGAGGTTTGAATAAGGCACAAAGCCGACAACGAGGTACGTCGTGGTCTGGGCCTAAGCAAGAAATGCAGTACGAATTAAAATCTTTATGAGGTATTTGCTTTCCACAAGAAATACAAATACTGACATTGGTTTAGAGCAAGAAAAAGGATCCCCAAAGGGGTACTTAGCTTAGTTGAAGACTTCGGATCTGAAACTCGAAAATGAAAATTTCAGGAGTAGACTGACCGGCAATTGCGAACTGCTTCTGCTTTGGGCACCCCACGGCAAGAAAGACTGATGTAATGGTGTCGGCTGCATGCTTTATACCCCTGACTACCTGACGTCGTGGAAAATAAGACAGCAACTGATGCAGGACCCAAGACTTTGATAATCAGTCCGACTGAGGGCTACTGCAAGCAGATAACCCAAATGTGATGACTACAACAGTGAAACATGAAGAACATCAGGTGTGCACCTCAGGCATAGTGTGATGCATCTGCGGTGAGGGTCTGGGTGGCGAGAGGTGGTGAGAAAGGTAGTCCCTTGTTATGGGAACATGCTACTGCCCACTAAAGAAAATCTTTCCTTAGGCAAGGTATCATTGGTATAAGAGTTTCCAGGTCTTGAGAGTGTTGACACCAAAGGCTTTTTAGGTACCAGTGAAGTTTCCTCATACGCAGTCAGGCATATGGAATGAGCAGAATGCAAGATACCATGAACCCCAGAGCTTGCAGGATTTTCCTTGCGGATAACTGGGGTCTGGTGGCTAGTTGAAAGAAGTAGGCTGTCAGGTAAGTTAGCTTTTCTGGTGTAAGGAATGCCATCTGGGATGCTGTGTCCAGGCTTGCCTCCAGGAATATAATCTTTTGGTGGGTACTGGTTTGGATTTCTTTTCATTGATAGTGTACCCTAGGGAGGTCAGTAGGGACATTACAAAGGCCAGGTGTTTCAGCAGCTTTTCCTGACTGTCTGCCTGAATTAGGCAGTCATCTAAGTATGGGTAAATTTATATATTTCTTTGTCTGCAAAAGGTAATGGCGAGAGCCAGACATTTTGTGAAAACTCTGGAAGCAGTAGGTAAGCCAAAGGGAAGCGCAGAGAACTGAAAGTGCAGAGATCCTACCCTGAAACGTAGATATTTCCTGCATGATTCCCTGATAGGAATGTGGCGGTAGGCCTCTTTTAGGTCTAGGGTGGCTAGCCAAGCATTCTTGGAGAGCACAGGTAGTAGTTGCTGGAGGGTGAGCATTTTGAATTTTGGTATCACCAGGAAGGGGTTTAGAATGGATAGATCGAGGATTGGGTGCCTGGTGCCCTATTTTCTGGGTATCAGGAAAAGTCTGGAGTAGAAACCTTGCCTTTCTGTTCTGCAGGAAAGTGCTCTACTGCTCTCATAGAGAGCAGGGAAAGGACTTGTTTTTTTGCCTCTGCCCACTGGTTTGGAGGAAGATCTGGGAACCCTTTTGGGATTGGGAGAGTGTGGAAAGAAAATGTGTATCCCTGGGACACTATGTTGAGGACACAGGCGCTGTTGGTAATGGTGGCCCAGGTGCTTGCGTGGAAGGAGAGTTTTCCTCCTAGGGGTAAGTGCAGGTGGGCAGAGGAAGGGGGTGGTGGTGGAGAGTCATTGTGAGTTCCTACCATGAGGGGGTGGCTTTGCACTCCCTGGTTTGGAAGTGGAGGAACTCTATTGCTTTGATCTCTGCATTCCCTGTGGCTGCTGTCTGGGGGGGGGGTCTGCTTCCCCAGGGTCTGGGCTGAACTGACCTGGAGGGGGCAAGAAAGGACCAGTGCTTGGAGGGGCAATTCCTACTGAACCTGGGTGGCTGGACCTGTAGGAAATCCTTAACTATCTGCATAGATTTAGCTTTTTCTTCCATCTTTTTTAAGACCTCCACTGCCATGGTGCCAAATAAGTTGTCTTTGTCCAATAACTTAGATCTGACATAGTCGGGCAAGGGCTGTTCCTTAAGCCAAGCATGCCTTCTAAGGACAGAACCAGTGACTGCTGCCCTGCAAGAAGCTTCTAGGGCATCAAAACCACAGTGTAAGGTGTGCTTAGGTACTTGACTTGCAGAATACTTTAACTCTTGTAACTCTATTTTCTGCACAAGCAGGAAAGGATGATACTCGTTTGTTTGAGGAGTTTCATGGTATGTTGCTGAAATTTTAGCATATGGAACTGACAATTTAGTGCTCTGATAGCAGGAGTAGCAGATGTGTATACTTTTTTTACCCCATCTGTCTAGTGCTTGGGAATCCCTATTGCAGGGGTGGGAGTCTTAGCAGAAGTTGCTTTAATTTCTTTAGGCCCTTGAGAAATAACCTCAGGGTCAGCAGTAGGATTTCTGAAAATAAATTTGTGAGAGTCAGGGACTCTGCAATACCAGTCAGGTTTTCTGGGAGCAGGAGGGAGGGTTGTCAGGAGTCAAACTAGATTCCATAAAAACATCATCCACAACATCCAGGAGAATGTCCAGAGGTCTGTGCTGTGGAAGATTTAAGAATTCTCTCAGTCTCTTTTTAGAGTGAAGGTAGTCCTGACATTCCCATTGAAAATGCTCCCTTAAAGTATGAAGGGTTTCCCCAAAGGAAATGTCCTCGGGTGGAGAGGCTGAAGGAATGGATTCCTCTGCATCAGAATCCTCAAAAGCCGAGAGGGGTTGCATGCCTTCATATTCAGATGCATCAGAGTCATCAGACTCCTGCTCAGATAAAACTACTGGGGACAGATCTCTTTTTCTTTTGGAAGGGATAGCTTGGCTTCCCCTGATCAGCATTATAAGGTCTTCTGCCATTTTAAGCATTTAGGACTGAGGAAAGGAAGCAGGGTTCTGAGATTTGGTCGTCGGTTTCTTGGGCGTGGTTCATACCCTGGGCCTTAGAAACTCAGTAGTTTTCGAAAGAGCAGTAGACGCGAAAGAAGTCATCAGTTTGTGTCGAGAATCGGTAGTGCAAAGTACTTCCTTGGAAGCCAATGCCTTCTCAGTGGCTCCGGACCCATCCAAGACAGAGACAACCGCAAGATCCTTAGTCGAAGAGTTTTGCGGCATACCGGACTCCGAAAGGATCTCAGTAGCACCCTGCGAATACACAGAAGCGGGCATCAGGGGCTGTGAAAGTGCCTCGCTGAGGACCGGAGAAAGTACAGTTTTGTACCTACCATAAATGTAGATGTTCGAGTGCTAATACAGCTGCAGTAATAACATATGGGTTCTCTGCCGTCAGGCGGTCCCTCGGTCGGCCGAATTCCAAAGTCTAGGTCCGGCGTCGGTTGTTGTCGCTTCTTTTCCTGACGTCAGTGAGGCAGGAGTATATAAGACACAGCCGACGCCATTTTCTTCAGTCTTTCTTGCCCCAGATGTCAGGTGCCCCCAGTAGGAAGGCAATACATAATTTATATTTATATACATGCAATGCAATGTAATCAAAAAAAAGTAGTTGCAAGCAAATATACCATAGAAGGATAACCCAAACAGGTTGTATGAAGAGGAGTTAGGTCCCAAGCCTTTACCAAGAGGGGAAGGAGGGAGGGAAATCTGTACTGCAGCTGTATTAGCACTCGAACATCTACATTTATGGTAGGTACAAAACTGTACTATGTTCATCGTGCATACAGCTGCAGTAATAACATATGGGTAGAATCCCAAAGCTATGCACAGGGTGGTAGGCACTAGGTAAAACTGGGATGAGCCAGAATGCCCTGCAACACAGCAGTAGCAAAGCCTGCTCTAGTTTTGGAATATAAAGGCAGGTGGTAGTGTCTTGTGAAGGTATGTACAGAACTCCAAGTGGCTGCCTCCAAAATATCTTTTGTAGGAACTCCTCTGAGGAAGGCTGTAGAGGTAGCTGTGGCCCTGGTGGAGTGGGATCTGATGCCCGTAGGGACAGATTTTCCATGATAGGAGTAACAAAACCGTATGCAGTGGCCTATCCATTTTGAAAATGTCTGTTTGGTCACTGGCTTCCCTTGAGCTCCTACAGCATAGGACACAAACAGTTGTTCTGATTTCCTTAAAGGCTTTGTTCTGACCAAATAATAACGTAGCGGTCTATGGATGTCTAAAGAGTGTAGCAGCCTTTCCCCTTTGTTTTGAGGATTGGGGTAAAAAGTAGGCAAGTGTATGGCTTGATTTAAAGCTACCCTGGATACCATTTTAGGCATAAATGATGGGTTGGTTCGAAGGGAAAAGTACAGTTTTGTACCTACCATAAATGTAGATGTCCGAGAGGTATGCATCTGCAGTCCTAACATATGGGTTGTCCTGCCTCAGGCAGCCCTTCGGTCGGCCGGATTCCAAAGTCTGGGTCTGGCCTCGGCTGATGTCGCACTTCACCTGACGTCATAGCTGCTGTGTATTGGGTATAAAGGCATTGGGTATAAAGGCAGAAGAGGCATTAGGGGTAGGGACCAGGGAGGAGTATGTGTTAGGCTCCTCAGGAGTGGGTACCAATGTTGTCTTGGCCAGTCTGGAGCAATCAGTATCATCTTTGGTCTCTCTGTTCTTGCTTTCAAGAGCACCTTGGGCAGAAGAGGCAGTGGTGGGAAAGCGTAAACTGTCCATGCTGTCCAACTGAATGAAAGGGCGTCCACTCTCCAGGCCTTTGGATGAAAGGTCTTGAACAAAACTTTTCCAATTGATTCCTGTGGGAGGTGAAGAGATCTATGTCTGGCCTCCCCCACGCTTGGATTATCTTTGTAAACACTTGAGGATGCAATTTCCATTCGTGTGGATCTGTCATATTTCTGCTTAGATTGTCTGCCAGCGTGTTTTCCAAACCTGGCAAGTACTGTGCTTGAAGTTCGATTTGCCATTCCAGAGCCAAGTTCCAAAGTGTCATGGCTAGTCTGCACAGGGGGTATGAAAGTGTTCCTCCTTGTTTGTTTATGTACCACATAACTGTGGTGTTGTCTGTTCTTATCAATAATTGTCCTGGATGCAGGAGGTCCTTGAAAGCTGTAATTGCATTTATTACTGCTAGCATTTCTTTTTGATTGATGTGAAGGTGCTTTTCCTTTTGGGACCATTTGCCCTGAATGCACCTGTCTGTCATGTGTGCCCCCCAGGCGTAATCTGAGGCGTCTGTTGTGATGACTTGATTTGCTTGTGGCTTGCAGAATGGGAGACCTGTGTTTGTTTGACATGCTTGAGCCCACCATAGAAATTCCTTTTGCAAACATGGAATTATTGTTTCCAAACTGTGGCTGTGTTGAGACCATAGATTTTTTAGGTACCACTGAAGTTTCCTCATATGCAACTTTGCACATGGGATTAAAAGAATGCAAGATGCCATGAAGCCCAGAGCCTGCAGGATTTTCCTTGCAGTAAGCCTGGTACAATTTGCTAGCATTTTGAAGTACTGAGTTAGTTGCCTCTGCTTTTCTGGCGTAAGATAGGCCATCTGGGTGTTTGTGTCCAAGTTGGCACCCAGGAAAGTTGTTTTCTGAGCTGGTGTTAGCCTGGATTTCTCTTTGTTAATTGTGTATCCCAGAGCATTCAGTAACCGTGTTGCATAAGCCAGATGTTCCAGAAGTATGTGCTTGCTGTCCGCTTGGATCAGGCAGTCGTCCAAATAAGGGTATATTTGTATCCCTTGAAGTCTGCAGTAGGCAATTACTGATGCCAGGCATTTTGTGAATACTCTGGGCGCAGTAGCTAAGCCAAAGGGCAATGCAGAGAATTGATAGTGGATTGAACCTGCAAGAAATCTGAGGTATCTTCTGCAGCTTTGTCTGATTGGGACATGCAGGTATGCCTCCTTGAGGTCCAATGTTACCAGCCAAAACCCCTTGCCCAGCATGGGAAGAAGCTGCTGTAATGTGAGCATCTTGAATTTTGGTACGAGTAAGAATGTGTTTAGGATGGATAAGTCCAAAATGGGTCTCCAGTCGGTTCCTTTCCTTGGTACCAGAAATAGCCTGGAATAAAAACCTTGACCTTGTTCGTGAGTAGGTACCTCTTGAATAGCTTTCATGTCTATGAGCTTTGAAATTTGTAGTTGTGCCTCTGCCCTTTGATTGTGTGGCAGGTTTGGCATGCCTCTCATTTTTGGAAGAGTGTGAAAATGAAATCTGTAGCCTCTGTTTATAACGTCCAGGATCCATTTGTCTGTTGTGACCATATGCCAATTTCTTGTAAATAATGCCAGCTTTCCTCCCAAGGGTGCTGCCAGCTGAGACTTGCTTGGCATGGAAAGGAGGAAGTCATTGGGTTTCTTTCCTGTATTGCTGTGCACCGTTTTCGCCACCTCTTGGTGCTGGAGCTTGCCATTGCCTGCCTCTATAAGATCCTTGTGATTGACCTCTGCCCCTTGTGCACCTATATCTACCTCTTTGGGGCCTGTCCGTGGTTGGAAAGGACCAGTTTTTAGAAGGCCAATTTCTGCTAAAACGTGGTGGTTGAACCTGTAGAAAAGCTTTGACAGTTTGCATAGATTTGGCTTTTTCTTCCATTTTCCATAGTATCTCCTCAGCATTAGTACCAAATAGCACATCCTTTTGTAAAGGAGCATCTAGCAATTTAGCTTTCACATGATCAGGCAAGATTTGTTCCCTAAGCCATGCATGCCTACGAATGACTGATCCTGTAACTGCAGCTCTACTTGAGGCCTCTAGGGCATCATAACCACATTGTAAGGTGTGTTTACCCACTTGTTCTGCACTATGCATCATATCCTGCAACTCCTTCAAATCTGGTTGTTCAGGTTGAGACATTTTATTTCTTAATTGTGATAACAGAAACTGCTGATATTTAAGCATATGAAACTGACAATTTAAGGCCCTCATGGCTAGGGTGGCCGAGGTATATACCTTTTTTCCCCACCTTTCTAAGGATCTTGACTCTCTTTCGGAAGGTAGTGGATTCTTAGCAGTAGAGGCCTTCATTCCCTTGGGGCCTTGAGAAATGGTTTCAGGGTCAGCATTATGGCTTTTGAAAAGAAATTGGTGAGAGTTAGGAACTCTGTAGTACCTATCAGGCTTGACTGGGGCAGGAGGCAGGGAATCCGGGTTAAGGCAAACCTCCGAATAAACATCATCAAGTACTGTGTTGAGTTAACAAAAGAAATTCCCTCAGTCTTTTCTTGGAATCAGAAAAGTCTTGGCCTTCCCAATGGAAGTGTTCCCTCAAAGTGTGCAAGGGTTCCCCAAAAGAATAATCCTCAGGAGGAGATACAGAAGGAATGGATTGCTCTGCATCAGAATCTTCAAAAGGGGAGTAAGATTGCTCTTCTACATCAGAGTGTTCTGAAAAAATGGAGCCCTGATCAGAAGAGGGAGAATCTTCCTCCACTCTGGGCCTCTTGTCAGGAGGGGGTTGGGAACCCCTGATAAGAGTAATTAAATCCTCAGCCATTTTAAGCATCTGTTTTTTAGGCATGGGGCTTGTGGATGGGCCCTGTGCAACAGGCCTCTTGGGATGCCTAGCTGATTTGGACTTAGTAAAGGCCTTAATGGAAAAGGAAGATGAGGGTCTAAAGACACCATGGGTGGAAGTGGACCTGTCCACATTAGGAGACTCAACGCTCACAGTGGCTTCGGTGGTTGTAGTCTGGGTATGGGCCGAGGTACCTGCGGTCTCGGGTACAGAAGACCCCGCCAAGGAAGTGTCGTCAGTAGTCAGGGACTGCATAGGCGTCTCGCTGAGAACCGGACCATGTGTAGCCGGTTTTGGCGTGGTGCCGGTGGAGACCGCGGACCTCGCGTGTCGGTCTTTGTCCTTGCGTTTTTTGGACAAAATGGTAGTCGGAGTCTCCGACATTTTATAATCAAATGCTTTACCAAATAAATGTTGGGCGAACTCCGCCCGACGCTTGATAGTGCGTTTATTGAAAGTAGCACAAAAGCGGCAGCCCGAGATGTCGTGGTCTGGGCCTAAACAAGGTATGCAGAGGGAACGGAAATCCTTATGCGGTATTTGCTTCCCACAAGAAATACAATTGTTAACTTTTTCTGACATCGGTCTGAGGCAAGAAAAGTTTCCCCAACGGGGTACTTAGCTTTAATGAAGACTTCGGTTTCCAAATTTTTCGTAAATTCAGGAGCTGGCCGACCGGCACTTGCGAACTGCTTCTGCTTTGGGCACCGTGCGGCAAAAAAGACTGAAGAAAATGGCGTCGGCTGTGTCTTATATACTCCTGCCTCACTGACGTCAGGAAAAGAAGCGACAACAACCGACGCCGGACCTAGACTTTGGAATTCGGCCGACTGAGGGACCGCCTGACGGCAGAGAACCCATATGTTATTACTGCAGCTGTATGCACGATGAACATCTGATGACTAGCTTAATGGAAGCATCGTCGGTAGGTTTGGACCTGTGCTGTCTCCATCTTTATCTTTACGTTTTTTCGGAAGATCTGCTGTCGGATGGCTTACCAAAGCCATATCAGAATTAGAGGACTGTGATTGAAAATATCTATCTACAATAAGGGCCCGACGACGTATTGTTCTGGCATTGAACAAAGCACAAAAGTGACAGTGAGGGACATTGTGGTCTGGGCCTAAGTAAGTGACACAAGAATGAAGGTCTCTGTGTGGTATTTGCTTTCCACAGGGGAGGCAATTGTTAACTTTTTCTGACATCGGTTAGAGTAAGAAAAAAGGATCAAAGAGACCATTTCTGCTTGTTGTACTTGACATAAGATCACTGTTCACAGTGATTCCTAAAGAATATGGAATAAACTCTATTCGTGAATTATTATGTATTCATGGTATTTTGTCAGGTAGACAGATAGAAACTGTCTGTGAATTGCTTGAACTTGTGTTAGATAACAACATCTTTGTTTTTAATAAATATTACCATCAGACATCAGGAGTGGCAATGGGTACTCCCATTGCAATACTTATGCAAATCCTGTATTAGATAAATGGGAAACAGAATTTGTATATACTGCTCTGATTTGCTATAGCTCAAAAGTAACTTTTTTCAAAAGATTTGTGGATGTTTGTGGATGATGTTTTTTATCTGGGAAGATGAACATGATGAGCTGAGTATATTGAATATATAAATAATAGTACCAATTTTCTGTATTTTTCTAGGACTGCTTCACCATACAACATCCAATTTTTGGATATAGATTTAGTTAAATACAGAGATGAGATACAGACATCAGTACACAGGAAAATGGTGCATAAAAATAAATATCTTCATTATACTAGCATGCATGCTCCCCATATACTTAAAGGGCTTGTCAAGGGACAATATACATGTACTTGTAAGCTGAACACTAATAAGGAAAAATGTACTCAACAGATGGATGCCATAACAGATGAATTCAAGGAGAGAGGTTATGATGCAAAACTGTTACATATTATAAGGGAAGAGATTATTACTGTAAGAGATGAAGAAATTCCAACCTACTTTAGTGATAAAAACATTATTAATGATAGTATTAGACAAAGAACAAATGAAAATGCACTTTGATACCTGAACATATATAGCAGATGTATTGACGGTGTGAAAAATATAATCTCTAGAAACTGGGGCATGCTGAGAAGTGCTCTGGAGTTACTAGATATCATTCCAGATAAACCTAGTTTTTCTTATTGTAACTGTATGAATCTGAAACAACTGTTATGCTATAAAGACATTAAATGTGGCAACAACAGTCAACTTACCACGGAAAAAAGATACTTTTCCTTGTTTTAATTGTAGTTGTTGTTAATCTATAACAGTGACTGCAATTTTATGCATCCTGTTACTTTGAAAACATATGCTCTTAAATGTTCTGCTACATGTAACACCTCCAATATAGTATATTTAGCAACGTGCCAAGCTTGTTCTAATTTTTATGTAGGTAAATCTACTAGACGTCTCAGGTACTTTGAAAACATATGCTCTTAAATGTTCTGCTACATGTAACACTTCCAATATAGTATATTTAGCAATGTGCCAAGCTTGTTCTAATTTTTATGTAGGTAAATCTACTAGACGTCTCAGGGACAGAATAAGAGAGCACAAATCGGATATCAGAAGGAATAATTTAACAAATTAATTGGCAAAACATATTAATAAGAATGACTTTGGACACAACTTTACATTTAGAGTTTTGACCATTGTCTATAACAATACAAGAGGAGGTGACATGAATAATAAACTTGAAATAAAAGAATATGAGTGGATTCAGTTATTACAAGCTGACACTTACTCAGGAGTTAATAAAATGGTCACATTAAAACCTGTACTGAAGGACAGGATGTCTCAAAGTAGCTTCTTTTACTATAAACTTTATTACAAAACTACTAGCTTGTAGATTCCTTATTGTACATAATCAAGACGTATGCAATTAATACTGTCAAGTGTGCACATACCCACAACATTTATTTTTTATATATGTACATTGTGGTGGCAGCATTTTTATGCACTCTGCTTGTACTTTAAATATGCAATTGATGCAAATGATTTTATTGGCTGTGCTTAACTGAATAATTATTTGAATTATTCACTGAATTTTGTATTTAAGTGTGGAAGTGACTGATTGTTTCGTCTTGCACTCAGGAAGGATTGTTTAACCTGAAAGCTTTGCTCTTTTATGAATAAATTTTATAGTACATTTTGTTTTTCTCTGTGATATAAGTTGCACAACACAGAATGACTTCCTCACTACCATAGACACATAATGGTTAAAGGCTGTGTGTGTCCCTAAGTCCCTGACTACTGGGTGGACTCTTAGAGGTGTGTTATCGATATGATAGTTACCAAGACTGGCAGACTTCCTAAAGACTATTGTTATGCATTTCTTGGCATTTAGTTTTATTCCATGGCTCTGGCACCAGTTATTTGTCTGCATCAGGCTTCTTGAACATTAGTGTTGGTGGTGGGGTTCTATGACTGCTCCTAATTTGCAATTGTCAGCAAATTTGGTCAGCCAGAGGCCTTTGACATTGGCCTTAATTTCAGAGGAGTAACTGTCAAAAAGAAGAAGTTTCAGGACTAATCCAATGGACTCCACTGGTGACTGGCCTCTTTGCAGTGGTGGACTCTGCACTTCTAACTTCCATGGGTCCCATTCTGTGAGCGAGCTGGCTATCCACTGGGAGACATAAGGGTTTATACCCAACCTCTTTTGAGTTTTTCAACAATGCCTGAGTGGGGTATTATGTCAAATGCCTTGGCCAGGTCGAGGTAGGCAGTGTGAACCATTTGGTCCTTGTCCATTGCTTTGGTGACCTTCTTAAAAAAGTCCATCAGGTTGACCTGCCTGAATGAAACCAAACTGGGTTGGGTCCAGTGTCCAGAGGTTTCCTATGTCATTACTGATCATTTCCATGATAATTCTTTACATAACTTGTGATGCGAGACTTATGAGTTTGTAGTTGCCAGGGTCTGTAAATGGCGTACCTTTGTGCAGAAGAATGATGGTTGCTGCTCTCGATTCATGAGGCATAAAGCCTTTTTGGAGGTTAAAGTTAAACAATTATTCCAGATGGTCAGACAGGTAATGTTTAATGCTATTTAGAAGGCAGCCTGGGATACTGTCACGGCCACTGATGCAGTATTCTTGGTCTAAGAGAAAGCCTTGCGGACCTGTTCCCTGGATATTTGATGGTATTTCCTGAGGGGAGTCTGGGAGGGAGAGGGGTAAAGTTAGAGGTGAATCTGTCTGCCAGTAGGTTTGCTAGATCTTCTGGCTCAGTATAGGTTGCTATATTAACAATGAACTCTGTACATAATTATGCATTAACTTTGAGGTTGCAGACATAGCTAAAGAATGCCTTGTGGTTGTCCTTGGCCTGGGAGGCCAAATTTACCTCAAATTTGGCTTTGGTAGATTATTTGTCCTCTTGAGTTGTTTGTTTAGTTTGATAAGAGTGCTTTTATCCTGCTGGATGCTTCACATCTTAACTTTAGTCATGATTTTCTTCCTTCTGTTATACATCTTACTGATGCGATTCCACCAGGGTGGCTTGTTTTTACAGTTAGTTCTGTACTTATTCCTGTTGGGTACAGCTGCCTTTATGAAGCTATTAACATGCTTGTATGGGGTTTCTGTGAACAGTTCCACATAGACAATAGTGATCTTATGGTTTTGGTGGGGCTTGAAATTTTGCCAGGTTATCATCTGGTAGGAAGTTAGCCACAGAGTAGTTCCTGGACATTCCAGGGTTAGGTGGGGTTCTGGGTTTTATTTTACTTCAAAAAGACCGTTTTGTAGTCTGACCTTACCAGACAGCACATTACTCAAGGGGGTGTGCAGCACTCTCCATTATCAGTGAAGACCAGATCCAGTACGTTTGCACTCCTGGTCAGCATGTTGACAATCTGACCCATGGAGTTTGTGTTTACAATATCCAGGAATCTCTGTGCCTGCATGTCTGGTGTTGTATATGATCCCCAGTTAATAGTGGGGTAATTAAAAGTCACCCATGAATATGTTATTGGGTTTGGCGGCGATCATTTCCAATAAGCTTAAATACATGCTATGGGATTCCTTATTTACTGAGAGGGACTTATAACTTGCAAGAAAGTGGTATGGTATTTTCTCTGTGGTGATTCGAATGTGGAGAAGCTCAAGTGCATTGTCCTGTTTGACCACTCTTGAGGTATATTTATTTTTTTATGTAAATCAAAACACCTACACCTTTAACCTTTGCCTGTGCAGTAGCTGGTCTAAAAGTGTGGAAGGCATTATAGTCTTGAACTGCCAGGGTGCTCTTTGCAGCTTTAAAACGTGTCTCAGTGACTGCACAGGTATCAGCATTCTCTAGGGTAAGGAGAACTTGTAAGGAATGAATTGTTTACACTCAAAGCATTGAGCAGTAACATCTTTAGATGTTCTTGGTTTTGATATGCTATGCCAGAAGTATGTTCAATTGGCATTACCTAAAAAAGGCAGTATGAAGTACAATGCTTTACTTAATATTCAAAATCCCAGAGGGGAGAGGTGCAGACCATTCCTGGCAAAGTAGCATGGTCAGTTGACCATCTCCTTCTAGGTTGACAAAAGATGCACCCCCTTAGAATGACACCAAAAACTAAGCCAATTATTAAACTCCATCATCTTCTGTTTGCATTATGGCATCAACCTTTAGAGGAGAGAATGCTGCTCAATACTAGGCTCATAACAGCATGGGACACCTACTTGGCGAAATCCATGATGTCTTTCTTGAAGTAGTCTAGAGAGGTACAACTCAGGTAATTTTCATCCACATGGGCTATGACCGAGTCATACTGGTACTTGTATTCCAATGACTTCAGTACATGCGTAATATGGTGGATCCTGACCACAACATTCTTCTTATGCAGCCTGGTGAGGGGGACATCATTGGGTCAAACAATGGAGTCTCCAGTGCCCAGAACAGTGGGCTGTGTGGTGGCTTGCCTTATGGGCTTAGATGCAGAGGCTCCATGTGATGTGGTTGCTGTTTTGAAATTGTGCATCTAGGGCTTCTGATGGCATTTGTTATATGTGATTAATTTAGGAAGTCTTTAGTATTTAGGAATTTTGCATTTAAGTGCCTCAGCATATGTGGTCCATGTGTCTTCTTGGTGCAGTGTGTGTACCACTGACAATCTGATTGGCATTAACAGTGCAATTATGTAAAGGCTTTGTCTCCACTGACATTATGCAAATACATTTCTCACATATCTTCTCTGTTTGTTTGAGAATTAGCTAGTTGTTAGTAACCATGAGGCAATTTCTACATTACCTAAGGATGCCTATATCCTTCAAGATGGTAACAGAGATAGTAGGAAAGTTCATACCCATGGCAGCAGGCCCCTTTTTATTGATTAGACAGCTGTAGTAAAAATACAAAGTAAAGTCAGGAGTACCTAGTTTCTATCTCTAGGAGCAGTGCTTGTCCCTGCACAAACAAGATGCCCTGTGTGCATCTAGGTATTGGTGAAGTTTCCAGGATACTTCTGCAGGAAAAATGTCAACTTAAAATGCCTGTATCCATACAGGACACTATCAAACACTTGTGGGAAACTGCTAAAATAGACACTGAATTTATGGAAGAAGTGTTTAGGGAGATATTCTGAAGTTAGGTTAGACAGTAGCTAATCAAACAGTACTTCCTGAAAGACATGTGTAAATGGGTGTGCCTTCACTGAAGGTTGTGCGTCGGGCTGGCAACTCGGCACCATAAAAGTCTACTGCCAATCATTAGCGGATCGGAGTTCCACTCTGGCAACCCCTAACCGGGAAAAGCCGAAAAGACAAACAGTCAAGAATGGTGAATAGAGGAAACTCACCTAACTGGCTTCTACCTACTTACTTCTAGTGCTGGTGTGACCATAATGAGAAGACCCTGCACTAAACAGTATTCAGACTTTCTCCCGCAAAAGTTCGTATCTAAAAAGGAATGGTTTCTCTCAGTTTACTATTATGTCTCAGTTCTGTAAAACATTTTAGGGTGAAGTTCAAGGAATACAAGGCACCTTTAGGAGGACTCTGCTAGGAAGGGAACTTTCTGAATTACTTGTCCTGTAGACAGCTATTACTGGTGTTAAACATTTTGTGAGTACTCTGGGCACAGTGGACAAGCCAAAGGGCTAGGCTTCAAAGTCTACAAAAATCACAAAAACAACAGCCAACGAACCAAACGCTGTAGAAACAATGACTTCCTAAGGTCTGCAGCCTCTTTGCACAGTCCAAGAAATACCTTGCATTCATTAAAAGTAGTTTTATTCACCAATTATTAAAAAAATAAAATAAACGCTTTCATTTTATAATGTAAAACTTCTTCAGAAAGGGGGTCTGAAGAGGAAATCCTTACAAAAAGGAATATTAAGTGTCTTGGACTTCATACTGACTGGCTTGGAGGGGTCCTCAACCAGGCATTTTTCCTAATGACTGACCCAACAAAGTACAGTTGTGTACACTTACCATAAATGTAGATGTTCGAGTGTATTCACTGTTGCAGTCATCACATTTGGGTTATCAGCTTGCAGGTAGCCCTCAGTTGGCCCAAATACCAGAGTCTTGGGATTTCTGCATCAGATGCTGTCACTTCTTCCATGACGTCAGGTCATCAGGGGTATAAAACATGTAGCTGACACCATTACATCAGTTCTTCTTGCCCCAGATGTCAGGAGCCCCCAAAATAGGAAGCAATTACATGGTCTGGAACACCCCCAGCAAAAAGCAAATACCAATGATGTAAAAAATTCCAAACAAAAAGGAAAGGTAGAAGTAAACAGAAGTCAGGGGGCTGCAGGGAGGGTAACCAGGACTGCAACAGTGAATACACTCGAACATCTACATTTATGTTAAGTGTACTATGTTCTTCATGTTTCACTGTTGCAGTCATCACATTTGGGTTAATTCCCAAAGCTGAGGATGGGTGGAGGTAGTTAAGAAGCATTAGGGCTGGCAATCAGGCCCTGTAAGACTACTGTGGCAAATCCAGCTCTGGATTTAGAATAGATAAGCAAGTGGTAATGCTTGGTGAAAGTGTGTACAGAGCTCCAGGTTGCAGCTTCCAGGATGTCCCTGGTAGGGACTCCTCTGAGAAATGCTGTAGAGGTTGATGTAGCCCTAGTGAAATGTGTTCTGATCTCCTGTGGGGTACGTTTCCCCATGGTGTTTGTAGCAGACATGGATGCAGTGTGCTATCCATTTAGGAATGGTTTGCTTTGAAATGGCCTTGCCCTCTGCCCCTGCAGCAAAGCTGACTAGCAGCTGATCAGATTTTCTAAGAGGCTTAGACCTGTCCAGATAGAACCTAAGCTGCCTGTGCATGTCCAGGGAATGCAGGATCTTTTCCCCTTTATTCTGAGGATTAGGGAAAAAAAGTTGGCAAATGAATGGATTGGTTTAAAGCTACACTAGATACCACCTTGGGCATAAATGATGGGTTAGTCTTGAGGGAAATCCTGTCCGCATGGAAGATAATGAAGTGTTCCACAGCCATAAGGGTTGGCAATTCAGACACTCTTCTTGCTGAAGTAATGGCTAAAAGTAAAGCGGTTTTCCATGAGAGGAATTTTAACTCTGCTGTAGCAGCAGGTTCAAAGGGGGGGGGGGGGCGTGAGCTTTTCCAATACAAAATTAAGGTCCCAGGCTGGGGTGAGAGCTCTCCTGGGGGAGGGGGAGTCTTAAATTTCTGGTTGTTCTCAGGAACTGTTTGACCAGAGGGTGAGAGAAGAGAGGTGGCTCAGTATTATAATGAGCTGAGATGCCAGAGGCATGAATCTTAATTGAAGAAAAAGATAGGCTTTGTGGAACACTTCTGTTAAGTAATCTAGTATATGAGGTAAGCTGGGCACAGTTGTGTCCCTTCCCTGAGACTGGATCCAGGAACAATATATTTTCCACTTTTCTGAACAGGATTTTCTAGTACTAGACCTCCTTGGCTCAAGAATGACATACAGCACCTGCTCAGTGAGGGTTGCTGGTGATGGGTTCAGGGGATGAGCCAGGCTGCTAGGTTCAGGGTCTGCAACTGAGGGTGCAAAATCTGACCCGCCTGCTGGAACAGCAGGGGAGGGGTCTGAGGCAGGTGCCATGGTGGCACTACTGTCAGACTGCCAAAAAAGGGCACCAGTGCTGGCGTGGCCAGTCTGGTGCAATCAGGATTGTCATTGGTTTGTCCTGTTTGACCTTTAGTAGAACCTTCGAGAGGAGAGGCAGATGGGGAAAGGCATAGATTGAGAGGCTTTCCCAGTTAAAGGACAGGGCATCCACTTCCCAAGCTTGGTTATGGGGAGTTGTGGTGCAATATTTGCTCAAGTGATGGTTCTGAGGGGGAAGCAAAGAGGTCCACCTCTGGTGCCCCCCACCTGTTCCTCAAAAGGTTGAATATTTTGGGTTCCAGTTTCCACTCGTGTGGGTCCATGAGACTTCTGCTTAAGTCGTCTGCCAGTGAATTTAGTTTGCCTAGCAAGAAATGAGCTTTCAGGTGCACTTGGTTGCTCAAGGCTGTGTCCCAGAGCCATGGCTAATCTGCAGAGTGGATAGGAATGGGTTCCCCCCTGCTTGTTTATGTACCATATAACTGCGGTGTTGTCTGTCTTTACCAATAGTTGTCCTGAAAAAGATACTGCAGAATGTGGTGCCAAGCAGAAAACCTTTTCCATTTGTCCGAGTAAGCCTTCCTGGTGCTTGGCTTCCTGGCTTCTAGAATAACATCCAGTACTGCTTGTGAAAGAGGGGCTGGTTGGATGCTTAATTGATTTGCCATGCAGCCAGGTTTAAGGTTTTGATCTGGCTGTGTAGAATCTGCTTGTCTTGTTGCGTGAGTAGATGAGGTATTTGAGACAATATCCTTGGTGGGCTGAGCCATATTCTTCAATAGCGGGTACCAGTGCTGGCGCGGCCAGTCTGGGGCTATGAGAATCATTCGAGATTTCTCCTTTTTGACCTTCAAAAGAACCTTTGTGAGAAGAGGTAATGGAGGAAAGGCATATGCTGTCAGGTTTTTCCAACTGAAGGAGAGAGCGTCCACTTTCCAAGCTTGATGGTGGAATGTCCTTGTACAAAATTTTGTCAGCTGGTAGTTTTGAGGACTGGCAAACAGGTCTACATTTGGTAGGCCCCATCTTTGAGTTATCATTGCAAATATTTGTGGGTCTAGCTTCCACTCGTGGGGATCTTTGATGTTTCTGCTTAGGTCGTCTGCCAATGTGTTTTTCTGTCCTGGCAGGAAGTGAGCTTGTAACTGGACTTGGTAGGCCAGAGCTGTTCCATAAGATTAGTGCTTGCCTGCAAAGAGGGTAGGAATGTGTGCCCCCTTGTTTATGTACCACATTACTGTGGTGTTGTCCATCTTTATTGCCAGTTGTCCAGGCTGTAGTAGATCCTTGAAGGCTGTCAGAGCTTTCTGTACAGCTAGCATCTCTTTTTGGTTTATGTGCAGTTTTCTTTGTTTTGCAGTACATAGGCCTTGAATGCATTGACCTGCCATATGTGCCCCCCAGGCATAGTCTGACGCATCTGTTGTGATAGTTTGCCTGGGTGGGGGCAAGGTGAAAGGCTGACCCTTGTTGAGGTGACATGCCTGTGCCCACCATAGAAATTCCTGTTGAAGGCAGGGAATGAGAGATATCACTGTGTCCAAGCTGTGGCTGTGTTGAGACCATACGCTTTTTAGGTACCATTGTAATTTCCTCATATGCAGTTTTGCAAATGGTATTATCAGAATGCAAGATGCCATGAAGCCCAAAGCCTGCAGATTTTTTCTTGCAGTTAATTGGGTCTTTGTTGCCATTGTCTTGAAATATTGAGTCAGTTGTAATTGCTTGTCTGGTGTAAGATAAACCTTCTGGGCCGTTGTGTCCAAGCTGGCACCCAGGAATGTCATTTTTTGTGAGGGTACTAGTTTTGACTTATTTTCGTTTACTGTGTACCGCAGACAATTTAGTAGATGCTTTACAAAAGCCAGATGTTTTAAGAGAATGTCTTTTCTTTCTGCTTGGATGAGGCAGTCGTCCAGGTATGGATATATTTGAATTCCTCTTTGTCTGCAGTATGCAATTACTGGTGCCAGGCATTTTGTGAATACTCTGGGCGCAGTAGATAAGCCAAAGGGCAGTGCAGAGAATTGATAATAGGTTGAAACTGCAATGAAACGGAGGTATCTTCTGCAACTTTGTCTGATAGGGACATGCAGGTATGCCTCCTTGAGGTCCAACATTACCAGCCATGCTTCCTTGCCCAACATGGGAAGTAGCTGCTGTAGTGTTAGCATCTTGAATTTGGGAACTTGTAAGTAAGTGTTTAGAATTGGTCTCCAAGCATTTACTTTTCTTTGTAATAGTAAGAGTTTTGAGTAAAATCATTGGCCTTGCTCTTGAGTTGGTACCCTTTGAATGGCTCGCATGGCCATGAGAGCTGTAATTTGTTTTTGAGCCTCTGCCCTTTGATTTTGTGGCAGGTTTGGCATTCCTCTTTTTATTGGCAAGGTGTGACAGTGGAATCTGTATCCTCGTAAAATTATGTCTAGGACCCATTTGTCCTTTGTGACCATGTGCCAGTTGTCTGCAAAAAGTGCTAGTTTTCCCCCAAGGGGGGCTGACAAAAGAGCTTTGTTTGGCCAGCTGAGGTGCAAGTCATTGAGTTTGCCTTCTGGTGGGTTGAGACCTGTCTTCTCCTCCCTTCTGGGTTGGAGTGCCCCATTGGCGAGATTTATACTGAGCTTGTGGTTGTCCTCTGCCCCTTGGGCGCCTGTATTTACCCCTCTGAGGCCTGTCAGTGGCTGGAAAGGACCAATTTTTTGTTGGCCAGTTTCTGCTGAAGCGAGGGGGTTGTACTTGTAGGAAATCTTTGACTGTCTGCATTGATTTTGCCTTATCTTCCATTTTCTTTAAAACTTCTTCTGTTTTAACACCAAAAAGAACATCCTGCTGTAAGGGAGCATCTAGTAGTTTTGCTTTAACATGATCAGGTAGACTTTGTTCCTTTAACCAGGCATGCCTACGTATAACTGAAACAGTGACAGTTGCTCTGCAGGAGGCCTCTAAAGAATCAAACCCACATTGCAAGGTATGTTTGCCCACCTGCTCGGTGGCGTGCAACAAATCCTGTACTTCCTTCAATTCAGGTTGTTGAGGTAGGGTGGTTATCTTTTGTTTTAACTGAGAGATTAGAAATTGCTGATACTTAAGCATATGAAATTGACAGTTTAGAGCTCTCATAGCTAAAGTGGCTGAGGTGTAAACCTTTTTCCCCCATCTGTCTAGTGCTCTTGAATCCCTTTCAGAAGGTACTGGACTTTTAGCCATGGAAGCTTTAGCCCCCTTGAGATCCTGGGAGATAGTCTCTGGGTCAGCTACTGGGCTTTTGTAAAGAAATTTGTGGGAATCAGGTACTCCGTAGCATCTGTCAGACTTAGCCGGGGCATTCAGCTACTGGGCTTTTGTAAAGAAATTTGTGGGAATCAGGTACTCTGTAGTATCTGTCAGACTTAGCCGGGGCAGGAGGCAGAGTGTCAGGGTTGAAACTGGATTCTAAGTAGACATCATCCACAATGTCCAAAACAGGAGGGATGACTAGAGGTCTGTGTTGGGGAGCAAAAGAAACTCTCTGAGCCTTTTCTTGGAATCAGAGTAATCCTGACCTTCCCAGTGGAAATGTTCCCTCATAGTGTGTAAAGTTTCCCCAAAAGAGTAATCTTCTGGAGGGGAAGCTGAGGGAATAGAGTCCTCAGCATCAGAATCTTCATAAGGAGAGAAGGAATAGTCTTGGTCCTCAGAGGAATCCGAAGAAATAGACAGTTGTTCAGAGGAAGCAGATTCTTCCTCTTGTCTAGGCCTTTTGTCAGGAGGAGGCTGAGAACCCCTGATAAGAGAAATCAAATCTTCAGCCATCTTAAGCATCTGTTTTTTAGGCATAGGGCCTTGAACAGGAGACTGAAGTGAAGCCTTTTTCGATTTGGAAGGAGTCTTCGACTTGGAAAACGTTTTGACTGTAAGAGTCGTCGGTCTGAAAACGCCTTCAGAAACCGATAGTGGTTCAGAGGCATCGACGTCCTTGGAAGGTAAATCGTCGGTAGGGCCTGAAGTAAAAGGCTGCATCAGCCTAGTACATTCCGTCAAAATATCTGTAGCGGTCTCGGTTTCCTGAACTGCCGTAGTCAGAGGCTGCGTCGGTGCCTCACTGATAACCAGAGAACCGGAGACCGGATCAACCGAGGCCTCGGAATCGGGCTTAGGCCTGGGCTGACTATCCTTATCCCTGTGTTTTTTGTGCACGCCGGTAGTCGGTAGCTCTGAAGGCATGTTATAATTAAATTTTCTGCCAAAAAAGTGTAGTGCGAAATCAAATCGTCTTTTAATAGTACGTTTATTAAATCTAGCACAAAAACGACAAGAAGTGACGTCGTGATCAGGGCCTAGGCAAGGTATACAATAAGAATGAAAATCCTTATGAGGTATTTGCTTCCCACAAGAAATACAATTGTTAACTTTTTCTGACATCGGTCTGAGGCAAGAAAAGTTTCCCCAACGGGGTACTTAGCTTTATAGAAGACTTTGGTCTGAAATTCGAATTCGAAAATCTCAGGAGTCTGCCGACAGGCACTTGCGAACTGCTTCTGCTTCGGGCACCGCATGGCAAGAAAGACTGAAGAAAATGGCGTCGGTTGCAATATATGTACCCCTGGCGCTCTGACGTCAGGGATGAGGCAACAGCAACCGACGTCGGACCAAGACTTTGGAAATCCGGCCGACTGCGGGACCGCCTGACGACAGGATAACCCAAGTGTGATGACTGCAGCAGGGTAACACGATGAACATCGTAGGTATTTCCTGCAAGATTCCCTTATGGGGATGTGTAGATAAGCTTCTTTTAAGTCTAAGGTTGCTAGCCCGGAGTCCTTGGCTAGCAAAGGAAGCAGCTGTTGGAGAGTTAGCATTTTGAATTTTGGAACCACCAGAAAGGTGTTGAGAATAGACAGCTCCAGGATAGGACACAGAGAATTTTCTTTTCTGGGTACCAGAAACAGCCTGGAGTAAAAGCCTTGTCCCCTTTGTTCTGCTGGGACAGGGTGAATAGCATTGATACAGAGAAGAGAAAGTATTTGCTTTTGGGCCTCTGCCCACTGGTTTGGGGGGAGGTCTGGCCATCCGCTTAGGGTTGGGAAAGAGTGGAAGTGCAATCTGTATCCCTGGGAAACAATGTTTAAGACCCATCTGTCCTGGGTAATGTACTCCCAGTTTTTGGCATCCAGGGCAAGTTTCCCCTCCTAATGGTGCAAGCACTTGGGCAAGGCTTGGAAGAGTTAAGGATAAGTCATTGTGCGGTTTTACCATAGGATGGCGGCTTACTACTCTGTCTTAGACGTGGAAGCACTCCATTGCTTAGATCTGTGCATAACCTGAGACTGTAGTCTTGGTGTTCTGCAGCCCCTGGGTTTGGACTGAGAAGGCCTGAAAGGGACTGTAAAAGTTTTTAGAAGGCCAATGCCTACTGAATCTAGGTGGCTGTACTTGTAAGAAATCTTTAACAGTTTGCATAGATTTAGCTTTCTCCTCCATCCTTTTGAGGACGTCTGCTTTATTGCCAAATAGACGCTCTTGGTTTAATGGTGCGTCTCGTAATTTTGCTTTGACATGATCTGGCAAGTTTTGTTACTTAAGCCAAGCATGCCTTCTAAGAACAGACCCAGTGACAGCAGCCCTGCAAGATGCTTCTAATGCATCAAATCCACATTGCAAAGTATGTTTACCAACTTGGTTAGCAGAATGCATTAACTCTTGTAAATCTTTGTGTTCTGCACAATCAGGAATCAACATCATTTTCTGTTTAATTAGCTCCATAATATGCTGCTGATACTTTAACATATGAAACTGGCAATTTAAAGACCTAATGGCAAAAGTAGCAGAGGTGTATACCTTCTTACCCCATCTGTCCAAAGCCCTAGAATCCCTGCCCGAAGGGGTAGGAATTTTGGCAGTTGTAGCCTTAATGCCTTTAGTTCCCTAGGAAATGGTCTCTGGATCCACAGTGGGATTCTTAAAGATGAATTTGTGAGAGTCAGGTACTCTGTAGTACCAGTCAGGTTTCCTGGGAGCTGGAGGTAAAGTGTCAGGCGTAAAGTATCAGGCGTAAGGCTAGATTCCAAGAAGACATCATCTACAATTTCCAGAACAGGAGTGATAGCTAGAGGCCTGTGCTGAGACAAGTTTAAAAATTCCCTGAGTCTCTTTTTAGACAGAGTAATCCTGGCTCTCCCAGTGGAAATGCTCTCTAAGGGTATACAGGGTTTCACCAAAAGAAAAAAATTTCTAGAGGGGAAGCTGAAGGAATGGAATCCTCTGCATCAGACTCCTCATAGGTAGATAAGGGTATGTCCTGGTAATCAGAAGGATCAGACTTATCAGACTCCTGATCTGAAGAATCAGAAGGAAAATCAGTTCTTGGTCTTTTTGAGTGGGAAGACTGACTTCCCCTAATTAAGGTAATGAGGTCTTCAGCCATTCTAAGCATTTATTTTTGTGGCATATGGGCCGTAGAATGCGTTTTGGTTGTCGGTTTCCTAGGCGTAGTGCGAACTCTAGGCCTGAGAAATTCAGTATTTTTGGTTTGAAACGAAGTCGTCGGTTTAATATGAAAATCAGAAGGCCTGAATACACCCACAGAAGCCGGTGCCTGCACAGCAGCTCCGATCCCATCCAAGGTAGAGACATCCGCAGGTTCCATAGTCGAAGAAGCATCTTGCGGCATACTGGACTCCGAATGGGTCTCAGTAGAGGCCTGCAAATCTGTAGCAGCGGGTATCAGGGGCTGCAGAAGCGCCTCACTGAGGACCGGCGGACTGGCAACTAGCTTAGCAGTGGCGTTGTCTGCAGTTTTGGACATATGCGGTCTGTCTCTGTCTTTATCCTTACATTTTTTCAGAAGATCGGTAGTTGGATGGCTTATCGAAGCCATTTCGGAATATGGAGATCTAGAGCGAAAGAATTTAGTGACAAAAACAGCCCGATGACAAATAGTTCGGGCATTGAACAAAGCACAAAATCGACAGTGAGGGACGTTGTGGTCTGTGTCTAGACAGGTGATGCAGTAAGAATGAAAATCTCTGTGAGGTATTTGCTTTTCACAGGCAAGACAATTATTAATTTTTTATGACATTGGTTAGAGAAAGAAAAAAGGATCCCCCCAACAGGGTACTTATCTTTTAGAAGACTTCAGGTATGAAACTCAAAAAATGAAAATTTCAGGTGACGCCCGACCGGCACTTGCGAGCTACTACTGCTTTGGGCACCGCACAGCAAGAAAGACTGATGTAATGGTGTCGGCTGCATGTTTTATACCCCTGATGACTTGACATCATGGAAGAAGCGACAGCATCCGACACAGAAATCCTAAGACTCTGGTATTCAGACCGATTGAGGGCTACCTGCAGGCAGATAACCCAAATATGATGACTGCACAAGTGAAACACGAAGAATATCTGCTGTGCTACAGTATGCACCTACAGCATAAAGTACAGTTTTGTGCCTACCATAAATGTAGATGTTCGAGTGCTAATACAGCTGCAGTCATAACAGATGGGTTCTCCTGCCGTCAGGCGGGTCCTCGGTCGGCCGAATTCCAAAGTCTAGGTCCGGCGTCGGCTGTCGTCGCTTCTTCCCTGACGTCAGTGCGACAGGGGTATAAAAGAACCAGCCGACGCCATTTTCTTCAGTATTTCTTGCCCCAGATGTCAGGTGCCCCAAGAAGGAAGGCAATACATAAATTTGTGTAATAAAGCAATGCCATATAATCAAAATACAGTAGTGCAAGCAAATACACCATAAATGAATACCCCAATCAGGTTGTATGAGGGTGTGTTAGCCTATAGGCCTGTCCCAAGAGGGGAAGGAGTGAGGGAAACCTGGACTGCAGCTGTATTAGCACTCGAACATCTACATTTATGGTAGGTACAAAACTGTACTATGTTCATTGTGCATACAGCTGTAGTCATAACAGATGGGTAGAATCCCAAAGCTAAGAAAGGGGTGGTAGGCACTAGGTGGAACCAGGAGGAGCCAGGATGCCCTGCAAGACTGCAGTGGCAAAGCCTGCTCTAGATTTGGAGTATAATGGAAGGTGGAAGTGTTTGGAGAAGGTATGCACAGAACTCCAAGTGGCTGCTTCTAAAATATCTTTGGTAGGAACTCCTCTGAGGAAAGCTGCAGAGGTAGCCGTGGCCCTTGTGGAGTGAGATCTGATGCCTGTAGTTACAGTTTTGCCATGAAAAGAATAACAAAAGCATATGCAGTGGGCTATCCATTTTGAGATTGTCTGTTTGGAAATTGGCTTCCCTTGAGCTCCTATAGCATAGGACACAAAGAGCTGTTTTGATTTTCTGAAAGGCTTTGTTCTGTCCAAATAATAACGCAGTTGTCTGTGGATGTCCAAGGAATGTAGTAATCTCTCCCCTTTGTTTTGAGGATTAGGATAAAAGGTAAGTAAGTGTATAGCCTGATTCAAAGCTACCCTGGATACCACTTTTGGCATAAAGGACGGGTTGGTTCGTAAGGAAACTCTGTCCTGATGGAAGATGATAAAAGGCTGCACAGCCATGAGGGCTTGTAGTTACAACACCCTACGAGCTGAGGTAATAGCCAGAAGGAAAGCTGTTTTCCAGGACAAATATTGCAAATCTGTTGAGGCAGCTGGCTCAAAAGGAGGCAAGGTCAGTTTTTCTAGAATGAAATTGAGATCCCAAGCAGGTATTGGTTGTTTCCTTGGGGGGTTTATATTCTTAGCCCCTCTGAGGAACTGTCTTAAGAGGGGGTGAGAGAATAAAGGTGGATCAGTGTTGTATTCTGCAGAAATGGCTGAGGCATGGATTTTGATGGAGGAGAATGAAAGTCCACTGCTTAGCAGCTCAGCTAGATACTGTAATATTTGAGGTAAATTCAGTTTTCCAGGATTCTGGCCCTTTTTCTCATTCCAGGCACAAAACCGTTTCCATTTTGCAGAGTAAGCTTTTCTAGTAGACGGCCTTCTGGCCTCCAAAATGACATCCTGCACCTCCTTGGAGAGTAGGGTCTGTTGTGATGTTAAGGAATCTTCCATGCTGCCAGATTGAGTGTTTTCAGCTGACTCTGAAGAGTTTTGAAGCTGTGCTGAGTCAGAAGAAGAGGCATTAGAGGCAGGGTCCATGGTGGGAAATGCGTCAGGCTTCTCAGGAGTGGGTACCAGTGTTGTCTTGGCCAGTCTGGAGCAATGAGAATCATCTTTGGTCTGTCTGCTCTGGTTTTTAATAGAACTTTGGGCAGCAGAGGAAGAGGTGGGAAGGCATAAACTGTCATTGTTGTCCAACTGAAAGAGAGAGCGTCCACTCTCCAGGCCTTTGGATGAAAAATCCTTGAACAGAATTTTGTCAATTGGTGATTTTTGTGGGAGGCAAAGAGATCTAGGTCTGGCCTTCCCCATGCTTGAATTATCTCTGTAAAAACTTGAGGATGCAACTTCCATTCGTGTGGATCTGTCATATTTCTGCTTAGGTTGTCTGCCAGCGTGTTTTCCTTGCCTGGCAAGTACTGTGCTTGAAGTTCGATTTGTAAGTCCAGAGCCATGTTCCAAAGTGACATGGCCAGCCTGCATAGGGGGTATGAATGGGTTCCTCCCTGTTTATGTACCACATTACTGTGGTGTTGTCTGTCCTTATCAATAGTTGACCTGGATGCAGAAGGTCTTTGAAAGCTATAATAGCATTTATTACTGCTAGCATTTCCTTTTGATTGATGTGAAGGTGCTTTTCTTTTTGGGACCATTTGCCCTGAATGCACCGATCTGTCATGTGCGCCCCATAGGCGTAGTCCGAGGCGTCTGTTGTGATGACTTGATTTGCTTGAGGCTTGCTGAATGGGAGACCTATGTTTGTTTGGCATGCTTGAGCCCACCACAGAAATTCCTTTTGAAGACATGGAATTAGTGGTATTATTGTTTCCAAACTGTGGCTGTGTTGAGACCATAGGTTTTTCAGGTACCACTGAAGTTTCCTCATATGCAGCTTTGCACATGGGATTAGTAGGATGCAAGATGCCATGAATCCCAGAGCCTGCAGGATTTTCCTTGCAGTCAGTCTGGTGAAATTTGCTAGTGTTCTGAAGTATTGAGTTAGTTGCCCCTGCTTCTCTGGCATGAGGTAGGCCATCTGGGTGTTTGCGTCCAAGTTGGCACCCAGGAAAATTATTTTCCGAGAGGGTATTAGCATTGATTTTTTTTTGTTGACTGTGTATCCCAGAGAATTCACCAACATTATTACATAAGCCAGATGTTTCAGAAGTATGTGCTTGCTGTCCGCTTGGATCAGGCAGTCGTCCAAATAGGGGTATATCTGTATCCCTTGAAGTCTGCAGTAGGCAATTACTGATGCCAGGCATTTCATGAATACTCTGGGTGCAATATATAAGCCAAAGGGCAATGCAGAGAATTGATAATGGGTTGAACCTGCAAGAAATCTGAGGTATCTTCTGCAATTTTGTCTGATTGGGACATGCAGGTATGCCTCCTTGAGGTCCAATGTTACCAGCCAAGACTCGTTGCCCAGCATGGGAAGAAGCTGCTGTAAAGTGAGCATCTTGAATTTTGGTACGAGTAAAAATGTGTTTAGGATGGATAGGTCCAAAATAGGTCTCCAATCTTTTCCCTTCCTTGGTACCAGGAATAGTCTGGAATAAACACCTTGACCTTATTCGTGAGTAGGTACCTCTTGAATAGCTTTCACGTCCATGAGATCTGAAATTTGTCTTTGTGCCTCTGCCCTTTGATTGTGTGGCAGGTTTGGCATGCCTCTCATTTTTGGAAGGGTGTGAAAATGGAATCTGTAGCCTCTGTTTATAATGTCCAGGATCCATTTGTCTTTTGTGACAATATGCCAATTTTTTGAAAATAATGCCAGTTTTCCGCCTAAGGGTGTTGCCATTTGAGCCTTGCTTGGCATGCAAAGGGGAAAGTCATTGGGCTTGCTTTCTGAATGGCTGCGAACTATCCTCACCACCTCTTTGTGTAGGAGCTTGCCATTGTCTGCCTCTAAACGATCCTTGGGATTGTTATATGCCCCTCGGGTGCCTGTATCTACCTCTTTGGGGTCTGTCCGTGGCTGGAAAGGACCAAATTTTGGAAGGCCAATTTCTACTGAAACGTGGGGGTTGTACCTGTAGAAAATCTTTCACTGTTTGCATTGATTTAGCCTTTTCCTCCATTTTCTTTAATACCTTCTCAGCATTAGCACCAAATAATACATCCTTTTGTAGAGGGGCATCTAGTAATTTAGCTTTGACATGATCTGGTAATATTTGTTCCTTGAGCCAGGCATGTCTACATATGACTGATCCAGTAACAGCAGCTCTACATGAGGCCTCTAGAGCATCAAAACCACATTACAAGGTATGTTTACCCACTTGTTCTGCACTATGCATCAAATCCTGCAACTCCTTCAAGTCTGGTTGTTTAGGTTGTGACATTTTACTTCTCAATTGTGATAACAGAAACTGTTGGTACTTTAGCATATGGAACTGGCAGTCTAATGCCCTCATGGTTAAGGTGGCCGAGGTATATACCTTTTTTCCCCACCTTTCTAAGGATCTGGAATCTCTCTCGGAAGGTAATGGATTTTTAGCAGTGGAGGCCTTAATTCCCTTGGGGCCCTGTGAGATAGTTTCTGGGTCAGCCGCATGGCTTTTGTATAGAAATTGGTGCGAGTCAGGAACCCTGTAGTACCTGTCAGGCTTGACTGGGGCTGGAGGTAAAGAATCCGGGTTAAGGCAGGCCTCCGAGTACACATCATCTAGTATGTCCAAGACAGAAGGTATAGCCAGAGGCCTGTGCTGAGGTAGCAAGAGAAAATCCCTAAGCCTTTTCTTGGAATCTGAGTACTCTTGGCCTTCCCAGTGGAAGTGTTCCCTTAAAGTATGCGAGGTTTCCCCAAATGAGTAATCCTCTGGGGGGGATACAGAGGGAATGGACTCCTCTGCATCAGAATCTTCAAATGGGGAGTAAGAAATTTCCTGTTCATCAGAGTGCTCTGATATAATGGAGGCCTGATCAGAGGAGGGGGATTCTTCCTCCACTCTGGGCCTTTTGTCCGGGGCTTGAGAACCCCTGATAAGAGTAATTAAATTCTCAGCCATTTTAAGCATCTGTTTTTTAGGCATGGGGCCTGGAGATGGGCCCTGTGTAGCTTGTCTCTTAGAAAGCATGGCTGCTTTAGACTTAGTGAAAGCCTTGATGGAAAAAGAAGAGGAAGGTCTGAAGACACCTTGAGAGAAGGCAGACCTGTCTACATTTTGAGATTCACCACCAAGAGTGGCTTCGGTATCTGTAGTCGGGGTGTGGGCCGAGGAGCCTGCGACCTCGGGCACAGAAGACACCACCAATGAAGTGTCGTCGGTAGTCAGGGGCTGCGTAGGCACCTCGCTGAGAACCGGACCACCTGTAGTCGGCTTTGGCATGGTGTCGGTAGAGGCCGCAGACGTCGTGTGTCGGTCCTTATCTTTGCGCTTTTTAGACAAAACTGGAGTCGGAACATCTGACGACATAATATAGTTAAATTTTTTGCCAAAATAATGCTGGGCGAACTCCGCCCGACACTTAATGGTGCGTTTTTTGAATGTAGCACAAAAACGACAGACCGAGACGTCGTGGTATGGGCCTAAACAAGGAATACAGAGGGAATGAAAATCCTTATGCGGTATTTGCTTCCCACATGAAATACAATTATTAACTTTGTCTGACATCAGTCTGAGGCAAGAAAAGTTTCCCCAACGGGGTACTTAGCTTTCAAGAAGACTTCGGTTGCAAAATTTTCGTAATTTCAGGAGTTGGCCGACCGGCACTTGCGAACTGCTTCTGCTTCGGGCACCGCGCGGCAAGAAAGACTGAAGAAAATGGTGTCGGCTGGTTCTTTTATACCCCTGTCGCACTGACGTCAGGGAAGAAGCGACGACAACCGACGCCGGACCTAGACTTTGGAATTCGGCTGACTAAAGACCTGCCTGACGGCAGGAGAACCCATCTGTTATGACTGCAGCTGTATGCATGATGAACATCAACTACATTCCCTGGAGTGTTACCAACCTGGTAGGAGTGACCACATAGTTATAACAGCTCCTGATGTAAAGATCTTAATCTTCAATCATATCCACCTCAGTCCTCATTTGCTCCAACAAGGTCTGTTGGTAAGACAGCAAAATAGACTGGGAGTTTAAAGCCTTAAAGGCCAAGGTTACAACTGTGTGCACTTTTACTCCCAAATCTATCTAGAACTCCACTCTTTTTTTATCACTTGGGATGGGATTTCTGGTTGAGGCCAAAACTGCTCTCTTGCTATGCTCTAAAGACACTACATATGAATCAGCTATACAATTTCTATACTAGTAGTTAAGGGAATCCTTGACCCGAAAAAAGTGGCTAGGCTTATTAGGAACAGCGGAAAGAGAGTCAGGCTACCAGGGATGCATTCTTAAAAGACATCTTCCAGGAACTCTAGTACTGGAGGGACGGGTAGGGTTCTTGCTTTAGGAAGACCCATGAAGGCCCTACATCTTTGTTGAGTTTCAGAGTACTCCTTGGAATTCTACCTAAAGGTCTCTTCCATTTTGTGGGAACTGTTTCAAAAAGAGACGTCCTCTATTGAGAAAGCAGAGGACAAGGTGTCTTAGGAATCCATGTCTAGGGCCTTAGTTGATAGGAACCGGTCTACAAAGGCCAGTTCATCAGCATCAAAATCAGAGGAGTTGGACTCTACCTCAGGGGAGCCACTCTTCTATTTTTAAAAGCACCTTGAGTCATAGATGGTATCTCACTTATACCTTTTAGATTTCAAGTAACATATCAATATTTTGGCAAACTGAACCAGTGTATGTTAAGATGAATGTTGTGCGGGGGAAGAGTTAAGGCACTTCACAACCTAGGCTGAGGCAAACTGGTTTGCATCTGTTTAAGCTTTGTTGGCTTGGGCCTGATATGTTCACAGGCAACCACTTTTAAGCCCTTGAGTGGGCTACCAAAACCTCACCAGTCCGAACCACATCGCAAATGTATTACTCTAGGGTGCCTGCCTTCTCCTTCAGAAATCAAAATGCAGGTTTTGGTGGCCAAAGGATTAACAAAGGTACATCAGAGATTTTTGTCTAACAGGATAATCCAGACACTAAAGGCATAGATGTCAGTGCAGTGGTGATGCTAGAGGCCTCAGCCATAACAGATTCAACAGCCTGAAGTTGCAAAACCACCTCACCTAATACAGAATCTTCAGACCATGCTAATACTGAGTCTTCACTGATGTCCTCCATTTCCTTTCTTTTCATCCTCTTTTCTGAATGCTTCTTTTCAAAAAGCAGGCTTCCCAGGGGCTGGAATAACACCACAGTGGCCCTAAACCAGTCTCATGATCCTGTTTATGCAGCAAACTCCTAATGAGAATGTTGGCGATGACAGACTTACCTCTGGGTAAACAACATGCAGTGGGTAAAGGAATCCATGCAGTACTTTGTTCCATGGTAAAAGCCATTTACTGTGATAGCCATTATGTATCATCTGCTTACCTTCTTATGCCAAAAGTATTGCCTGTACCTATTACTTCACGCCAACCTATAACACACAAGCTTCAGTATACTGAAAACAGAATAATACAGATTTGCAGTCTTAGCAGACCACAGAAAACACTTCTGTCATGTATTAAGGATTATCAGCTGGCTCCCAATCACCTTACTATTTCAAATAATAAACTTGGGATACTGTCCCCCACTGAAAAGAATACTGCCACTAAAGGAGAAAATCTACTTCCAAAACAGTAATGATGAAGAAAACTACTACTAGTCTGACCCCCTTTCAAGACAAAGGCTGCAGAAAGACCCCTCACCAAACTGTGCCAGGGTACATGGAACAAGCTATTAAAAGACCTTAAAAGCTTTCTAAACTTAAAAAAAATAAATAAATTTTATACAACTGATGTCTATTTGATGGAGAAAGGGTGTTGGCCGAAGCTCCTGGAAAGGGAAGAGTCTTGCTAGACTGGCCAGAAGTGGGCTAATTGCATGGCAGGATATCCCATGAGTGAAGACTGCAACACTGAATACTATGATGAACATCTTCTGTTTCAAATGACATGCACTGACACCTTGGGCAGGAGGTGGCAATAGCAACTACAGACACACACACAGACACCCCTAACTAATTTAAAAAAAAGGGGGGAAAAAGTATAATGAATATAGACAAAAGTAGGCAAAATATCCCACTCTAGAAGATATTCAGTTTATCAGACCAGCTGAATATATCTGAAATTACTAGAAAAAAAAGCTCATAAAACTCTGTACTGCTGTTATTTTAACTAATGTAATGGATTTCATTACCTGAAATTCTGAAAAATATATTTTAAAACTTTCTCTAAATCAGGGGATGCACTTAAGCATAACAGCTTTCCATGATGTACTTCTTTTTTGCACAAACAGTATATATTTTACACAGTGCCAGAGCCCCACCTTTGCTACAGATGACTTTTCATCAGAATTTGGTTCTGGTTTTGCATCATCTCCTTTATAGTGTGCAGCAGCTCCTAGGTCAATAACCTTTGAAGGATTTGCTGTCCGTTTATGCCGAGTTGTTGTCGTTTCTGTTGCCTGAGTGATGTGTATATGTTTTGTTGTCACTGTCTCTTCCTCATCTTTAAATTCAGATCCTGCTGCCTTTGCCCTTCTTTCCTTCTTTTCCTCATCACTGTCACTGCAAAACAGCAAAGAATGATGAAATGCACAAAAACTTGCCATAAAGCAGAACATAATGCAGTTCTTAATGTTGCTTATTCAGCAGCTGCTGCTTAAATGTAAACACTGACAAAACTGCAGGAACAATACAACAAAAAATGTTTTATACAAATGCATATGTACAAGCATTCAGTCATTACATACTTATATATCAACCACAGCTGAAAATGTCAGCTTTGTTGATGCAGTACAGGGTTAAAAGCCCTGACTATAACCCATGTGACCAGAGTTAGATTAGCAGCTTGGGTGCTTCACAATGCAAGCATGGAAGGATGGGTGTACCTACCTGGGAGAGAAAAGATTATGATGGTGATAGACATGGTCTTCCATAGCCCTGGCTGAGGTTAGGACACAAAAGGACTGCTGGGCTGGAAGGAATGGGCATCCTGGATGCATGTCTGCCCAGTGTCCAGAGTGAATACACTTTCCAGGCCATGCCTCACTATTCATCCAGCATAACCAGACACTGCTGCACAAAGAAATGGGTTAGGGTAATAACTTAACAAGCAGAAGATGCTGAGTACAGCAGTCAGGGCTCTCTGGTTCACTCTGCTTTTGTGAACTGTACTGACTCGGGGGGGGGGGGGGTGTTGGACCCACAGTGTGGTGAGGTATACTTGATCTCAAATCACATAATGAATGGAGGATGTACAGAAAAGAAGCCATGCTGCAACAACAAATAACCTCAATCAGACAATACCTATGCCTGGGGGGAAAAGTTGAAAATGTTTCACACATACCACAAGCTTTTGCTAAGGTCTGCCACATTCTGCAGAATTAAGTGCCCCAAAGAGAGAGAAATATAGTAAGATTGTCTTCAATCCTGGGAACTCGGAACAACATAGAACACTGTTAAACAAATGCCTTCTGACAAAGTGCAAAACCATAAATAATAAAACAAATAAAGAAGTTATGTACTCACCATAACGTTCCATCTGAGTAGTTCTACTACATTTGTTTTCAACCTGTGGGTACCAGACCCGTATTGGATCTGAGCTGGCAATTTCACAAGCATCTGCTCCGAGCGCCAAGCTCCTCCCCTTACCCATAATACACCACCACTACCTTCCAACCCTCAAACAGGTCAGGAAAACTTGTGTCTGTAACATATCTATCACTGCTCCTATATATTCTATCACCTGGAGAGGGTTCAGAAGATATTTGGCTGTGTTGATTGTAATCCCTAGATAATATGCAAGCTGCAGGAAATAACCTCTGGTCTGACAAAGTACACGCTTGGTGGGAGCAGTAAGGAGCCAATCGTCCAGTTAAGGGTAGACCTGAAGTATCAGGTAAACCACTATTACTGCCATCACTTTGGTGAACACCCTGGGGGCTGTAGTGAGACCAAAGGTTAGGGGTCAAAACTGATAATGATTGACTCCTAGCCGGAAGCGGAGAAACTTCCTGGAGCTTCTTTGCACCTTTATGTGATAGTAGGCGTCTTGTAGGTTGAACGAGCACATCCAGTTGCTCTCTTGCAGGTACAGCATAATGGACTGTAAAGTGACAATCCAGAACGTCTCTATGGCAACTGACAGGTTCAGAGTAGACAGGTCCAGAATGGGCTTCAAATCCCTCGTCTTCTTTGGCACCAAAAAGATCCAGGAGTAGATGCCCAATCAGGACTGATCTGTGGGGACGGGTTCCATGGCTCGTTTCTTTGGCAGCTTGAAAACCTCTAGCGCTGCTGCCTCCCTTTGTGCGGGTGGTACATCTGGGAGGTGTTTGTAAGGTGTAGGGAGAAAGTACAGTTTTGTACCTACCATAAATGTAGATGTCCGATAGGAATGCATCTGCAGTCCTTACAAATGGGTTGTCCTGTCGTCAGGCAGCCCTTCGGTCGGCCGGATTCCAAAGTCTGGGTCTGGCTTCGGCTGGTGTCGCACTTCACCCGACATCATTGCTGCAGTTACTCGGGTATAAAGGCATCAGCCGACGCCATTTTCCTCAGTGTTTCTTGCCCCAGATGCCAGGTGCCCTCTAGAAAGGCTAAATTTTGATAAATGCCAATGGTTCAAAATATTAGAGAGCAAACAAAAAATAAGCATGTATGTACATATATACAAACAAATACACCATAATAGATTCCCCCAGCTAGCTATAAGAGGGGCAAATACCCTAGGAGTACCACAGAGGGGAAGGAGGGTGGGTAATCCTGAATGCAGATGCATTCCTATCGGACATCTACATTTATGGTAGGTACAAAACTGTACTATGTCCTTCAAGGATGCATCTGCAGTCCTTACAAATGGGTAGAATACCATAGCCAAACTGGGGAGGAGGAAAGATAGAATTATGGTGTAGTTAAGATCCCTTGCAAAACAGCAGTGGCAAAACCTGCTCGGGATCTAGAGTATAAAGGTAAATTATAATGCTTGGCAAATGTATGCACGGAGCTCCAAGTAGCAGCCTCTAAAATGTCTTTGGTAGCCACTCCTCGTAGAAAAGCTGTGGTAGTGGCTGTAGCTCTTGTAGAGTGAGGCCTGATGTTTTCTGGAGTTTTCTTTCCATGGTAGGAGTAACAAAATCTAATGCAATTTCCTATCCACTTAGATATTGTCTGTTTTGTAATTGCTTTCCCTTCCATTCCTGCTGCATATGCTACCAGTAGCTGGTCAGTTTTTCTATTGCTCTTGGTCCTGTCCAGGTAGTAGCGTAATTGTCTGTGTACATCCAAGGTATGTAACAGTCTTTCTCCCCTGTTCTGTGGATTGGGGAAGAATGTAGGTAGGTGGATAGCCTGATTTAAAGATACTCTGGAGACCACCTTAGGCATAAAAGTAGGATTTGTTCTCATGGACACTCTATCTTGATGGAAGATCAGAAAGGGTTGTACTGCCATTAATGCCTGTAGCTCAGAAACCCTTCTTGCTGAAGTGATTGCCAGCAGGAAAGCAGTTTTCCATGATAAGTATTGCAATTCTGCTGTTGCTGCTGGTTCGAAAGGAGGTAGTGTCAATTTTCTAGCACAAAGTTCAAGTCCCATGCAGGTAATGGTGGCTTCCTAGGAGGTTTTACATTTTTAATTCCTCTCAGAAACTGCCTGAGCAGAGAATGTGAGAAAACTGGAGGATCCAAGTCGTATTCTGCTGAAATAGCTGAGGCATGAATCTTAATGGAAGAGTAGGACAGGCCTTTGTGGAATAGCTCTGCCAAGTATTCCAGGATGTTGGCTATGTTTACCAGTGACACATCTTCCCCTTTAGCAGTACTCCAAATGAGATACCTTTTCCATTTTGCTGAATAGGTTTTCCTTGTTGAAGGTCTGCGAGCTTCTAAGATAATGTCCTTAACCCTTTGGGATAAATTTGGGTTAATTTGTCTTATGCAATGTTCCAGGCAGTCAGCTGCAGAGTTTTCAGGTTTGGATGCAGGGTGTTGTAATTGTTCTGAGTTAACAGCAAGGGAACTAGGGGTAAGGGCCATATCTGTTCCCGAGACATGCTCCTGAGTAATGGGTACCAATGTTGCCTTGGCCAATCTGGAGCTATCAGAATGATCCTTGGACGGTCCTCTTTGATCTTCAATAGCACCTTGTGCATCAAAGGAAGTGGTGGGAATGCATATGCTGACAGATTTTTCCAACTGAAGGATAGGAGTCCACCTTCCATGCCAGTGGGTGGTACGTCCTGGTGCAGAATTTCTTTAATTGGTGATTGAGTGGGGATGCAAATAAGTCTATTTCTGGGAGACCCCATTTTCTTGTAATGGTTTTGAAGATGTCCGGATGCAGCATCCATTCGTGGGCATCCGTGGTAGTCCTGCTTAATATGTCTGCTAGAGTGTTTTCTTTTCCTGGTACAAAGATTGCTTGTAACTGAATGTTGTAACTCAGGGCCACATTCCAGAGGTCCAGGGCCATCCGGCATAGAGGGTACGAATGTGTGCCTCCCTGCTTGTTGATGTACCACATAACTGTGGTGTTGTCTGTCCTTATCATCAATTGGCCTTGTCGAAGAAATGGTTTGAAAGCCTGAATTGCCAGTTTTACTGCCAGCATTTCCTTTAGGTTTATGTGTAGGTGCAGCTGCTCTTGAGTCCATAAACCCTGTATGCCTTTGTTCATCATGTGGGCCCCCCAACCGAGGTCTGAGGCGTCCGTTGTGATGGTTTGGCCTGGTTGAGTGCTGTGGAAGGGCAATCCTTCGTTTGATTGACAGGCCTGAGCCCACCATTGGAATTCTTGCTTCAGGCATGGAATTATTGGAATTTGAGTTTCCAGGCTGTGCTTGTGCTGAGACCATAAATTCCTTAGGTACCACTGTAGTTTTCTCATATGCAGTCTGGCATGTGGGACCAATATTATGCAGGATGCCATGAAGCCCAATGCTTGTAGGACTTTTCTTGCTGTTAGATGGTTTTGTTTTGTTAATGCCAAGAAGTAGAGAGGGAGTTGCTCCTGTTTTTCTACTGTTAGGAATGCCATTTGTTTGGATGTGTCCAGCTCCGCACCCAAAAAGGTCATCTTTTGGGATGGTATCAGCCTTGACTTTTTTATATTGACTGTGTATCCCAGGGCTTGTAGAAGGTAAATGACTCTTTTCAAGTCTTCTGCTAGCTTGTTTTTGTTGTCCGCTTGTATTAGGCAGTCATCCAGGTAAGGGTAGATTTGGATCCCCTGAAGCCTGCAATGAGCGATTACTGATGCCAGGCATTTCGTGAACACTCTGGGCGCAGTAGATAAGCCAAAGGGCAATGCTGAGAATTGATAATGCTCTGATCCTGCAAGAAATCTGAGGTATCTTCTGCAATTTGGTCGTATGGGGACGTGCAGGTATGCCTCCTTGAGATCTAGAGTTACCAGCCAAGACTCCTTGCCCAGCATGGGAAGAAGCTGCTGTAGGGTCAGCATTTTGAATTTTGGAACAATGTGGAATGTGTTTAAAGCGGACAGATCGAGAATAGGTCTCCATTTGCCTTCTTTCCTTGGTACTAGGAAGAGTCTGGAGTAAAAGCCCTTTCCTTGTTCCGTATGTGGTACCTTTTCCACAGCTCCCATCTTTAATAATTGATTTACTTGTTGTAGAGCTTCTGCCTTTTGATTTGGAGGTAGGTTTGGCATTCCTCTCTTTCCTGGTAGAGTATGGAAATGAAACCTGTAACCTTGGTCTATTGTCTGCAAAATCCACTTGTCTCTTGTGATGTAATGCCAGTTCTTTGTAAATAAAGCTAGCTTCCCGCCTAAGGGTGCTTCTAGTTGTTCCCTGGTAGGCGGTGCCAGAGCCAAGTCACTGTGATTGTCCTGTAGTAGTGGTGGTGGCTGTGTCTGTGCCTCGCTGGTTGTTACCCTGCCACTGGCGTCCCCTGTAGGCACCTCTGGATTGGCTTCTGCCTCTTGAACGCCTATTCCTGCCTCTCTGTGCTTTGGAGGAGTCTGAAAAGGACCAATTCTTGGAGGGCCAATTCCTGCTAAACCTTGGAGGTTGAACCTGTAAGAAATCTTTCACTGTTTGGACAGATTTTGCCTTCTCTTCCATCTTCTTCAGCACCTGTTGTGCAGGAGAGCCAAACAAATTGACCTTGTCCATGGGAGCATCTAAAAGTTTTGATTTGACATGGTCCGGTAAGGCCTGCTCTTTTAACCATGCATGCCTTCTGATAACTGTGCCAGTCATGGCTGATCTAAAGGAAGCCTCCAGTGCATCATAGCCGCATTTTAAAGAATGGTTACTAACTTGCTGAATGTTATGTACCATTTCCTGAACATATTTCTTGTCTAAAGGTTCATCAGAAGACAGTTTTTTGGATAACTGGTCTAGCATAAATTCTTGATACTGGATCATATGAAATTGACAGTTCAAGGCCCTAGCTGACAGAGTAGCAGAAGTGTAAACTTTTTTACCCCATCTCTCTAAGGACCTGGATTCCCTTTCAGAGGGGAGGGGATTTTTGGCAGAGGTAGATGCTACAGCCTTAGGTCCCTGGGAGATAGTCTCGGGATCTGCAAAAGGAGCCTTGTATAAATGGTGATGTGTGTCCGGGACCCTGTAGAACCTATCGGGCTTAGCAGGGGCCAGAGGTAATGAATCAGGAGCAGTACAAGTATCATTAAATGCATCATCTACAACAGACAGAACTGGAGGTATAGCTAAAGGCCTATGTTGTGGCAAATGCAAAAAGGTTCTAAGCCTTTTTCTGGAGTCTGAAAAATCTTGGCCCTGCCACTGAAATTGTTCCCTCATAGCATGCAAGGTTTCCCCAAAGGAAAATTCCTCAGGTGGAGAGGCAGAAAAGATGGACTCTTCAGCATCAGAGTCTTCATAAGGGGAAAAAGGAGCCTCTGGAGGGTCTGTATTATCTGAATCATCAGAGGAATCATCAGTGGAAACTGGCTCAGGGGGCTCTGCTCTAGGCCTCTTCTCTGGAGGAGGGTGAGAGGCCCTGTCTGGGAGAGGTTGGGATCCCTGGATTAAAGAAATGAGATCCTCTGCTAAACTAAGCATTTGGGAACTGGAGCTAGGCCTGTGAGAGGGGGTCTTAACAGGCACAGATTTAGTAGCTTTAGCTGCTTTAGCCCTGGCAAAGGCCTTAATGGACATGGCTGCAGGAGGCCTAGCAGCTCCACGTGCAGGGGTTGAAATATCCAAGGGAATAGTGTCAGATAATTCTTGAGAAACCACAACTGCAGGTTGGATTTCAGAAGCCGATTCCACCAGGTTGGAAGAGGCCTCGGTAGAAGCTAAGCTTTCGGCTGAAGGAAGAACAGCTTGCTCGGTTTCAGCCGAAACCGAGACACTAGCGGTTGTCTTAACCGCGGTTTCGGCCGAAACCGCGGACCGCGAGTGTCGGTCCTTTTCCTTGCGTTTTTTGGATATTTGTGAAGTCGGAGGATCCGACGGCATAATATAAGCAAAATCAGAGCCAAATAACTGTTCAGCAAATTCCGACCGACGTCTAAGCGTCTGTCTGTTAAAAGAAGCACAGGCTAGACAAGCTGCTACGTCGTGGTCTGGGCCTAAACAAGGTAAGCAGTAAGAGTGGAAATCTTTATGAGGTATTTGTTTCCCACAAGTTAAACAGTTATTCACTTTTTCTGACATCGGCTGAGGCAAGAAAGAGTCCCCAACAGGGTACTTAGCTTTTTAGAAGTCTTCGGAGAAGTATTCGGTAGTAGTAATCTCTGGTTCTGACCGACCGGCACTTGCGAACAGCTTCTGCTTCGGGCGCCACGCGGCAAGAAAGACTGAGGAAAATGGCGTCGGCTGATGCCTTTATACCAGAGTAACTGCAGCAATGACGTCGGGTGAAGTGCGACACCAGCCGAAGCCAGACCCAGACTTTGGAATCCGGCCGACCGAAGGGCTGCCTGACGACAGGACAACCCATTTGTAAGGACTGCAGATGCATCCTTGAAGGACATCCACAAACGGGACTGAATAGCCTCTGGAAAGCACCCAACAGTCTGATGACATGGACTCCCATGCCACAAGGTGGAATGACAGGCAACCCCCAACTGCCACCAGAGCAGAACAGTCGGGCAACTCCTCAGTGTTGCTGAGCAGGCCTGTCCGAGAACAGTTCTCGAGACCCAAAATTCCTGGAACCCCCTCTGCCTCTGGGCCGGCGTCTATCCCGACCCCCTCTCCCTCTAGGGGAAGAAGGGCCGTGAGTGTCCCGGGAATACTGAGACTTCTGGAA